>NW_016107613.1:0-115128 GCF_001604975.1 Cebus imitator | reverse complement strand
AAAAAAAAAAAAAAAAAAAAAAAAAAAAAAAAAAAAAAAAAAAAAAAAAAAAAAAAAAAAAAATCTACACTCAAAAAAATGAGGCCCAGAGAGAGGAGACATTTATTCTCCAGTCTGCCCTAGGTTTACCTTGTGAGTTCTGATTACTGTTTTAGGACCACAATTTTTTCTTGAATAACTGACAGGGGATCTGAATTGATTAATATATCTCACAAAAAGCCTGGGTCCCAATTCCCAGGAAGGTGATCCACCTGCTACCTCAAAAAGCCAACCATATCAGAAGGCAATACAATATTCTTAGGGCAGGATATGCATGTAGTAGGAGTTTAGTGGATCAAACATTCCCTTTCTCTGCATGAGAATTTCTCATTAATACTTCTTTATGGACAGGAGGAAAGAGCAGAATCAATGAACAGCACAAAATCAAGGTACCTTCCTAGAGTTCTGTCTTTCCTTTATCCTCATAGCCACTTTTCTGTATCTATTTTGACTACAAAATGAGCCCCTCCATATCCAATAGAGGCCAAGTAAAGTAGTCTAAAAATTAAAACTCAATTGTGAGAGACACTGAAGGACAAAGAATTTTCCACAGTGCTTCCTGTGCCTTTCTCCCATGCCCTTGTACATAATCTCAACTCCTAACTGCTTTAGTCCAACACTGTTGACAAAAGCCTTATTGCCTAAACAATAACGGATCTACACAAACAATACCTTTCTTTTTGAGAAATACCTATGACAAACAAGAATTGCAGCTCACCCCTCCTGTTAAACCTCCTTAAAACACTCTGCCCTCCTGCTCCAAGTATGAATGTTCATTTGGAGCCTTCTCATGCCTGGCATTTTCAATAAAAGCTTATGTTAATGGTACTTGATTGATTTTCTTCCACACAATTTATAAAATATATGCTTAACGTTTTACTCTCTTAGAATCAACATCATGATGACTTTGCAAATCTTCAATGTCACACTCTGTATTATTCTCAAGTCATATTGTGAGTCCCCTGTTTTCAAATGTATACTTGGCCTCTTTTCAAACATATATGTTAGCTGCCTTTTAAAATAGCCTTTTAGAGGTCATTTGTTGGTCAGTACCAGACCCTCTACAATCTAGGGGTTGCAAAGTAATTTCAGAAGGAATTAAATTTGGTTTTCTACCCAGATTTCTAAAAGAGAAGCTGGAGAAATCATGGTGTTAAGAAGAGTCGTGTGGTAGATGCCCAACTCTTGGCTAGAGAAAGTCATTTTTTCCTCCATGCAGATCCCTAGCAAATACTACATATAATACATTTATAAAATAAATCGTATATGAGTCTTTTTCCCCATAACCACCATTACTGACTGCCTAATCTGACAGCATTGCTCACTGGAACTATAGCTGTTTCCTTCTAAGTGCTATCTCTATGTTCATACTAGCCCCATGCAACCTATTCTTTTCATAGCAGCCAGAGCATTATTTTAAAAACATAAAACAGAATGTGGCGCTCTTCTGCTTAATCTCCCAAGCCTGTATTCCAGAGTCCCCTTTATGATATTTCTGAAAACACCAAGTTTGTTCTCTCCCTGCCCTTGTTGCTTCCTTGGTGTCCTTGCTCTCACCTCCTCCCAGGATTGTCTTTTTCTCATCATTTATATCTCTGCTTAAAAAGACTCTTTTCACAGATGCTCCTTAGAACACAGAACGTAAGCTCTACCTCTCCCAACAATAGTTTTCATCACATTAATCTGTTCTATTTATTGAGATTATATTTTGGAGTACTTAATCATATTTTAATTTATTCTATTCATGTTTACTTGTTAGTTTTCTTGACCACACCAAGAATTTATGCTACATAGAGCAAGGAGCTTATTTGTCTTGCCTACTGTGGTAACTTCAATATGTAGAATAGATCTGACATATAGCAATATAGTATGTACTCAGTTTAAAATTTATTTATTTTTAATTACTTTATGTCTATTTTTTACTTTGCCATAAGAATATATGGAATTTCTCTTCTCTGAAATTCCCTTAGCCTGTAACTTCAGCTTTTTATGTTCTTATTTATGTTATTTTCTTCCTGTTGATAGAATTTTGTCCATGTTTGTGTTTTTTTTAATAAAATAAGCTTTTTTCCCCATAATTATAGATTCTATTCTACTTTTATTTGCTTATTTTTCTTATTATTACTATAATAAATATTAACTACTTATATAAAACTTATATTAGGAAGTTGATATGTATTAGCTCTGCATCCCCACTGAAACCTTACCTTGAATTGTAATAATCCCCACATGTTGTGGGAGGGACCTGGTGGGGGTAATTTAATCATGGGGATGGGTTTTTCCCATTCTTTTCTTGTGATAGTAAATAAGACTCATGAGATCTGATGGTTTTATAAAGGGAAGTTCCCCTGCACGTCATCTCTTGCCTGCCACCATGTCAGACATGACTTTGCTCCTCATTTGCCTTCTACCATGATTGTGAGGCCTTGCCAGCCATGTAGAACTGATTTAATTAAATCTCTTTCCTTTATAAATTACCCAGTATGAGAACAGACTAATACAGTAAATTGTCACTGGGTAGTGGGGCACTGCTGTAAAGATACTTGAAAATGTGGAAGCAACTTTGGAACTGGGTAACAGGCAGAGATTGGAATAGTTTGGAAGGCTCAGAAGACAGAAACATGTAGGAAAGCTTGGAGCTTCCTAGAGACATGTTGAATGGTTTTGACCAAAGCGCCAATAGTGATATGAACAATAAAATCCATGCTGAGGTGGCCTCAGAGAGACATGAAGGACTCATTGGGAAGTGGCGCAAAAATCACCCTTCCCATGCAAAGAAACTGACAACATTTTGCTCCTGTTCTAGATATCTGTAGAACTTTAAACTTGAGAGAGATAATTTAGGGTATCCAGTGGAAGAAATTTCTAAGCCCCAAAGTGTTTAAGAAAAAGCAGAGCATAAAAGTTTGAAAAATTTGCAGCGTGACAACACGGTAGAAAAGAAAACCCTATTTTCTTGGGAGAAATTCAAGCCTGCAGTAGACATTTGCATAAGCAACTGGGAGCCAAAGGTTAATTGCCAAGATGACAGTGCCCTCCTCCATCATAGGCCCAGAGACCTAGGAGGGAAAAATGGTTCCCTGGGCTGAGTCGAGGACTCCTGTTGTGTGCAGGCTAAGTATTTGGTGCCCTGCATCCCAACTGCTCTAGTAGTGGCTAAAAAAGACCAAAATATACCTTGGGCCAGGACTTCCACAAGTGTAAACCCCAAGCCTTGGCAGCTTCCATGTGGTGTTGAGCCTGCAGGTACACAGAAGTCAAGATTGAGGTTTGAGAACATCTGCCTAGATTTCAGAGGTTGTATGGAAAGTACCTGGATGTTCAGACAGAAGTGTGATACAGGGGTGGAGCCCTTATGGAGAACCTCAGCTAGGGCAGTGCAGAAGTGAAATGTGGGGTCAGAGCCCCCACACAGAGTCCCCACTGGGGCACTGTCTCTTGGAGCTGTGAAGAGAGGGCCGCCATCCTCCAGACCCCAGAATGGTAGATCCACCAACAGCTTGGGCTATGCATCTGGAAAAGCCACAGACACACAATGCCAGCACATGAATGTAGCTAGGATGGGGGCTGAATCCTGCAACTCCACAAAAGTGAAGTTGCTGAAGATTGTGAGACTCCACCTCTGCATCAGCATGACCTGAATGTGAGACATGGAGTCAAAGGAGATTATCTCAAAGTTTTAAGATTTGACTGCCGTGCTAGATTTCCAACTTGCATGGAGCCTGTAGCCCCTATGTTTTGGCCAATTTATCTCATTTGGAATGGGTATATTTACCCAATGCCTATACCCCAATTGTATCTAAAAAGTAACTAAGTTGCTTTTGATTTTAGAGGCTCCTAAATGGAAGGGACTTGCCTTGTCTCCAATGAGACTTTGGACTTGGACTTTTGGGTTAATGCTGGAGTTAGTTAAGACTTTTGGAATCTGTTGGAAGGCATGATTGTGTTTTAATATGTGAGGACATGAGATTTAGGAAGGGCCATGGCTGCAATGACATGGTTTGGCTCTATTTACCTACCAAAATCTCACCTTGAATTATAATAGTCCCCACGTGTCATTTTTTACCGGTGGGAGGTAACTGAACCATGAGAGCAGATTTCTCTTGTGCTTTTCTCATGGTAATGAATACGTCTCATGAGATCTGATAACTTTATAAAGGAGAGCTCCCCTGCACATGCTCTCTTGCCTGATACCATGTAAGACATGACTTTGCTCCTCATTCATCTTCCACAGTGATTGTGAGGCCTCCCCAGCCATGTGGAACTGTGAGTTAATTAAACCTCTTTCCTTTTTAAATTACCCACTCTCATGCATGTCTTTATCAGCAGTGTGAGAACAGACTAATATCAAAGTATTCTAAACACTTTACAAATATTAGCTTATTTACTAACAACCTCTTGTATTACTGCATAGATATTATTATTGTCCTTATTTTACATATAGAGAAACTGAGGCACAAAAAGGATGGTTAATGTCCATAATCACATAGCAAATAGAGGAGTCAGGGCTTAAACTCAAATCTGGGTAATCTAGAATCCAGAATCCAAACTCGCAAATGAATACATAAATCAAAACCCCTAAATGATATATATTTAAAATATTTTCTCACGTATGATTCAATATTTTCCTTTTTAATCATGCTCTTCTCAGAATTTTTATCTTTTGAACAAGACATTCATTTCTTAAGGGGAAACAATATGGCCTAGAATAAAATGGCCCCTAACATTGTGGGAATCTAAGGATAATAATTTCAAACCTAAGCCTTTACAAAATAAGATTTTTCTAAACTCCAAAGCTCATTTTTACTAAATCACATATCAAAGACATATTCCCTGGGTTATGGTGGATATTGGTTGAGAAATATGACCTAGGAATATTATCCTTCCAAAAGTAAAGCTTCCAGGAAAATTTTATTTTGGTAGATGAGGATTAGAGGAATGAGAAGGAAATTCTAACATTAGGACCAATGCCAATTGCAAAGTCCTGTATTCAATGTAGCATTCTGAGGTATAGAGAGGTAAGAACTAAGGAAGGTGTATAAGTTGTTGAGCTAGAGAGTAGCCCCCAGAACCTGCAGACATCATCATGATGCACAAAAATAACATGACATATCCTAGACTTCTTGGAACCATGGAATATTTAAAGACAACCAGGAGACTAGAAAGGCCTGGAATCACAACAGAGGGATTGCAAAATTGGACCTTTTGATGCTCGTCTATGACAGGTGGCAACAAGCTGCTCACAATAAACAGGCAAGACCAGCTAAGCTTCAGTGGACACCAAAATCGAAAACAAAGAGAAGAGGTCAGAGAAGATCTTTATCCTGTGAAGACCTGTAAAGTACAGAGAACAGCGTTGTACCAAATGTATCTCTAGCCAAAACCACATTGATATAAACATCCTTTCCACCCAGGTTCAAGGAGAAGAAAGGATGAACATTATAGGAAGAGGAACATTCAATATGAAGGAAATATAGGTTTTGTTTTTTGTTTTCCCTTCACTTCCTTTGTAGTAGGAACAGTCTGAGTTAAACAAAAATATTAAATTTTAACTTGGGTGAAATGACAATAATGGAAATTCAAGAGAATTTGAGATTTTCCTATAAGAAATAAAAAGAAATATAAATATATATGTGTGTGTGTGTGTGTGTGTAGGCACACAGAAGATTAAGTATGGGCACATTTGCAATTCTGTTCTGTAAGAGAAGTTAGACTGAGAAACGCAGAGGATTGTGAGTAAAAGGAGGCAATCGTCGAAGCTTCCTTGTATATTATATTAAAGAAAACACGTTAGACACAGTGCAAAATATTAGAGCAATTTTAAAAGATCAATACGAATATAGCAGTCATGCATGTAAAATCTACTGAGATATATTGGCTATATGATCAAATTTCATTCCCATGTGAAAGAATATATTTGGAAAGTAATGAAAGTCTATAAACAGAAATAGGCATTTCCATTCGTTAGAGGACCAAGGAAAAACTGATTACAAGTTCTGAGAAAGTGTTAATCTGCCATAGTCTTTTCGCTGTCTATAAAAATGGCAACGTAGGTTTGTTACTAAATTGTACATTTGGCTGACAGGTCATTGAATAATTCTGCAACTAAATCTCACCATTCAAGTCTCTCTTAAGGGGACAGAATAAAAGAAGGTATTTATGGTCCTCTTGCAAAGGGTCAGTAGAAAAGCAAGGCTACATGTCTTCTATTTGGCTTCAGAGAGAGAGTTCTGTGAATAGAAAATTGGCTCTTTTCCTAATTACTCTCCTGGAATCAGCTGCTGAGTACAACTCCATAACCTACACCATCCAACAAAAGACATGGCAAAGGTTAAGTGATTTTGTCCTATATCCAAGATAGCTTTCATATAGCTTCATTGTTCCTTCAATGAATTGAGTCATTCACTGAAAATACACACTTTTACTGTGTTCCAGATTTATTATCTAAGATATTAATCTCCACTGCACCGAACTAAAACACAGAAGGAAAATGTAAACCACATCAAAGTCAACAATTGTAGCATCCTGTTGTTTAGCCAGTCACTTATCATGTTTGGCCAGAGGCATCAATGAAGGAGACAATAAAAAAAAGAGAATAAATAAAAACCTCAAATGCTTGGGTATTAGTGTATATTAATCTCATCCCAAATGGCAATCTTTACGTTTAAGTCCTAAAAATGAAAGGAAAATTACTTAACTGGTGGTACACACATTTAGGTTTACATCTTAAGTAAAGCTAATCTGTAAAACCTCTAACTTTTGTTTCTCTGATAATTTTAATCTGTATTATTTTTTTAAAATAAATTCAAGCAGAATTCCTAAAAGCAGAACCATGGAGATATCATAGAATATATGGTTCCAATTCTTCAACAT
Source organism: Cebus imitator (assembly GCF_001604975.1). NCBI lineage: Eukaryota > Metazoa > Chordata > Mammalia > Primates > Cebidae > Cebus > Cebus imitator. The sequence continues at coordinate 108,216 of NW_016107613.1, read as the reverse complement.
GTTTAAAATAATTTATTTTTATTCAAAAGCTAGCATAACTGTAGATAGTCTGATTTCACCACTGATATGATATCGATCAAGCTCTTGGAATAAGATTACTGATATTATAACCATGGAACAAATAATGTAGGGGCTGACAGGATTAAATATGCTAAATGTTGTCAATACAATTCCTGACAGCTGTATATTTGAATAACATCTGGATACCAGACTATACTCTTGTTTTTTTGTTGAGGTGTGTTTGCCATATAGCTCATGCTTATATCAGTAGGCAAATCATGTACATCAACTCAGTGAATATATTGCTTCTGCCTGGGACATAGTGATTACCAAACGTACCATTTTTATAATTGTTTTCCAGGCCTGAAGGCATGACACGGCGTCCACAATGCCTTTCTAGTAGCTTATTACTTTTTCCTTGAAGGATTCACTGTTTCTGACTGGGTTAGCACTTTCTGTCTAACACTTTACTGTATCATACAGTATGCCAGGTCTCAAGCCACATTGGAGCCAACAAGAAAAAAAAAAAAAAAAAAAAAAAAAAAAAAAAAAAAAAAAAAAAAAAAAAAAAAAAAAAAAAAAAAAAAAAAAAAAGGAAAAAAAAACGATGAAATGCAGCTAAACAGTTTTACTGACATCTTCTTGTCTCTTTTCATTCACAGAGTATGAACCCCTGGAGTTTTACAATCATTTGAAATTCAAAGGCAAATGCTGAGAGCACACCATCATGAGAATTGGCACCAATGAAAAGTTTGTCAAAATCACTCTGGCACTAAACCACCGAATGTTTTCAACACAAGTAAAAAGCTGACATCATTCATAGACAACTCAGGGACTAACACAAAAGAAAAAATGTCAGATCCAGTGAATTTCTTTTTTGCAATTACTGTTACTGTATGATTTCAACATTGGTGTCTATAAAAAATACTATTTTCCTCTGAAGTGTTTTCTGTAGCATTATTTTCTTTACCATGGGAGGTTTGTCTTCTCCCATTTTCCTTAGAATTTGAACACACATTTTCAAAGCCTGCTAGTGATTTTGAATTTCCAAAGCAATTACAAACATGATTCATGTGCTAGGACTTATCCCTCTCAAGTGTTCTAATTGTATAAACTACATCCTTCAAAGCATTTTACAGACACATTAAATACTAGTAAATACATTTTAAAGTGCCAAAAGGTATGATTCCTTTACATTTGCTGATAAGATTGTAATTGATCCTCTAATTTCTGTGTATGAGTCAAAATAAAGCTAAGAGTCTGGTCAGCCTTGCATTTTTAACATTAAACTTGAATATAACAGTTCTGCCACTGCACTAGCCACATCCGAACAGCAGTCAACTTTACCTTCATAATTTCCCTTTTTGTTGTTACAAATTATGTGTTGTACCATGCACACTTTTTCTATCAATAAATTCATGCCTCTTATTACAATGTAAGTTTCCATCTCATTAATTTGGAGAATAAATGGTCATTTTCCAAACCATCTAAAGAAGACTTCTTCAAGTCACTATGATATTATATTACTCATTCTTATTTTGCTCAGCACAGTGTATTGACTGTCTTCCATCATTAAACTCAAACTTTCATAGGGTAGTCCCCCCTTTAAAAAATTGTTTATTTAACTTTATTTTTAAATTCATAACAAATAATTAAGTATATTTATAGTATATGGCATATTTTGATATATGTATACATTTTGGAATTGTTCAAGCCATTTAACATGTGCAGTATCTCATAGATATCTCTATTTTTGTGGTGAGAACACTTAACATCTACTCTGTAAGCAATTCTCAAATATACAATATATTGTTATTACTGTAATCAACATGATATACAATAGTTTTTTTAATGTATTTGTCATGTATAACTGAAATTTTGTGTTGTTTGATTAACATCCTCCCATTGCTTCCATCCCCTAGCCTTTAGTGACTACTATTCTACTTTCTGTTTCTATGAGTTTGATTTTTTTACATTTCGCATGTGAGATTATGCAATATTTGTTTTTCTCCTTTTTTAAGGCAGAATAGAAGTTTATTGTGTGTGCATGCATACACACACACACACACATTCACACACACCACATTTTCTTTATCCATTTATCTGCTAATAGACACCTAGTTTGATTCCATTCCTTGACAATTGTGAACAATGCTGCAATGAACATAAGAATGAAGATGTCTCTTTAACATTCTGATTACATATAAAACAGAACCCTTTTGTGTCATATTCAAAACTTATCTGCCTTGTTTTCTCTGCCCAGGACCTAAAAAGAGTGGCTGATACTAGGGTGATACTTGGAGAATATTTGTTGAATGAATAAATAATGAATCCACTGCTCAGAATGAGATTAGTCAACTAAAGTCTCATCCACAGACAATGTTCTGACTTGAGATTGATTGTGTTTAGTGGCCATAGAAAATGATTTTACTTCACTATTCTTACAGTGTAACCATATGAAAGGCAACATTCAATTAAACTGAACATCGATATAACTTTGGAGACTTTCTCTAACATTATTCATCCATATAGGAGCAGGAGATATTAAAGGTAATGATCAGTTTTTGATCAGACAGTAAGAAGTACCATGATTAATCCACAGGAGCCATTTCTAGGAAGAATATAATGCAAGTCCCAAATGTGAGCCACACGTATAATTTAAATTTTTTAGTAATCATGTCTTAGAAAGTAAAAAGAGATAAAAATAATTATAATAAAGTTATCAGCCCAATAATTTAAAAAATATAATTTCAACATGTAATCACATATATTATCAATGAGATCGTTTACAGCTTGTTTTCACATTAAATTTCTAAAAAATAGAGTATATTTATACTCATAGCACATCTTGATTTAGACTAGCTACATTTAAGTATTTAATAGCTACAAGTGCTGATGGCTATCACATTGGATAGAATACAGCTGGGATAGGGACTTATTAGGATTAGATTTTACATCATTTTTGGAACTGGTGGAGGAGACTATGCAAGATTTAAGCTGTGTGCTTATTGTTGAACTTGACATCTCTAAAGGTCAGCCAGACTGGCAACCGGGAAGAAGCATTTGTGTGTGTGTCTGTGTTTGTGTGTGTGTGTGTGTGTATGTATGTATGTCTGTATGTGTCTCTGTGTGTATGTGTGTATATGTAGAAGAATGAAGAAAAAGTGAAATTCATGAGAACAAAGTGAAACACACATATGATTCCTAGCATCTCCAGCCTAGAAGCCATGACTTGCAGGGGAGGTCAGTACCATTCACCATGGACCTAACCATTCATGTGGTTGAGACCTCAGAGATGCCAAAGGAAGAGAACTCGTGTAATATAAGAAAGACACTACCCTACACTTAAAAGGTAAGTTAACAGATCAGTGACAGCATGTGCCAGATGCCAGCATTTGAAGCCTGCATCAAACTTCAATGCATAAATATATGGTTTATTCCTTTACTTCTGCCTTTCAGATCTCATGCAAAATGTTGTCTGTGGCCAATGCAAACCTGAAACCATACAGGGAATGAATTCTGAAAAATGTAGTTTCATTTTAATTAAATTGAGTGAATATAATGCGCCATAGGCATGCAGGGAAGCTTACTCAACTATTTCCAAGTCCTGTCAAAATTGGACTTATTCTTTAGAAATAATTATTATTTTCAAATAACATTATTATTTCCAAGAATAATCATTATGTTTTTGGAAATCAATATTAAAACACAGGGGTTTGAAATGGATGTTGTAGTAAAACTTCTTGTGTGCATAATCAGCTTTGAAAATAAGAAATTAATGCCTAACAAGTGTATATCGGTATACTTCTGCCTTCCTTTTTTCATCTTCTCCTGTTTCTTTAACGCAAAACTATAGACACAAATATAAAATCATTTAACTGCAGAGATAGTGAAGATTACACAGAATCATCTGCAGAGCCCAGGCAGGATTGATGAGGCTGACAGCAGTGGAAAGTTAAAGTTCTGTTACTTGTTAAAGTAAAAGTAGCATAGGCTTTTAGAACTAGAAACACCTTTTCGAATTATCAGGTTGAACCTCTAGATAGGGCATGGGGACCCAGAAGCATGAATTGAGTGACCCTCAAACTCTGTGATTATACAGAAATTCAGTAAGAACTAGGCCTCTTGTGTTCAACTAACACAAAATATAACTGAAATAAAGTAAGAAAAGCAGACAAGATGCCCAACTCAGACAAGGACTGCTTTGCTGGTTAAGCCCAAGCCACCGCAGATATATAATACCAATTTGTAATTAATGCCTACAGTACTATTAATAACATATCTACAAAATGGTCAAGCAGGCCAGGCACCTCACACCTGTAATCCTTTATGGGCCAGTGGCTCACACCTGTAATACCAGCACTTTGGGAGGCTGAGGCAGGTGGATCACGAGGTCAAGGGTTCAAGAACTGCTACTTGGGAGGCTGAGGCAGGAGAATCACTTGAACCTGGGAGGCAGAGGTTGCAGTGAGTCAAGATTATGCCACTGCACTCCAGCCTGGGCAACGGAGTGAGATTCTGCCTCAAAAAAAAAAAAATGAGCAAACAACATATTAAGTGTCTGTAGGCTTATGGCACATCCAACTAAGGAAAACACCAGTTGTTCAAGAGGTAAACTTTTAATTATTACAGAATTATACAGAATAATATACAGGAACGATATGATGAGTGCATGCATAATACCATGAATGAATGGATAACCTTCTCTCTACTTTCCATTATTCTCATTTTTCTTTTCTTCCTTCAGTTTTCCCATTGAGACAGATCATTACACAAAGTTCTTCACTCACTTGCCTTTGGGCAGAATCAAGGGAAAAGGACAGAACCACTGAAACACTTGAGGTAGAAGCAGAGAGCAGGAGAAGATTTGTGCCTTGATTCCAGTTTGTTTTTCTGCTGCTGTTGGTTGGCTGCATAGAGCAGATGTGTGCTGTGATATGTTTTGGCAAAGGCAGGGATGGAGAAAGTGATTGCCATTCTCCCTCAGCTCACAGGCAATAGAGAATGGATATTCCTGTGGAGCAACCTTACCCCTGAGTTACCACTGTGAGGGAAAATCACCTTTTAATGAGCATTGCAGGGAAAACTGGAAGTCATATGAAAGCTGCCAGGCCTGAGAGAACCTGAAACACTTTTTTTAAAAAGGGAAGTGAGTAGTACTATCAGTATCAATGGGGAGATAGCCTAGATCTTCCAAAACAATTGAGTTGACAGCCTAGGCTGAGAGAATAGGGTATGAGTTACAGTAGTGTCTGCTTGTCTTCAGTGGGAACAGCAAGGGCAGAGATCAATGCCCGCTCGTAAAGCCAACAACAATCTCCCCCGTAAACTTACACAATCTCTTGGAAAGAAAAACTGGAAGCAAAATCCCATGTAAAGGGAGGAAAAACTCAGATTAAAAAAAGGGAAATTTGTAAGAGTTATACATTGACCCCAGTAAGATTAGGTTAACTATAAAGAGGCTGTTTTAAATGGGGAGGGTCTATTCTTTCAATTGGACAGGTTGCCTAATTTCTCGGTGCCTGCATTTGCTGTTGGTAAAATTAGGATCATTGTATCCATATTTAAGGGAATCTGAAAATAAGATTAGCTTGGTTCCTTATGGAGAATAAAGTTACTTTTTTTCTTTCCCCACATGGGAACTAAAGTGAATAAACTCTCCACTGTGTGTTATGAGTATGTTGAGAGAGTCTGATTAATATGATCAAATTTGCATGATGAGTATGAACATGCAGTTTTTTGTTTGATCGCCCGATAGGTTATGGATTAGCAGGCCTGAGTAGAGAGAGTGGAAGGCTGAGAAGGCTAAATTCAAAAGAAGTAATGGGAACTAGGCAAAGGCAAATGTTATAAAGGCATAAGCCAATTGTGAGCACATATATATTAGAGTATAGGACCATCTGAGTGCATATTCTATTAACATTGTAAATTAAATATTAATCTATTATAAAAATACTAGCTACTCACTGAAACATTTCAAATGTACAGAACACAAATAAAGCAAACTCATGCTATAATATAAATAATTTCTTGTCTCTCTTGTCCCATGGTTTATATGATTGACTATTCTTCTAAAAACATTGCAGAAGAAGCATTTGTGCCTTTTTATTTAAAAAAACTTCTTATAGGCTGGACTCAGTGGCTCACACCTGTTATCACAGCACTTTGGGAGGCTGAGGCAGGTGAATTGCCTGAGGTCAGGAGTTTGAGACCAGCCTGGCCAACATGCTGAAACCCCATCTCTATTAAGAATACAAAAATTAGCTGGGCGTGGTGGTGGGTGCCTGTAATCCCAGCTACTTAGGAAACTGAGGCAGAAGAATTGCTTGAACCTAGGAGGTGGAGGTTGCAGTGAGTGGAGATCACACCACTGTAATCCAGCCTGGGTGACAGAGTAAGATTCCATCAAAAAAAATTATAAATGTTACTTTTAATGACAAAACGTAAGGATTACATAATATCTCATCAGGTAGTTTTACTGTAATTGACTTTTTATTTCTTTCAAAGAGATTTTTTATTTCAACAGTGTGATGATTTTTTGATATAGCATACTGTCTTTAGTAATTTTTGATAGCATACTGTCTTTAGTAATTCAATAAACACTAATTTGAATGTTGTTGTGAAGGTATTTTGTTGATGACATTAAAGTCCATAGTCAGTTGATGGGGAGTGTAGCCTGGATAATTAGGAGGGTCTGATTAGGTCAGTTAAAACAGCATATTTGAGGAAGGAAAGATTTGTTTAGATTTTTCTTAAAATTAAAAAGCAAAGATAAATGGAAAAGGAGATGTGGAAGGCAAGTAATGATGGAATTTGTTCTAGAAAAGGGGTTTTCAGGATATAATTATTTTATCAGATTATTCACAAGCTTATTTAGTAAAATGGGCTTTAGTTTAAATGTGACTCTTAGAGAATATATGCATTACCTAAAGTAATAAGATGATAGAACAAAAGGAGATCAGGCCTTAGTTAAAATGTCATTGCCACATTTGATATGGCACTTCATCTCTGTGGCCTTGATGGCCTCATCTATGATGATGGTTATCCTGGGGAATTCATTCTATGACGCTTAAGGGTTATCAAACAATGAGCAAAGTGTCTGCAACCAAGTGTTACTTCTTTTCCCTCAATCCTTTAAAATGTATAACAGCCAATATATTTTAGCTGAGTATAATTGAAAGAGAAGCATGGAGTATTCACAGTTTGCTACTATGAAATAAAGAAAACAAGATATGACCCTAACTACAGGCAAATAGAGTGCTACTACACATTTCTCTGCTGGCTATCTCCCTTATTAAAAAAAAAAAGTCAATAAAGTATCATTTCAAATATCCAATTGGCCTTGCTCCTAATCAGTTTCTGCAGCCAGAGGCAGCAAATGTTGAACAAGGCAATAGGTGAGAATGCAAAGTTCCCAGAAATAGAAAGTGTAATTCTAATATGTAATTCACTAGAGGAAACACTTCAAGGCCTCCATTTATCATTTCTGAGTGGGGGCCTCTATGGGGGGAAGTTTATTTGCATTTTCAGGGGCAAAACGTTCTGCCTTGTTTCAGAAATAGGTACCTAGCGTGAGAAGAGAGAGGCAATTCCAGCAGTCCAGCTGCAAATAGATGTGGAAAGCTTTTGAGCTGATATAAGGCATTATGATTGTAATACATTATGGGCTTACAAAGCCATATGGAAAATCTCAGCTCTAGTTACCCTGGCCCATTAAATCTGAAATACTTGTTTCTTTTCATCAATCAGAACTTGTTTCTTTTCCCTATCTTTCTCACTCCTTTTTTCTTTTTTTTTTTGGAGGGAGTCTCTTTCTGTGGCCAGGCTGGAATGCAGTGGCACAATCTCTGCAACCTCTGCCTCCCGGGTTCCAGCGATTCCCCTGCCTCAGCCTCCTGAGTAGCTGGGGCTGCAAGCCTGTGTCACCACACCCAGCTAATTTTTGCATTTTTAGTAGAGATGAGGTTTTACCATCTCAGCCAGGATGGTCTCGATCTCTTGACCTCATGATCCACTCACCACAGCTTCCCAAAGTGCTGGTATTACAGGCATGAACCACCGTGCCTGGTGGTTTTTTTTTAGGTGGAGGCTCATTCTGTCACCCAGGCTGAAGTGCAATGGCAAAATATCAGATCACTGCAAACTTTATCTCCTGGTTCAAGCGATCCTCCTGTCTCAGCCTCCTGAGTAGATTACAGATTATTTAGTAGAGACAGGGTTTTACCATGTTGGCAAGGCTAGGCTCAAACTTCTGATCTCAAGAGTTCCACCCACCTCAGCCTCTCAAGTGCTGCGATTACAGGCATGAACCACAGCATCTGGCTGTTCTCTTATCCTCCAGAAATATTATCTTATCCTCCTTGTTCTCTTATCCTCCAGAAATGTCTCTTATCCTCCTTGGTTAGCATGGTGGCAAGTCCTCAGTATTTCTGTTTCTCTGACATTTCCAGGTCTTTTCCCCCGCTTTCGCCTATGCGCTTCATGCATTCACTAGGCAGATGATTGTCCCATGGTCATTTATTTCCTACACAAAATACATCCAGTGGCAATGTTGTTTCCATAAAACTTCCTCCATGTATCAATCAGGAAAGGAGAACCAATGGGAGATATAAACTAAGGGATTTATTGCAAGCAGTTGGCTTAGGTGATTTAAGGGCCAGCCAGGCAAGTCTGAAATCTATAGAGTAGGCCACCCAGAAGGGTTGACTGGAACTGTGGATATGAGCAAAACTAATCAGTTAAAACTTATTGGTGTTATACATCTCCTTTTCCATGTATGTTTTCTTTTTAATTTTAAGAAAAATATAAAAGAAGCTTCCCTTCCTCAAATATCCTCTCCATTAGTTGTACCTCCTAAGATCTGGTAAACACAAGTAAAAAGAACACTTCTGGAGCTAAACGAAGGTAGTGGCCACATCTCTTATGTGTTTGTGTACCATCTACAGAGAAGTTTCCTACTAGTAAGGACAGTTTGATCACTCCTAGACATGGAGTACTTAAACCAAATACATTTTCTATATAAAGAATTCCTCTCCTCCTCCTATACGCACAAACTGGGTTAGCCATTACAATATCTAAAAAGAAAAATAAATAGGAGAGAGTAATACAAAACAATTTTAGGAATGCCTATGTGATTTGTCTCCTAATTTATTTGATTAATTTAGCTTTTTATAAATTTCTAGAATATGAGAACCTAATCTACTTATATTCAGCAAGTTTGAATAATCACCCCAAAATTATATATTAGAAAATGTCTTTCTTTAAAACAGGAAGTGTTAGCTCAAATGAGATAAGATGTGAACAAATATTATAATGACATAATACTTAAATATAGTTTATATATAAATAAGATAAATCTAAATATCTGGTCTATTTATTTGTTTAGATCAATATACACTTGGCTTCTTATAGATATGGCATACAAGTTGTTTTGTATAAGAAAGAATTGAAAGTATTATTTTTCATTTTGATGTTTTTGAAATCTAGCTTCCATTTCAAACATTTAGTTTCTGTTATGTGATGAAAAATAGGTCCCCCAAAGAAAAATGTTTTTGTTTTTGTTCTTTTTTTTTGTTCAAAAGTGCATTTCACTTAATCATATAGTTTTGAGCTCCTGATTGCTTTTGTTTTTTTGTCTTTGCTCTTTTTTCTGACTGTGAGCAGCTGGAAAGAGAACAGGCAGGAAATAAAGACCTCTTTGATACTAGAAGGACTCCTAGGGGTTTTTTGTTTGCTAATGGCTGGGGTTTTCTCATTTATGTCCTTTCAGAGAACAAACCATGTAGCTGCCATGTCATATCTGTGTGTAGATAACCTTTTGCGCTAGACTGCTGTGTATGTATGGATTAACGCATGATGGCTATTGACTCAGACTTTACAGCATTCCTAGAAGGCTGAAACCAGCCTTTTCAATTTCTGGTGATAACATCAGCAACCAGGCCAATTTCTAGAATCATTAGATTTTCATTATGATAAGAAATATAAACATAATTATTTCCTGAAGTTAACTTTTGAATTACTAATAGTTCAGAAGTATAGCTGAAGGTTTACCACAACTCAGAAAACTTTCTAACTAAAGAGGAAAAATATAATTGTTAAAGTTTAAAGACCTTCAAAAAGTTTTAGTCCTTTGATGAAGTTCAAAAAGTGTAACTTACACATGAACAATTGGTATGTCACATTATTATTTTTCTTTCATGAAAGCAAGTTCTAAAGGACTTTAAGGTACGTAAATATTTTAGTCTAATTTTATAATGAATTTGTGTTTGAGTGGTAATGCACAATTTCTTTAAATATTTTAAATTCTGATCATTTTCATTTAGCCCACTACCTCAGTTTCTAAAGAAAGAAAATCTTGTAACAGAAATGTAGTAAATTTCAATCTCTGTTCTCAAATCTCACACATTCGAAGGCCCCAAGCTGCTGTACATTTCACAGTGCTATGTGAAAAACTTCTTGAATGAAATATGGAAACTCAATTTTTAGGCTTGTTATAGAGAGTCAGAATATAGCTACACTAACAAATGGATAGTATTGAGTTTAACAAAATGGAATTTATTCAAGAACATACTATTGGATAGTGAACTTGTCCCTGCTTTACCAAAAAAATAAAAATAAAAAAAGAAGAAGAACACAGAATGTATTGACCTGCTTATTGATATCCTTTGCCATTGTTAAGCCCTTGAAGGCCTTAATGTCAGCTATGCAACATTGAGTAGTATCTAAGAGTTTTATCTTTGCAGTCAAAATAGTAAGGTTTTAATCACAAACTTCTTTCTATGTGACCTCAGTGAGGTTATAAACCTTTCCTGAGCCTCAGTGACTAAACCAGTAAAATAATGCTATAAATGTCATTGAAGTAGCAGTTGTGAAGGTACAACGAGAACCTAAATTTAAATCCTTAGTACAATATGTGGCATATAGTAATTGCTTAAAATGGTTACCTTGTATTAATACTGCTACCCAAGTAATAAAAAATAAATCAGTTGCAGATAAAGCCAGTTTCTTGTTTCAGATGTATACAAATTCATTTTAAGAAAGACTAAACTTGGTTATAATAACATATTATTACATTAATGATATTTACTACTTAGCAATAGATAACTCAACCAGAAAAATTTTAGCAAAAGTGAGGCTTCAATGTAATAAAAACATTAAAACACGTAGAATTGGCTTTAGTACTTGGTAATGGGAAAAGGCTAGAAAAATAGCAGGGAGTCTGTGAATGAAGGTTGAAAGAATAGCAAACAAAATTAGTGGAGGCTGGAAAGGAAGCAAATAAATTATTATTTCAGGTTGAAAAAATGGTGATGTGTTCTTTAATAGCAAAACAGTTGGAAAATTTATCTCCTGGGTTACTTGGAAAATGTAAAATATGCTTAAGGTACTTATGAATCTAAGAATATGTCTAGGATGGATATTATAAATGTGCTTCTTTTTCCTGTGTGTAATAAGGTACAGGAAGAAAAAGATGAAGAAAGGTAGAAATTTTCAGTTTACAAGTAGTATTAATAAAAAATATAGAGGGCACAGAACTCCTTTGGTTTGGGAAAAAAATAAAAATAAAAATGTCAGTTTTCTCTAGTCTCTCCAGCTAGCAAAGGATTCTCAAAATAAGAAATGGCCTCACAATAAGAATTAAATATAGTGTAGTTGTATGATCTTCTGTTAATATTAGGTTGGTGCAAAAGTTATTGTGGTTTCTGCCATTAAAAGTATTGGCAAAAACCACAATAACTTTTGCACCAACCTAATACTTCAGAAAGATTTATGGATGTACCTAGTATACCCCATCAGCTACACAGAAAGGTTTCTAAGAATCTTAAATGTGTTTTCTCTGTAATCCTCCACCAAAAATTCAACCGAAAAATCTAGTTTTAAAAAAGTATAGATATGACATTTAGGGGCATGATATAAACACAAATTACACACTCTCAGTGATTTTAAGGGAGTAGTAACACATCAAACAAAAAGGCGAGAAGTAGTTCAAAATGAAAAAGTATCTCTATGCATGCAATTTTCTATGACAATGAAGCAGCCTGAAGAAAATGAGGCAGATGTAAAAGAGAAAAACCCCGATACAACCATCAGATCTCTGAGACTAACTCACTACCATGAGAACAGTATGAGGGAAACCACCTCCATAATTCAAATTATCTCTCACTGGTCCCTCCTACAACATGTGGGAATTATGAGAGTACAATTCAAGATGAGATTTGGGTGGGGACACAGAGCCAAACCATATCATTCTGCCCCTTGCTCCTCCAAATCTCATGCCTTCACATTTCAAAACCAAAAATGCCTTTCCATCAGTCCCGAATAGTCTTAGCTCATTTCAGCATTAACCCAAAAGTCCATAGTTGAAAGTTTCATCTGAGACAAGTCAAGTCCCTTCCACCTATGAGTCTGTATAAGCAAAAGCAATCTAGTTACTGCCTAGATATAATGGGAATACAGGTATTAGGTAAATACAGCCATTCCAAATGGGAGAAATTGTCCAAAACAAAGGGGTTACAGGCCCCATGCAAGTTTGAAATCCAGCAGGGCAATCAAATATTAAAGCTCCAAAATGATCTCCTTTGACCCCGGGTCTTACAACCAGGTCATGCTGATGTAAGAGGTGGGTTCCCATGGTCTTCAGCAGCTCTGCCCCTGTGGCTTTGCTGGGTACACTCTGCCTCCCAGCTGCTTTCACGGGCTGGCATTGAGTGTCTGTAGCTATTCAAGGTTCATGGTGAAAGCTGCAGATGAATCTACCATTCTGTGGTCTGAAGGATGGTGGCCCTCTTTTCACAGCTCCGCTAGGTGGTGCCTGAGTAGGGACTTTTTGTGGGGACTCCAACCTACATTTCCCTTTTGCACTGCCCTAGCAAAGTTTCTCCCTGACAGCCTTATCCCTGCAGCAATCCTCTGCCTGGGCATCCAGGCATTTCCATACATCTTCTGAAATCTACGCAGAAGTTCCCAAACTCCAATTATTGACCTCTGTGCACCTGCAGGCTCAACATCAGGTGGAAGCTGCTAAGTCTTGGGGTTTGCACCCCCTGAAGCCACAGCTCAAGCTCTATGTTGGCCCCTTTCAGGCAAGGCTGGAGTGGCTGAGATGCAGGGCACCACGTCCCTAGACTGCACACAGCAGAGGGACCCTGGGCCCAGACCATGAAACCATTTTTTCCTCCTAGACCTCTGAGTCTGTGATGGGAGAGGCTAACTCAAAGGTCTCTGACATGCCCTGGAGACATTTTCCCCATTGCCTTGGGGGTTAACATCAGGCTTTGTGTTACTTGTGCAAATATCCACAGCCAGCTTGAATTTTTCCTCAGAAAACAGAATTTTCTTTTCTACTGCATTGTCAGCCTGCAAATTTTCCAAACTTTTATGCTCTGCTTCCCTTTTAAAACTGACAGCACCTAAGTCTTTAACAGCACCTAAGTAATCTCTTGAACACTTTGCTGTTTAGAAATTTATTCTTCCAGGTACCCTGAATCATCTCTCTCAAGTTCCAAGTTCCACAAAAAATCTCAGGTCAGGGGCACAATGATACCAGTCCCTTCAGTAAAACATACAAGAGTCACCTTTGCTTCAGTTCCGAACAAGTTCCTCATCTCCATTTGAGATCACCTCAACCTGGATTTCGTTGTCCATATCTTTATCAAGATTTTGGTTAAAGCCACTCAACAAGTCTCAAACTTTCCCACATCTTTCTGTCTTCTTCTGAGCCCCCCCCAAACTGATCCAACCTCTGCCTGTTACCTAGTTCCAAAGTCGCTTCCAAACTTTTGGGTATTTTTTCAGCAATGCCTCCCACTACTGGTACCAATTTACTGTATTAGTCTGTTTTCATGCTGCTGACAAGGATGTCCCCAAGACTGGGAAGTAAATGAAAGTTTATTGGGCTTACAGTTTCACGTGGCTGGGGAGGCCTCAGAATCATGGCAGGAGGAAGAAGTGCTTATTACATGGCAGTGGCAAGAGAAAATGAGGGAAAAGCAAAAGTGGAAACCCCTGATAAAACCATCAGATCTCATGAGACTTACTCACTAGCATGAGAACAGTAGCAGGGAAACAGCCTCCATGATGCAAATTATCCCTCTGGGTCCCTCCCACAACACATAGTAATTACGGGAATAAAATTCAAGATTCTCTGGGTGGGAACACAGAGCTAAACCATATGACCATGGTAACCACTGTTCTATTATCTGTTTCTATAAGTTTGACTTTTTATATTCCAAATGTAAGTAATATAATATAGTATTTGTCTGTGTCTGGCTTATTTCCCTTTCATAATATCCTCCAAATTCATCAATGTTGTCACAAATTGTGTGAGGTAGGATGCTGGAATATTATTCAACCATTATACAGAATGAAATTCTGTAGAATGAAATTCTGTATAATGGTTGAATAATATTCCAGCATCCTACCTCACACATGCATGTCATTGGCTGCAAAGGGTCTAGAATTAAAATTATATATATATATATATGAAAATGCAAGTTCTAAAGAAGAAGAAAAAAATAGAAAGTAAAAAAGAAAAATCACATTTTTTGTTACTAATGAATTGGATAACCACAGTAAGCCTTATAATCTCTTTTCTTTTTGTTTTTATAGTATTTTTCTCTGAGGGATAACAAAATCTATTTTACTCACTTAACACCTTTCCAATTTCAGAATGGAATGAAATTACATGTATGAGCTACTCTGAAAAATATAAAAAATTCAAATTTAATATGCTTGTAAAAAGTATATAGTAGGAATTCTATTATTGAAAACACATTTTAAACACTGAATCTAGTACACTGTTTCTCTAATAATGTTTGGAAAGCCAGTAAGGACTGTATCTTGTTTGAAATGTAGTACACTTCTTAATTGATAATGTGCGTGGATAATATTTTCAAAATCTTTCAACAGTAAACAATTTGAGGAATTATTAGTTTTCTATTTCAAATACAGTGGAAAAGACTCTTGATCTATATTTTTTATTTACAAACTTTGAACAAGTCAAAGCATTTATATTTTCATACTTTGTATTGTGAATAAAAATCAGTACCTTGATAACTAGTGGAAATTTATATCACTCATTCTAAAAGTTAAAAATGATAACAATAGAATCTGTAATGCTTTAGTTTCCAGGTAAAACCCATGACACCTCAAGAGATCACAAATATTTAGCTGGAAAATACTGGGAACTCTTTCAAATGCATGCTGTTGATAATACTTTCAAATAATCCCTTTGAAAATGGTTGATTTATGACTACAAAATCTAGATCCACTCTTTAATTTTTTATCACAGTATCTAATCTTTCCTACTTCAATAGCACTAGGTCTGTCCATTCCTAATGAGCACAGGAAAAGTCTTGGAGGAGGTCTTACACATGCTGATTTGTAAGAGAGTTCTTGTCCCTGATCCCTAGTGAGTGGACATTCACCTCTTCTGGTTTCCTGCAACACAGTTCTTAGTAAGGGCAAAGATTCTTATTCCTCTTCAGTCTTCTTTCACTTATTAATAGTCTTAATCAATGTTCCTTTCTTCTCGATAACCATAATGCGAATAAATAACATCAATATTCTGTTCTCTCCTCTCCGTTGTACAATAGATTAGTAAGTGACAAAGTGAAAGAACCAGGGTAGAATCAATGATGACAAAAACAAAAATGTAGGATACCTATGGAGACTCAGGAAGATTGTTGCCGTTGAGAGAAACACTATCGTGAATATTTAGCCACCTCCACTCCACCCTACTGACTACACAAGTTGTATGATTTTTTTTTTAACCTTTTAGTCCTCATTTTAAATGCCATTTTATCAACAGTTATTTCCACATATACTCAGCAAGAGATCTTAGTTTGGTCAGTATTTCAAAGAGATTGAAGTCAATGACTACTCCCCGAAAATATTGATAAAATCTTGCTAAATAAACAAATCATGGGGCAGGACTGCACATATTTTCTACTTGAATCAAAATAAAGCATGTGCAATGGGGGAAACAATGAATTCATAGCTCTAAAATGAAGTCATGCATTATAAACATTGACTAAAACAAAATTTGATTTTCTTTGCCTTGGGTAAGTAATTTTATTAGGGACTCAGTGACACCAAAGCATGCTCTTTGGAATGCTTTGTAGTAATTAGCATTACAAGAAAAAATATTTTATTACAGTGAGGATAATAATAGCTAGCATTTATGTTCCAGGGGCCATTTGAAGCACTTTAAATGCATCATCTCAATTAATCTGAGGGACTGTGTTAAGGAAAACTGAGTCCACAAGGGGGAAGTTTTAAAGGCAGGAATTTCCCAGCACCATGCCTCCATCCTCGCCACCATCCTGGAAGGTAAAGTTCTTCGTCTGACTTTTCTGGCCCGCAGCCTAGGTAGAAATTCCAGGTGAGCTCCTTTGTTTAAAAAGTCCCAGAAAATCTCTGATAGGAAGGAGCTCTAGTTGTAGGCCTAGCAGCCAATCCAGTATCAGGGTCAAAGATCATTCCACAGGAAGTTTAAGAAAGCTCCTCTCATTGGACAAAAACATGAATGGGGTGGGAATAACTCCAGGTTAAATTCCCCCTGCCCCTTACCTTTGCAGAGTCCTCCCATGAAGCTCCTCCCATGGCAGCATGGGCATTCTCTGGCTTCTTGTCTTTCTCTCTCTCTGCCTAATAAATCGCTCTCTGCTAAACTCTTTGGGTCCGTGATATTTATTCCAACCATAAGCTTACCGTGCCTCCAGGACCCCTTCCCCATTCCTGGGGTAGGAGAGGTCAAGGACCTGGGCACATCCGGGAAAACATCAGATTGAGGAAACTGAAAGCGTCTTCGGGATGCCTCTGCTCCCTCCTCCCTCTTCCCACTACAAATCCTCACTAAAACCCCCGAAGGTAGATATTATATTTTCCAAACTCAACAGATAAAAAAAAATGAGGCGCAGAAAAATTAAAATCCTTGTGCAACTTGGAAGGCAGAGCTGAGAATCACATACATGCTGCCAGATCCTAAAGCTTAGTTTTTAATCCAAACAATGATCATGGGAGTGGTTTTCCCACATATGCACTAACAAAAAAAATCTAAATTATCACAGTGAGTTTTATTACCTTTTAAATTGTATTGCATGTTTACACCCAAAGTCATAGTAAGTGAATAACCTATTTTTAAATTTTGGTATCAGACTTCCTTTTGATTATTGTACCACATATATGTAAATCCTTTTATAAAACCTAAAAAGCATTTATTGTCATAGAAAAAGTAAAATTCTGAATATTATTTATACTTTTGTTTGCATATTATACACAAACATATATTCACATAAAGATTGTTTTAAAACTTATCTAAAATAAAATTATATATTTGGGGAAACCACAATGTTAGACTGTAGGAATATGCAAGTATTCAAAAGAAGATTGCAATATTTGTAAACATAATGCAAACAAGTATTAAATGTGTCTACGAATATTTAGTAAGATGTTCCAGGAAATGATATTTTGAAGGAAAATATATGGTACAACTTAATTAAAGACAAGCAAGGAAAGCACCCTCTCCCATTAGGATTGTGGAATAGAATTTGAGTTCCTTCTTCCACTACCTTGCTCTTTTGATAACTGCTATATTAGAAGAACCCACTGAGTTTACAATAATCCCTACAGTGCCCACAACTCACACCTCCCTGGTGCCACTCCTTCCTTGCCTTCTCTTTTACATTATTTATGGACTATTTCCACCACTAGATGTAAATCTCCTTTTCTGACACAATGATTACTACATTTTACTCCAAAAGATTACTAGTTTTTATTAACATGCCTCTTCAACCAGGAGTGCTATGTAAGTGGAAGATTCAATTTTTAATACAGAAATAGATGCTTTAATCTGAGGATAACGTTTTAAAGGTTAAAAGTTAGAGAAGGTGAATTAAATATAAAAGGAAGTCATTAATGATTTTTAAAATAGCCTACGCCATAGACTGAATAGTCACAGCATGCCAAAATTAATTTTCAGTACATGCATGCATCACTGATTAAAAGGTTTTAGAAGCATTAAAGTTCTCCTAATTGCAATAGCCAGGTGGCTGCAATAGAATGAGTGAGTAGCCACTCAGTGGTCTTACGGTAGAAACTATGTACCAATCAGTATAGAAGCATTTTAATATCTTAACAAATGGCATGACGACACCAATCCTACCAGTGTACTATCAGTTCTAAATGCATAATGTGCTTTCTGAATCACTAAGAGCCTTCTAAATGATTGTAGCTAGTAGTGAATTACGGAAAGGATCATTTCAAATAGTTTAATCTTTTATTGACTGTTGATATTTTAAATTATATGCAAGAAAAATATTACAAATATCAAGACATTTGAATTACAATGAGCATTACACTAATTGTAGTATGTCTGCACAATTCTTACCAGGTTGATTTTAACATATTATACATTCAATATCCAAAAGAATATGTTCACTACAGTCCCATCTGAGAAACAGCAATATGACTTAAACCAGAATGAAAATTATCAATAAAATTAATGGTGGAACTTCTAACTTTCTCTCTTATCTAGTGTTTATTTACAAATTTAAAAAAACGTACAAACTTGCAATAATTTTAAAATATGAAAAACTAACATGATTTTTTTTACTCTATAGACATGTCAGCTTTGATGAGGCTTTGCTCAAATTTAAAATATATAAGTAATTATTTACAATGCTATCTCTGTTAGACTCTATACGGACAAAAGGAATATTAGCTCAAAGAGCTTAGCATTCAGCTGGAAAAAGTAAATGCAAACACTCAAATCTGAAGTCCAAAGCGAGTTCTGAAGAAGGAAGACGTATCGGAAGGTAGCAAATGACTCATTGAGTAATGAAAGGTATATAGATTACGAAAGTTGGCTAGTGTTCGACGATACAGAAATAGAACATCAGAAGCCAAAAGCATGAATGGAAATCAAGTGTCAGAAACCACTTAAAAACATTAATCAGAGGATTTCCAGGAAAAATGTTGAGTTGAGATCAACTTTCTAACCTTCCTCACTTCATTAACATACTTCTGGCAAATCTCAAGAGAGCATAATGATATAAAAAGGGGCTATCCATGACTAAATCTTCAAAAATCTCACTGGAAAATTGGATTCTATGGGGTGAGACTGGATGAGGCTAGAAGGAACTAGTCTGTCAATAAATTGTCTCTGTAATTTCAATGAGAATAAGGAAACCATCAATTCTGAAAACAAGGGAAAATATCAAAGATGGAACAAAAATGATTCTGATGTTGATTAAAAGGAGGCAGACAGAAATAAACACGATAAAAAGAGGATGATGATATAGGAAAAGCTTAAAACACAGGAAGAAAACCATAGATTAAAATATTTATTAGCAATAAAATGACATCTTTGCAAACTTGTCTACAAGTTTGATAATGTCAGTATTTAGAGGTTGTGTTAGTCAAGGTTCTCTAAAGGGACAGAATTAATAGGATATATGTATAAATGAAGGGGAGTCTATTAGGAGAACCGACTCACAGGATTACAAGATAAAGTCCACAATAGGCTGTCTGCAAGCTGTGGAGCAAGGAAGCCAGTCCAAGTCCCAAAACCGTAAAAGTAGGGAAGCAGACAGTACAGCCTTCAGACTTGGAGTCTGATGTTTAAGGGCAGGAAGCATCCAGCATGGGAGAAAGATGAAGGCCCAAAGACTCAGTAAGTCTCTACATTCCACTTTCTTCTGTCTGCTTTATTCTACCCACACTGGCAACACCCTCACAGACACACTCAGGAAAAATACTTGGTTGACACTCAATAATAGCCATCACAGAGGCAAATGTCGGAAATGAAAACTCTTAAGAGATTATTTGATAACATAAAAAACAGAAATCTAATATATAATGATTAGAATGTGTGAAGAGATGGAATAAATGCTAAGCAATAACCAAAGATATAATAATGAGAAACCTTCTTGAGCATAAGAAAGAGTTGTTTTTGTAAAAAAGAAATCATCAACTACCTTGACACCAAAAAAAGACAACAATGATAATGAAGAAGAGTCTTTACAGTCTAACAGGTTCCAGGGGGAAATTAAAACACATTAAGTAAGGGGATTAAAAGGAATAATTCAAGAGTTATAAGGTTATAGTGTAAAAGGTCTAGTAGTCAGTCCAGAGAATGTACAAAACACAATTATGATTTAAATTTTCCTTAAAAATGTTGTCTCATTAGAAAAATTAATGTGAAACAATAAACACACACACAAGGTCCAATTATCACAGATTTAACAACAAAAATAAAGAATTAAAAATGTAAATAGGCTGGGCATGGCAACTCTCCCCTACAGTCCCAGCACTTTGAGAAGCTGAGGCAGGCGGGGCAGATCATGAGGTCAGGAGATGGAGACCACACTGGCTAACATGGTGAAACCCTGTCTCTACTAAAAATACAAAAAAAAAAAAAAAAATTAGCTGGGTGTGGTGGAACATGCCTGTAGTCCTAGCTACTCAGTAGGCTGAGGCAGGAGAATCGCTTGAACCCGGGAGGTGGAGGTTGCAGTGAGCTGAGATCGTGCCACTGCACTCCAGTATAGGCAACAGAGTGAGACTCCATCTCCAAAGAAAAAAGAAAAATAAAAAACTAAATATTTATTCACAACGAGGAGTGTTTTCTGTTACAATGTTTAGAATTTAAATCCAAATTTGTAAAACCTTAAAGACAGTGAATATAAATACTTTAAGCAGGATTTACACTTTCCAAATTTATAAAGGAAGAAAAAGAAAAAAAATCTGAATCTACCCATTAAAACAATTTTTTTCAAAAGGATAACAACAACAACCACAACAACAACAACAACAAAATGACTCCTTAATAAAGAACAATTTAATTCCTTATTAAAATGAAATAAAAAATAAATAAATAAAAAGAAAATGAACTTAGATGCATCAAATATCACCATAAAAAAGGACTCATTATTTCCTTCTAGTAATGTCTCAAAAGATGATTGCTAGGCTAAAGATTATTGACAATCTTTAAAGTTTTAATAAGTAACACCAAGTAATATGTCACAAAATTTGTATCAACATATATTTCTGTTGGCAATATTTTGAAGTAACTGTTCTTTCTACCCTATCAAAGCTCAAACACTCTTCAGGTTCTAATATTATTACTTGTGAGTGTCTCTCTTAATTTGCAATGTGTTAATAGCTATTGATGTAAATATTTTAAGAGATTCATTGGACAGTGGGATTTATTTTTTTCTTTGGTAATAAACTATATTCTTTTCCCACATTTTAATTGAAGAGTTTATTCAGGTTTGTAAGTATAATTTTAATATCTTAGGTAGAATATACATGTATATTATTTTTCTGTTATTTATATAGCAAAGTTTATATTTCTACATTTGCCATTTATTTTAATTATATTGTTTGCTGATATGCAAACTATTTGTGTTTTTAAAGTAATTTTGCATTAATTTACCATTTCTTTTTTCATTAAGAATAGACATCCAAATGCTTTCATCATTTTTAGATCAAATAAGTATTTTCCTTCAGTTGTCCTGTGGCTTTATGTCTTCATTTTATAATTTATTCTACACAAGATTTATTTTACTCTAATATCTGAGGTGGAATTTAATTTTCTTTACTAAGTAGCTTATGATGATCCTAGGGCTGTTTATTAGTTATTCCCTAATTTTTCCACATGGCTAAAAATACACATTGTTCTAGTGAAATCTAGTGGATGGATTACTTGGGGAGTGGGATATATTAGAGACTCCCAAGGTTCATTTAGTACTAGGATCACTTTTCAGGGCTTATCTGTGTCAGGTATTACATGGAGTCATATGGTTTAAATATCACCTATGTCTGATGACATCCAAATGAATGTCTCCAGTCAACAGTGAAGACCATGTCCTCTCTGTCTTTCTGGGTGTGTGTGGGGGGGGGGCAGGGAGGAAGAACTATGTGCATGTCAATTAATATAGTGGATTATATTTATAGGAAGTAAATTTGGAGATATGCTTATCTGCCTCCTTGGCATGTCTTCGTGAATATTTATTTTCTCTCCCTTCTTGTCCATAGCAGTTCAGCATCTGAAATCTTTCAGGCCCCTAATCCTAGCATGACTGTCAACTCCTCTGTCTTTTATACCTTGCATCTCATTTCTTAGCAAATCGAAATACTTTTTAAAGATATTAAGAATCTTATCTCTGTTCACCTCCTCTATAGTAAGTGTCCAGGTGCAAATCATCATTACCTGGGCCTAGAATTTTGTATTCAGCTCCTAATCAGTTCTCTACTTCTATCCTTGTACTTTTTACTCCTAATTTTCCACACAGAAAGCACAGTGAAACTTTAAAAACTGCAGGGCCAGCCAGGCACCATAGCTTACGCCTGTAATCCCAGCACTTTGGGAGGCTGAGGTGGGTGAATAATGAGGTCAAGAGAACGAGACCATCCTGGCCAACATGGTGAAACCCCATCTCTACTAAAAAGACAAAAATTAGCTGGGCAGTGCCATGCACCTGTAGTCTCAGCTACTCGGGAGGCTGAGGCAGGAGAATCGCTTGAACCCCGGAGGCAGAGATATTGCAGTGAGCCAAGAACAAGCCATTGCACTCCAGGGTGGCCAGAGTGAGACTCCCGCTCAAAACAAAAGACAAAAAACAAAACTTCAGGGCTTTTGTACTTACTATTCCCTTCTTCTAAAGCAATTCCCTCAAGTTGTCATGTAGGTAACTCATTTACTTCAAATTTCGCTCAATTTTCATTATATCAGAGAGCTTAGTCTAATAATCTCAAATAAAATAACATCTCCAAGCCTATTCCATTTCTCTGTTAATTTTCTTTTGTTTTCTTCACAGCATTTACCACAGGACTATTAGATATCTATTTTACTACTTATTATCTTTCTCCTTCCACTAGATTATAAGGCTCATGACAATACCAACTTAGTTTTGTTCACATTGCCATATGTTAGAGCAGAAATTGGCACAAAGTAGAAGTTGAATAAACTTTTTAATTAATTAATTGGACTAATTAATATATGTTTTATTCAATTTTAATCCAGTATTTCCTAAGAAGTGTTCAGTTTTTGCAAAGAATGATCATTAATTTATGTTTTATAGTCATGAACCCCAGTGTTATTCCTCAACATGTGCTAAAAGGCTGCATTAGAATCTTGTTTAAGACTTATCTGTTTCTTTTAAATTTTTCTATTTATAAATAGAATTTATAGTAATTTTGTTTCAATAATGATATGTTTGGAAATGCTCATTCATTTTACCACCAGTTGTAGCATGTTGATTTCTTCATGGGAGTTTGTAAAGTGCAAAGTTTCTTCCTTGCTGGGTTCTAATTGCCTATTATACCATAGAACATGGTTCTGCTAATTGTCCTAAGTAAGAGTGATCTACCTATGCCACACTTTATATTTAATAGCTGTGTTTTAACTCCCAATAGAGCAGCACACAGATAATAAGAATGAAATATCTTTTGGGACAATCACAATCAATGGTAATCTGATGTTTTAAAGTTGAAAAATAGCTGAAAAACTGCAGCAGAAATAACGTATCCTGGGAAGAAGGGCTTCAAACTTCAGCTACAAAGAGAGAACAATAATTCCAAGTAGCCAATATAGATTGTAATCTATTCAGTATTTAAAACTCATATTTTCTAAACAAGATTATTGTCACATGCATTTATTATTTTAAATGGGCTCTCTCAAGAAAGCATTGAATTTATATTTATGAAGACATTTATAGCACACTAAATGCCAAGTAAAGATTATTTAAAAAATCTTTATCGAAGTCTAAAAGCAATGAAAGACATTTTCCATTAGTAGTGTAATTAGCTCATAATTATGTAAGCAATAAATGCATAATTAGTTTTTTTACTCAATATATTAATATTATATACGATATTGGCCATGGAGATATAAATAATATTGACAAATTAAATCACCATTCCCTGTTTACTGAATATCAATTTTAATGAAGGAGGAGATATTTCTAAAACAATATTTTAAAAATTCTTCCACCACAAATCTTTGAACTTTTCTCCTTGGGGCTCTTAGTTTAGATTATAATTCTCCATATTTGTAGTGAAGGGTGATAATAATCTATGCTATATAAAAGTCAACACAGAGCTAAGATTTGTAATTTTTATTTATACTTAAGCTAACTTATAATTCATCAATAGGGTTGTTTTATTTTATACTAAATATTTGGCTTCTTGTTAGTCTCTTAAAATTTAATAATGTCTGATTAAATAAACTAAGAAAAATAATTTAGAAAGGAGGAGATGGATTACTTAAATGTTAAAGGCTTACATTGCAGATATTCAGGCCATAACAATTTATATTTGCCTTACTTTGAGAGCAGTAAGCAGGAAAATAGAATATCTAAGGCTGAAATTATAATGCAATCAAGATTT
The DNA here is from genome assembly GCF_001604975.1 of Cebus imitator. Lineage (NCBI taxonomy): Eukaryota > Metazoa > Chordata > Mammalia > Primates > Cebidae > Cebus > Cebus imitator. The sequence goes on along the minus strand of NW_016107613.1, from coordinate 83,826 downwards.
CAAGATTTTTTAATATAAAAGTATGCTTATATCTTTATTACTGATAATTAAATATTGGAGAAAACACAAAGCTTTTTCTAATATGGTAAATGATTATATTACCATTTTTATCTTAAAATAGCATATAATAAAACTTTTAAAATAAGGATTTCAAAGCATCTTCAAAATTTGCAAATTTCATTACAGAATCCATTTTAAAGTCTTTAATTTTAATAAACTACAGAAAAAATATGCAGAACTTAATGAAGTATTATAAGGTGAACATCCTTGTCACCACAACCCAAGTCATGAAACAGAATTTTTCCAGCTTTCTAGAGTTCCTGTCCAAGTGTCTCAATTCAATCACAACTTCTTTCTTCTCTGCAAGACTTAATTACTCTTGTGACATTTACTGTAATCATTTTCTTCTGTGTTTTTCTAGTTTTAATATCAATGTATACATTCCTGGACATAATAGTTTAATCTTGCTCAATTTTTAAAAAACATGATGCCTTTTAAGTTTCTGTTCAATTTGCAGATTTCCTCTCCGTCTTGTATTTTCCTACTATTTATGGGTAGAAGCTCTGGGGGAATTTGGATTTCTCATAGTCTGGAGTTTGTTGATTTCAAAATCATGGTGCAGTGTTACATATTCCTTTGTCTCCTGTATTTCTTAAAAATAGGCAACTAAATCCAGAGACTTGTTTAGATTGAGGTTTGATCACTTTGGTAGGGTTGTAGGTGTTTTCTTTCTTTAGAAAGTGGTGTCATATCTGCCTGTTTATCTTTTGTTGATGTTCGCAATCACTGAAATTTAGTGCCTGTACTCAGTAATCTTTTGAGGGTTTCAAAATTATGACATTTAAATTCTAATATTTTTTTATTTTTAGAAATTATTCTATACAGAGAAGGTTTCATTCATCTACTATTAGTTTACACAGTGTCACAGCTCATATATAAAATGCAGGAAAAAGGCAAGATATTTTCACATTATTTACTACTTGTCAAGAAAATGAATTGGCGTCCTCTCATTTTCCAAATGTGATTAACTACGCTTTTTTAAAAAATAATCTTTTATTTTGAGATCATTTTAGATTCACATACAGTTCTAAGAAAAAAAAAAAACAGAAAAATCTTGTATATCTTTACTCAGGTTCACTCAGTGATAATATCTTGCTGAACTACAGATAACTTTATAACCTGGCAATTGACATTTGTATGGTCAAGAAACAGCATTTCCATCACTACAAAGGACCTTCCTGTTTCCCTTATGCAGCCAGTTGCTTTTCTCACATTTCCCACATCTTCATAACCTCAGGCAATATTAACAGTTTATTCCTGTAATTTTATTTCACTTTTTAAATTAAAATAGTATTTTGATTTTCTTTTAATATAGAAATAAATATGTAAGCTGTTATAATTTTGCTATTTCAATAATTTAAATATATCAAATTATACAATCAGTAACTTTTTGGAATTGACCTTTTTCATTCAGCATAATTCTCTAGGCCTCTATGCTGTTGCATGCATCAATAGACCCTTTTATTTCTAAGTACACTTTAGGTTATGAATGCACCACAATTTGTTTAGTAATTTACCTTTTGGAGAGCATGTGAATTGATTTTCATTATTGAAAATGTTTCTTAGTGACTAAATACATACTACAATGACATCTAACCATCATCGGGGGCTTTTTGAAACTCTGTTCTCTTAGAATTAGATTTTATTAAGCTCTGAGGAACAGCCTAATGCTTTTCAAATTCCAGACTTCAACCATATCTCTCTAGATGGTTACAGTGTCTTACTCTCCAAGAATTTGTTTGGATCTTTAATTAATTAGGATATATTATTCCCATAGTGATGTGGATGTTACTACATAAAAGCTAAAGAATGCAAATTGATAATTTATTCATATGCATAAGTAGCAGTGGATTACCTGCTTAAAGACATAATGCAGACCATAAAACAGAAACACCAGAGGAAAGCATTATGCTGGCATGAGGAACAAAAGCGAGAAAAAAATATTGAAGAGAATATTGTAGTTATGGGAGAAGATAAAAAATTTAAAAATTGCAGCAGGGCGCAGTGGCTCATGCCTGTAATCCCAGTACTTTGGGAGGCCAAGATTGGCAGATTACCCTAGATTACAGGAGTTCAAGACCAGCCTGGCCAACATAGTGAAACCCCATCTCTACTAAAAAATACAAAACTTAGCAGGGCATGGTGGCAGGCACCAGTAACCCCAGCTATTCAGGAGGCTGAGGCAGGAGAATTGCTTGAACCCGGGAGGCGGAGGTTGCAGTGAGACAAGATCGTGCCATTGCACTCCAGCCTGGGCACGGAGTGAAACTCCATCTCAAAAAATAATAAAATAAAATAATTGCAAAATAAAGTTCATTTAATTGTTCATTTAATTGGATATAGCATTTCTGTTTTTATCCACATTTCTACGTATATATTTTACAATTTCATGGACTAAAATGCTATATCCTAGTTTAGGGAATTTTTCCCCCTCAGGCTGGTCTTCAAACCCTAGAACATTATTAATATTTATGGCAAACAGGAATCTGTCTCTTAGAAATTCTACTTTAAGGATCTTGTTCAGATACCTCATCCTTTACAAAACTATTGCTGACCAGCCCAGTTAAAGAGGATTTCTATCAACCTATACCCTTCCTACAGTCCTTACCATTCATTTACTTCTTGATATTCTCTAAATGTTTCAGCTTTTTTTTTGCATGAACATGTCAAATCTCTTAAAATATGGGATATTGATGCTATTTCTTTGTAGTCCCCAAGCTATCAATCTGGAGACTTTCAAAGAGTAGTTATTTTGGCCTTAGTTAACTTGGCTCCTGGCTAGTAAGCTGGCTATTACTGAACATCTGGGAGAAAGAAGAGTCTTTTACAGTTTACTCAATAGTAATAACTGAAGCAAAAATGTGGCGAGACATTTTTCATCTATAAGCCTCCCCACCCAACCTGTGGATTTCTTAATAAATAAATCTGCTAATCAAGCAAGACATATAGATTATTTATTAACGTAAGGTTGTGAGGGAATTCTCTGAGAGTTTCCAGAAGTGATTGAACCCTATTTAATTCCATAGAAATTGGAGATGACTCAGATGCCTAGAATTCTCGGGATCCCTCTACCAATTGTTTAGCAATTCTCTAGCTGTCCCTTCAGAGGGATGAACTGTGGAATCAATTTTACCATTTCCCTCTCACCCAAATTGTGTCACTGAGTCAACTGGATGGGGTTCCACTGCTAGGCTATAAGCATTTAGTTAACCAGAAGTACAAATACCCTCATATATATATGTATATATATATATATATTCATCTATATATAGAGAGAGAATGTGGGAGATCCTGGTTTCCCAACAAAGATCATCATCCAATTAAAAGAGAATTAAAATAATTTATACAAACCATGTTACAGTTCATACTTGTGATCAAACATTATGGCCTCCTGTTACCTTTTGCTGAGTCTTAAGTTTATAAAGTGCTCAGTCACCACATTCTCTGTGGGTGGTGACTGAGTATTTCTCTCTATACCCATTGATAATCTTGCCTTGCACATAACTGCAAGCATTATACAGCTCCTAAATGTTTCATCTCTAAATTCTTGGAAAATTACTTGCAAATATAAAAAAACTGTGTGTGTCCATGTACTTCCTTTGTTGCTGTTTTCTTTATTACTAGATTAACTAAAGAAAAACCTCACATTCATTTAACACGTTGTGTCTCATGCAAACAGGAGGCATAAATATCCATTAAAATGTAGACTCTAATATAAGAAGGAATATTTAAAATGTGTCCTAAAGAGACAATTTAGATACCTCTATATACTCCCCATTAAACACATTTTGTTTGTTTGTTTGTTTTCAGCTTGGAACATCCACCACCAGAGTTTATCTTTGCATGCAAATGATTACAGACTGCAAGTGCTCTCTCAATGTTAATTTCACAATTTAAATTGGTTTCCTATTAGTGCACTTGGTAGGAAGTACACATTTATCTCTGGTTTACTCTGTTGAGGATTCTAGGAGTGAAGTGTTTCTGGAGGAGTATAGTGACCAGTAAAACTCTTAGGGAGCACAAGCTCACATTCTTTGCTGAAGTTAATCAGATTCTTGTGGTCCTCGAATAACCTATATAGTTTTAGTAAGCAGATTTTTCTCCCCAATGAAGAACCCATCTGTTTCTTTTGTAGGCTACTTGTCTTCCTAAATTTTTATTGATGAATATCTACTGTATTTCCAAGGAAAATCTTTATGGGCTTTTGAGTAAAAAAATTACAAGGATTAATTCAATATCCTTACTATGGTTTTCAATTATTCTTTACAAATCCTTTAAAAAGAGGCAAGGCCATGGTTTCAGCACCATATTGCATTAAAAATTCAGCATTTGAAATTTGCCTAATAGATTATTATTTGCTGTGCACAGTCAGGCACAGCTTTGCTATTAGAATTCACTTGACCTTAGGCATGTTAAGCTAACTCTAGTACTAAAATAGAATCTGCTTTGTTTCGATTTGTTTTGTTTTTCGTAAGTCAGAATTACATTTTAATGGCTAAATTTATTTTGGAAAAATCATAAAGTACTGTTCCGAGTCTATGAAGTAATATTTTAGCATTGTTTATGTCACATGCCCAATACTAACTAGATGTAAAATTCTGGATTCCCGTCATTTGAATTTATTCTATCAGTTTCTCCAGCACCTGTGTAATAAGATTTAAACTATGTACAAATATAATTAAACAACTACTATAACAACTTCCTACCCCCTAGTTTTAGTCTCCTTATGCCTTTTGCAAAGTCAGATTTCAAGAAATAATCCTAGAAGTATAATTAAGAGTTTGTGCTTACTCAAGTTATCCTGCAACACACTGTTGATAGGGGAATCAGTTGGAGAATTTCTCTCTTTCTTACGCTACTGCTCATGGATCTAACCATCCAATATTGCATTTTATTTCTTTGCACACGTGACTCTCATATTAGAGTAAAAACATATGAGTTTAGGGACCAAATTACATTTGTGGCATTGCTCCTATTATACAGTGGTTTTAAAAAAAAGTCTGTAAAGTAAGCCAGATAGCAATTGCAATACTAAAGGTCCAGTCAAAGTCAATAGACATCTAAAACCCCATTCAGTTCATGAGAAAATGGAACAAAGGTAACTATATTTACAATATAAAAATGAGTGGAATTAATTTTAAAAAATCAATCAAAATATTTCCTTGCTTAAATAGAATATTTAATTTATAAAACGGTAAGAAAGTATAAGATACTATATACCAAAGTCTTTAACAGATCTTTCATCTTATAGAAAGGGGATAACAGAATAGTTTCTAAGGGTGAAAAAGTAGGGGCAGCTTCATTTTCTCTTAGTTAGGCTCTAAGTCTGAGTCGGGTGACGTATGGTGAAATGAGTGCAAAACATCTTCCAAACATTTTTACAATTACAAGTCATTTTTTTAAAATGAAGGCAAGTCAGATGATAATATGAAGAGATCCAAGTATATTTGTTTCAATCAGTCTCTGTTTAAAAAAAATTGTGTTAATTCCCTCAGTGTCAATGACATAGGTATCTCTTAGTAATCTGTCATCATGAATATTTCTGTTCAATTTTTTTAGGACTAGCAGTAAGAAGCAATTTTAAAGTTAAATGATAATTGGATTTCTGTAAAACAGACACCTCCCAATCTATCTTCCATTTGTTAGGAATTATACTGTTTTGCAATGATGTAATTTTTATACCATAGCAAACATGAATTATTTAATACCATCTTGTGTCTATTTGTATACTCAGATTAGATCCTTACATTAGAACGTTCCCTTTTTTCATGTTAATTATTTCCAAGAAATATTATTTGATTCTTTTAATTTTTTTCTAAGTCTTGATATAAAACCAAAAATGATTGCAAAATATGTAGGACAATATTGAGCTCACAATGGAGATTATCTTTAAATGATTTTAATAGAATAATATTGCAAAAGAAACAAATATTAACTTAGTAATTTTCTCATCAGATAACATTAATAAAATACTCAAAATAATTATTTTCTTGGTTGTTAATTACTTAAAATTACAATAAACTGTCTTTATAAACAAAAGTATGTGGATTTATTTGTGTTATATTGGCTAAATCAAGGTATCTTGATGCACGCTGTAGCATTATAAGACAGGTGGGTAGGCAGCAAAGTATAATAAAAACTGTGCTCTGATTAATGCTACCGTGGATTCCATTGTAGTCTGAATTCATGAACCCATATAAAACTACAGAGATACTCCATGTTTTTTCATTAAGTTAAATACTAATTAAAATGTAATTGCTCTTCTATTAAACAAGACACATATATCAAACCTCCTTATGTTCTATTACATATATATATATATATATATATATAATCATGATGTATGCAAATTACAGCTTATCATTTACTAAATGCTTGCAGAAATTTTGACAAATGGTGCAATATAATAACTAAAAATAAACAGCTCTTGTTTAATCTACTGAAACCAAATGAAGCTTGAATAAGGTCATATCATATGAAGCTGAAAGAGATTGTCAAATTGATAAATTTCAACGAAGCATCAGTAAATTTAGTAAAGAGAGAGAGAAAAAAAAGATCATCAAGCTCGTGTTTTGAGATCCCTACTCAGAAGTGCTAGTAAACAGTAGGCTTATCAGTAGAGAAAAATACTATGTAGCCTTTGCATATGGCAGTTGCAAAGGTTTATTTACTCAAATACAGAGCCATATACATTTTCCAATATATAACACAGAAAAAGTGATGTATATATTGGACTGATCATGAGTTTAGAGGAGCAAATGAAAAGAGATTTGGAAACTAACCAGTCAACTAATATTTATAGTCCTGGAGAAGATCAACTGTTAGTCTGCTTTTTTCATTTTAAGATTTTGTTTTGCATTGACACAAAATAATTATACATATTAATAGGGTAAATTGTGATGTTTTGATAGATGAATACATTGTGTAATTATCAAATTAGGGTATTAGTATATCTATTACCTCAAATATTTGTCATTTCTTTATGATGACATTCAAAATCCTCTCTTTTAGCTATTTTGAAATATACATTATTATATATACATTATTATAATTATAGTCACTCTATTGTGCACAGAACACCAGAACTTCTTTCTCTTATATAACTAATTTTATACTCATCAACCAACTCCTGCCCACACCTTTTCTCCTTATAGTTCCCAGCTTCTGGTAACCAATCTCCTACTTTCTACTTTTGTTAGATCAACTTTAGATTTCACCTATGAGTGAGATCAGGCACTATTTGTTCTTCTATATTTAGCTTGTTTCATTTAATGTAATATTCTTTGGGTTCATCCATGTTGTTGTAAATGACAGGATTTTATTCTTTCTTATGGCCAAATAGTATTTTATTGTGTATATATACTACATTTGTAAAATCCATTCATTTGTGATAGACATCAATTTAGGTTGATTTCATAAGTGAATAGTGTTGCAATAAACATGGGAATACAAGTATTTCTTTAACATCTTGATTTCCTTTCCTTCAGACATATATCTACTAGTGAGACTGCCGGACCATATGGTAGTTCTATTCTGAATTTTTCAGGAACCTCTATATTGTTTTCCACAGTGACTGTATTAATTTGCATTCCCACCAACAATGTATGAGAATTTCCCCTTCTCCACATTCTCACAAGCATTTGTTACTTTTTGTCATTTTTAGCCATTCTAGCTAGGGTGAGATGACATCTCATTTGATTTGCATTCCTCTAATAATTAGTGATTTTGGTCACTTTTTCATACACCTGTTAGCCATTTGTATGTCTTTTTTTGAGAAATATCTATTCAGATCTTTTATCCATTTTAAATCAGATTTCTTTTTGCTCGTGAATTGTAAATATTACTTTCAGTAGCAAAAACTGCAATGACTTTGCACTGACCTAATATATTATGGATATTGAAACAATTCTATAATTTGTATGAAGATACAAAACACCCTGAATAAAGAAACAATCATCTGATTATACTTTCTTTATATGCATATTGAGACTAAGGAGATCTTCCAAATTTAAAAAACAAGAAAGAACAAATAAATATAACAACCTAATGCAATGTCTAATTCAATATTTTTTAATTAAAACTTTTTAATATGTGGGAAAGAGTATTACTTGAACAATTGACAAATTCTAAATAAGGCCTGTGGTTTTAGATAATAGTATTGTATCACTCTTAATTTCCAGATTTTGATATTTACACTATAAATATATGTACAAATGTCCTTGTTTTTAGAGAAATATATTACTGACATATTTAGGGGTAAATGTACATTATTTTTATAAGCTACTCTCAAATAGTTTAGAAAAAATAGAAATCAACACATCAGTATGATAAAATGTTAATACTGGAAAATTACAGTGAAGGATTTATGGGAATTCTGTGTTTAATGTTACACTTTCTGTACATCTGAAATTATCTAAAAATAAAAAGTTAATTTTTAAAAAGTTATTAATGGGATTATCTCAATTATAAAATGTACTTTGATGCATGAAACATAGTATCTACTTAATATTGATTGTTATAAGCATTCAACCAAACTAGAATTACAGCAAGACTGTTCTTTGTGTATAACACAGTCTAGAATAAAATGTATGGTTTACTTTTGTACAGGAATAAAACACATGGCCTTTTTTATCATATAGAAAATATTTCTATAAACCAAAATTAATTTTATGCCATCCTTATAATATGTAAATTATTTATGTGAATATTGTATAATTTAATGTTACTGATGAAGTGTTTCTAAACCTATATCTATGAAAAGCATTTCCAATGCCAGAACTGTGATGGTGTAATAACAGCATTTGTAACTTCACGGACATAAGCCTCCTTTTCACCTCCCCAACCAACTTTCTGACCTCTTCTACTCTTTTTTGACTTTGGAAAGTCACCACAGTGGTGAAGGATAACTCTTTTTCTGTTCCAAGCAAAGGGATTAAAGCTAAAACTGGGGTTACTGGGTGAAGAGATGGGGGTGGGCAGATGGTAGGGGTGTCTTAGGTTCTGTCTCTGTTTGTCAATATATGATGGGCCTCATGAGAGTTACTCAGGCCTAGGAAACCTCCTCCATGGTTTTGTTAGGCCTACCCTGCCCTTGGACTTAGGAAGTAAGCCTTAATCTACTGATTTTCTCATTCTTTGCTGTTTTGCCTTTTGTACTTATCTTTCCTTGTTATTGATGTGTAAGTGGATGTAGTTCTGAGAGGAAAACAGGATACTTTGATTGTATGTCAGAAGTCAATCTATTTCGATTGTATGTCAGAAGTTGCCTCTAGTCTACCCATTCAAGTTTGGAGTTAATGTTCTAACTAAGAACTGACTTTCTTCAGTGGGCTTAAATTTTCTCTGTTACTGTTCAGAAGTGTTATCCATAGGAGAATAGAAAAAGAGGATTTGGGCATTTCTTCTCAACAGTATTGTCCCCCACCTCTAACACAACATAAAATACCACAACAAAGAGCAGTTCTGAGAAATTTCTGGTTCCCTGAAGGGACTTGCTGTAATGCTTGCACAAAGATGCCTAAATGAATGTCATTGTGTTCACTTTATGTAGCCTACTAAAACTGAATTTCAGTTATAATCAACAGTGACATTGTATGAGAGAAGAGAGAGAAAGAGTTAAGCAAGTGCTGTCTTATTCAAAAGGTATAATATGGGAACATTTAATCATAACTAGAAAATTATCATATAAATGTGCAGATTACAGCCAAATTTTATGAAGGATGATGAATCAGGACTAGTCTAATGATCCTATAATCTGGCAGAATTCCTCTTGCAAACATACTTCATGTTAAAGTGATGAAGGATTTCTTATGGAACAATAACTAACGAATATAAAGCTTTATATGTCAAGCAAAAAAAATCAATTATAATGTCTTACAATTAAAATAGCAAAATGGTCATTTTTGCAGCCCACAAACAAGCAAAAACATTTTTTTACACACATACTAGGTAGGAGATTAACATACATCCCAAATAATGAAATGCCAATTTACTTATTCCAGAGTGTGCAATGCTTCCATAGGGAAAATTTCCTCATTTTCTTCTTCATTTCTGTTTGTTTTCTTTCTCATTTTCTTCAAAATAAAAATAAATAAAGACAAAAATTATAATGCCTTCAATCTTCTGGGGAAGGATCTGGAATTATTTAATAACTGCTGTCGGTATTAGAATATATTTACACAGTCCTCTCAATACAGAAATACATCGCATAGGACACACTACCCTTCATACCTGAGTACTCTGAACACTTTAGAATATAAAGTATATAAATTTTTTAAAGTTAATATTATTTTCATACAATTAAACATACACTACTTAAAATAGTTCAACTAAAGATTATCTGTAAAATGTGGTGCTTGGAATGTTTCTTCAGCACTCTGCCAATTATATCAAATAATCCAAACATTACTTTCTATGGAAGCTCAAAAATGCTAACTTTACCCTGTTCTCTCTGAAAAGATAGATATTCTAAAAGAGGAAATCCATATAGCTCTGAAAGTTGACATTCAAAATGTTTCTTATAATAATGTATTTTTCTAAACAAATGCAGATATTAGTCAAAGGTGTGTGTCTGTGTGCAAAAGAAAGGGTTTATTGGGAGTGAAAACTAGTTTATCTGATGTTCTTTTCACATTTTTTTGGTTATATGTATACACACATATATGCTTACATATATACACACATACAAACCCTCATATATACATATACACACTTATCACAAAAATGTAATACACAATATATTTTTATATGTCTGATTTGTGTCACCTATGTATATACAGACATACATATGCATACATATGTATATACACAGGTGTATAAATATATGTTTGTGTGTGTGAATATATATAGGTGGCACATATGAGACCTATATAAACATACACAGACAAATATACACATATACATATGTATGTGTATTTAGATAGGTGTGTATGTGTATATATGTGTGTGTGTGTGTATGTGGCAAAAATTAGACATATATCTGGGTAGTAAAAATGGTGTGGGTAGGACAATAATTGGTTACCAATTACTTACTATGTGATGTACCTGCCTTTTGAATAAGTGAAAATAAATTGTCTTTACAGAAAGAGATAATATGGTATTTTTAACAGAATATAAAAATGAAGTCAAAAATGTTTTCCCAGCATGAATCTAGTCAATCTACATGGGGAAGTAGGACCTCAACACAGAAATGTGTGAATCTAAAGTTAGTATTCTTACTTTTTAAACATGTTACAAAACTTTTCAAACCTCACAAAAACAGTAGAGAAAAATCTCACAATAAATTTCCATATGCCTATCACTCAGTTTAAACAATTGTCAAATTTTTCCTCATTAATTTTAACTATTATTTATTTTTATTTTATTTATCAGCCGAAGAATTACGAAACTGATTCCAGGTATTATGTCATTTACCCTGCAAATTTCATCATTATTCACCTTTAAAAAAAATGTGGACATATTTTATACCCAAAATAATATTGGCCTTTGATTCTGTTTGGCTGTGTCCCCACCCAAATCTCATCTTGAATTCTCATGCGTTGTGGTAGAGACTTGGTGGGGGGTAATTAAATCATGACGGCAGGTCTTTCCTGTGTGTTTTTGTGATAGTGAGTAAGTCTTACCAGATCTGATGGTTATGATAAAAGGGAGTTTTCCTGCACAAGGGCTCTCTTTGCTTGCTGCCATCCATGTAAGCTGTGCCTTGCTCCTCCTTGCCTTTTGCCATGTTTGTGAGCCTTCCCTAGCCACATGGAGCTGTAAGTCAAATTAAATCTCTTTCTTTTGTAAATTTCCCGGGCTTGGATATGTGTTTACCAGCAGTGTGAAAATGGATGAATACAGCATTTTTGTTTTTTGCTGTCATCTGAAATCCAGCCCATAATCAAATTTTTCCGATAGATTCCTGATAGAAATAGTTTTTTATGCTTGGTTTGAATAAAGATCCTATCCATACATTACATTTGGTTGTTATATCTCTTAAGAAGTGCATAATATAGAACAATTTCCTTTCTTTTTCTAATTATATTGACTTGCTACAGAAACAAAATTTACTGTCCTACAGAACATTCCACATTCTGGATTTGAACATTTGATTCCTCTTAATGCCATTTAAGTGGTTCTACTCTCACAATACCTGTACTGGGAGCTAAGACTTACATCTTGGTTTGATTCTAGTTCAACTATTTATGTGAAAACACTTCATAGGTGATCCTATGTGTTGTACATTTCAATACAGTCAGCTCTAGACACCTAGAAGAATGGGTGCTTAATGTTAAAATGCAGGCTGTTTCCTTCCAGGCAGATTTCACTCCTTCACACTAGTCTGTGAACTACATCTTTGGGGACAATTTATAACACACACGGCCAACCAAAGTTCAAAATGTGCAATGGACAGACTTTTTTTTTTCTAGGAAAATGGTTACAGACCTTTGGAAACTGGAAGTTTAGTGTCAGCCACTATGCTCTATCACTCCACTGAATTGTACATTTGAAAATAATCTGATATCCAATTGACACAGAATCTTGGCAGACAGTCTCGATGATGTCCCTGGAGAAGCCTTTGGCAGAATGACTAGAGTATATAGCATTCAGCAGGGAAACATCTATGTATCTGACACATGCACCCTCGATGTTGCAGTGCAGAGATTCATTTTACTCAGAGGAAGTAACTGCCTCAATCTCACTGTGAAAAATAGAAAAATGTGCTTAAAAATGTAAAAAGCATAGGGAAAAAGGCAAAAAGAGGTCTATCCCATAGTATAGTCACGCATGCATTAATATCTGTGCCCATCTCTAACACATACACGCATGCACGTGCGTGCACACACACACAGAATGTTTGTCACCCAGAAAATGAGAGAAATGACTTTGAAGAGTTTGAAGTATTCACAATGAATTTATCATCAAAGCAAATGGGGTGACTTTGGCTGGATTAAACAAAGAGAAGCACAAACTTGATACTTAGAAATGCACCTATTTTGATTGCTAACTTGTTCTGCAGGAGGATATCCTGCTCCTATCTGAAAGCAAATGTCCAAGAATAAAGATACATTTTGTTATAATTTGGTAGTTACAATGCATTTACTGGTTCAGAAACATGTTACATCTCAGTTTGGGAGAAACCTTTACCAGGAATTATTGTTCTGGGTACCCCTACCACATCTTGGCACACCTTTTGCAAAGTATTTGTTTTTGCTTTGATTTCAAACATAATATTGATTTAAATTAAATGAGTGCATTACTAAATGAACTGAGCCTGAGTCATTTCAGGCACAGCTTATTGTTGGAATATTATTATTATTATTTATCTTTTTTTCACAGCTGTTCCTCAGCAGAATTCTTCAGGAACATAAGTACTGGCAGAGAAGTTAACAGCACAATGTATTAGTTTGCCAGGGCTGCAGGCTGAGTGGCTTAAACAACAGATATTTATTGTCCTAGGCTTGTGAAGGCTAAAACTCCAAGATCGAGGTATCTGGAATATTGGTTCCTTCTGAGAGCTGTGAGGAAGAAGCTGTTCTATGCCTCTCCCTGAACTTCCAGTGGTTTGCTAGCTAGCAATCTTTAGCATTCATTGAGTTGTAGAAACATCACTCCAATCTTTGCCTTCATCTTCACATGATATTCTCCCTGTTAGTGTATTTCTGTTCCTAATCTTCCCATTTAATAAGTACATCGGTCATATTGGATTAATGGTCTACCCTACTTCGGTGTCACTTCACCTTATATTATATCTGCAATGACTCTATTTCCAATTCTATTCACATTCTGAGACACTGGGGATTAGGATTTTATCATATGAATTTAGAGGGACAAAACCCATTTCAACTCATAACACACAATAGTTTATAATTAATAAACTATTAGGGTTTATGAGCCTCTGCATTATTGACATTTTGGGCATACTGATTCTTTGTTAAGTTTGGGGTGGAGGTCCAAGCTGTCTTGTGCATTGTAGGATGTTTAGCAGCGTCCCTTGCCTCTGCCTACAAGATGCCAGTAGCACTCCCACCCCAGTCATGACAGTCAAAAATGCCTCCAGACATTGTCAAATGTTCCCTGAGGGCAAGCTATTACTAACTGAGAAACAAAGAATGATTAGAGAGCTTTCAAGTTATTTCTGTATAGCTATAGGAACAAACAAACAAACAAACAAAAATACAAGCTAACCGTTATTTCCAGAGCAATAGCAGTGAAGTAAGAATTAACTTTTTCAAATAATGCTCATTTGCATTTTTGTTAAATAAGGTGATTATTTTTATATCTATACAAAGATATTTTAATACAAAACATATCTCTTAATTTTCTCATCCTATATTTCTCTGCATTTCTATTTTGATATGTCATAAATTGAACATAAAGTCAAATGCAGACTACAGAAGATACTATGTTAGAGGAAAAAATAAAGCAGCAGGTGCTTATGCCTATATACAAAATAATCCTGATTTTATAATTATATATATGTATGTATGTATGAATGTATGTGTGTATATGTGTGTGTAATGATACATTCAATATGGGTCAGCTGAAGTGTTGGCATGAACAACTTTTTATGCTAAGTGGACCCATACATGTATTTAGGTGTTATAATGAGATTTTAGTATGAATTATTTTGCATTAAAAAAGTACATGAACTGCCCTCATAGATCAATTTTTATAAATAAGCAGTAAAGTGAATTTGTGTTACAGCTTCTTAATATAACCCCTTAAACGTAAAATTCAACTGGGCAATTTCTGTATGCAGATGATTTAAACACACTGGAAAAGAGTTCTAAATAAAAATTCTGTTGATTTGAATTTTTAAAAATCACTATTTTGTATACATTTACTTTTGAAACCTTTATTCTCTAGTTTGAATTATTATTATTATTTTTAACAGACACACAATAATTATTTGTTTTTATGGGCATAGTGTGATATTTTGATACATGCATACCATATGTAATTATCAATTCAGGGTAACCAGCACATACATCCTCTCAAACATTTATTATTTCTTTGTGTTGAGAGCACTCAAAATCTATTCTTCTAGCTATTTGAAAACCTACAATAAATTGTTTATTCTAAACACCTTATAGTGCTATAGAACACTAGAACCTGTTCTTCTAATACTGCTGTAATTCAGTATCTTTTAAACAACCTTGGCTATCTCCATATCCCTACTCTCTTATCCACCCTTCAATAACCACTATTCTACTCTCTATTACTAGAAAATCAGCTTTTTAGTTTCCACATATTAGTGAGAAAACACAATATTTGTCTTTCCATGCCTGGGTCATTTCATTTACTATAATGTCCTCTGAGCTCATCCCTGTTGCTGTGAATGACAGTTCGTTATTTCTTTGATTAAATAATATTTCATTGCATACACACACACACACACACACACACACACACACACACACCACACACGCCACATTTTCTTTATTCATCTGTTGATAGGCAACTTAGGTTAATTCCTTTTCTCAGTTATTGTGAATAATGCTACAATAAACATGGGAATGCATGTATCTCATGGACGTAATGATTCCTTTTCCTTTTTCTTTTCTTTTTGATATATATCCAGTAGTGAGATTGCTGGATCATTTTTAATTTTTTGAGAAGCCTCCATACTGCTTTCTATAATGTCTGTACTAATTTACATTCCCACCACCGATGTATAAGTGTTCTCCTGAGGCTTGCCAGCATTTGTTATTTTTTGTCTTTTTAATAGTAGCCATTGTAGCTAGACTGAGATGATATCCCATTCTGGTTTGGATTAGTATTTCTCTGATGATTATTGATATTGAGCATTTTTGAGACACCTGTTGGCCATTTGTATGCCTTCTTTTAAGAAATGTCCTCTCACCTTATTTACCCATTTTTAAAATAAATTAATTTTTGTTATTGAATTGCTTGAAAATCTTATTATTAATATTAATCCCTTGTCAGATGAAGAGTATGCAAATACTTTCTCTCATTCTGCAGGCTGTCTCCTCACTCTGTTTGTTTTCTTTGCTGTGCAGAAGCTGTTTAGTTTGATATAATTCCATTTGTCTATTTTTGTTTTTGTTGGCTGTGCTTTTTAAGATCTTGTCCAGGAAATCTTTGCTCAGATCAATGTTCTTCAGTGTTTTCTCTACATATATGTATTTTTCTTGGTAGACCTATGCTTCTTTTAGAGATGATTTAAAAAGCAGTGAAATGACCGAAGTTGGGTAATTCAATAGCTGTAAAGGCAATATTCCTTTTTTGTAATAAAGAATGAACTCCATAATATATTCTAACTTATGAACACTTATCTTTTGGAGCAGAGGTTGAAAACAGTACCCAATAGACTGTTCTAGGCTATAGTTGTGTTTTGTTAGAACCAAGACTCTTTTATTATTTTCTTTGATTTTAATTCATTATAAGAAATACAATCAGGGAATTTTATGTAAACATCTGGGGTTCTGGCATTTCTTGTGACATTAGCAGATCTTGGGTCCTTGACCTCATATTCCTTCACAGCAACCTTGAGCTGGAAGCGATAAGCTGTTACCACTTTTGGCTGGGCGGGTCCTCTCTAGCTGGCCACTGGCCCCAACATTGCCTGTTCTCTCCTCAAGGTCTAATGCCAAATGCTTTTTATAAATGTGGGGGGTTTTGTTTGTTTTAATTTAGCCCAATCCCTTCAACTATATTACCCTATAGATAGCATATCAGTTTACCTTCTGGACTTGAAACTTGAATCTATGGAAACTAAGTTTAAAGAGCCAGATGTCCAAACACTTCTATAAGGAATTGGGACAATAAAGGTAAGTTATCGTTATAAAGACCAAGAATCTGAACCTGCTACAGTCTGTGCATTCAAGCATTTGACAGAAGTTATTGCCAGTAACTGCTTGGTACTACTAGAAACAAAGTAGGTCTCTGATCTAAACATATATCTTGAATATTGCAAAATACCTCTTTTATCTACTTATTTTTGCTATCTGTGTGATCTTGGCATTATTTAACCTTTCCAAACCACACTTTCTACATCTGTAAAATGGAAAAGTAATTTTATTTATTTCATAGGCTTGAGTATTAGATAAATACACGTTAACTTCTTGAAATTACAACCGTCAGAGTAAGTTCTTAAATGTTATCCATCACTATTCTTACTACAAATATTTTGATAAACCAATCACATACTTTCTAAGTAATCCTAACAATTACTTATATTCTCAGATGACTAAAAAAATGGGTAATTAACTTGACTTTTGTATGCCTAGGTAAACCAGATCCTTAAAAATTTTCTTAAAAGAAAATAGATAACACTAAGCCTTAGAGCAATGGTTCTTTACCATGGGCAATTTGCTCTCCATGGGATATTCGGTAATATCTGCAGATATTTTTGATAGTTACGATATGTAGGGGCTGCTATTATCATCTAGTGGGCAAAGACCAGGGGTGTTGCTAAACATCATATGGCGCACAGAACAGCCTCACACAACAAAGAATTATCCAGTTCAAAATATTGGTAGTGTAGGTTTCAGAAACCCTACATTAGAGTCATTTACTACGAGAAACTAAAGAATTACTGTTAGGAGAGTGGAATAAAAGTTAATAATAAAAGCAGGATCTGTTTAGAGAAAGGCCAAGTAAGAGTGAAAAAACTGTTTCCATTTGCTCTATGTACTTCCTAAAGAAGTTCTCATTGTCAAATAAGTACTCTTTTCTGGAGCACAGAAGTATAACTTTCAAAGGAAACCTTTTAGGATCAAGAAAAAAATCCATCATCTTAATGTCTAAGACTGAGTTATGAAGCCAGAATAAACGAATTCCTCTAGCGGAATCACTAGCCATGTGTGTGAGTGTGCTCCTAAAATTAATACACACAATGTTATGGTCTAAAACTATTTTCTATAATTTTTCTTTGGGATAGATAATAGAACAAACTTGTAAAGGTCCCTAGACATCTATAAAACTCGTTTTTGTGTAGGGCTGTCATCTGTTATAATTAACTCTATTCATAAAGACTAAATCAATTATCAAATTTGCTATTTGAGCACCTGAATAAAGACTTTTCTTTCACTCTTTGTCTCACCATTTCAAATAGAAAACTGAAAACAGAGGATGGTTTTTATGACAGTAGAAGCATCCATATAAATCAACCATCCATTTCATTTCACGATGACTGTTTTTAGACATGTAATTGTTTCTTGGGTCTTAAATAGTTTCAATTCCATTTTATCCTTGATACCCAGCAGTAATTTATGTGTAACTTTAAAAAATGTATTAGATTTGTCAATGAGACTTAGATCATGTCTGAAGACATTTTGATCTTTGACCATAAAAGGGAACAGTCAAAGAAAAACACGGAATACAAAAGGAAATACAGTTACATTTCCCTTTTCTTTTGTCTTTTTTTTTTTTTTGAGACAGAGTTTTTTGCTCTTGGCTTTTGTTGCCAGGCTGGAGTGCAGTGGTGATATCTCAGCTCACTGCAACCTCTTCCTCCCGGGTTCAAACAATTCTCCTGCCTTAACCTCTGAGTAGCTGGGATTACAGGCATTTGCCACCATGCTTGGCTAATTTTTTGTATTTTTAGTAGAGATGGGGTTTCATCATGTTGGCCAGGCTGATCTTGAACTCCTGACCTCAGATGATCCACCTGCCTAGTCCTTCCAAAGTGCTGGGATTACAGGTGTGAGCCACCGTGCCCAGCGGACAGTTCCCTTTTCACAAAAGAGAGAATCAAGTATGTAAAAGTGACCATTAAGGGCCATGTTACACATCTAATAAGTTAATAAAGTTTCCTCCCATTTTTCACCTGGTGTTTGTTTACTGATCTGAAGAAAGAAGCCATACCATGCCATGTTTTATAATAATAGGTTAGAATCTATATAACAAGTTTTATTATAACATTTTATAAGCATTGTTTTTCTTCTCTGTTATTACAGGAAGGTGTGTGTGTGTGTGTGTGTGCAAGTATCCTCCTAAAAGTTTTTATTAATTTTTATTCTAATTATTTTCTTGCAATACCAAGGATGCTGACACTGACTTAAAAAAAAAAGTGAAAAGTATGCTTGATGTAAAACTCAGCCTCATTGATTTTCTTCAGGGCATATACAATGGAATAGCTTTCCATTTGAATTCACGAATATAATAAGGTTTTAGGCCCATTCAATAATTTTTGAAAAGGAGTTAGGAATCCTAGGAGAAAGGTTAAAAAAAAACCACTATCAAATGAAAAGAAAGGGATATTTTACTAACATAGTTTAGGTAAAATGGAAAGCAGCTGTGTGGAATTTGATATCAATAAAGAAGTGGGTCCTTGTTGACAACTATAACCTCACCGGTTTAAAGAAACCATAACTAGCAGACAAAATGCAAATCTATCACTAAGGCAGAATTCAGATACAGCAGAAATTCTGTTTCAGGAAATTTTACTTTCATTTGTAGATATGACAACTTTCTTCTACATCTCCATGACTGATCACTGCAAATACTTAAATCCAAATAAGAAATTCACACTTTAAAATACTAAGTAATTTAAAAAATTTAATAGTTTAATAATACAACAATGCAGGGATGATGGGTAGGAAAAAAAGTAGAGGAATTAAGATTCAGTATGAAACATAATAGAACAAAGTATTTAAAAATCAATATATATTATCAGGAACTAATAATCACACATCTGTGGAAATGGATAATAGAAAGACAATTGTAGGCCTAAGAGACTCAATTTTAAAAGACTACATTTAAAGTTTGCTTTGTGTTTTCTGAAGATTTATTCCAGGCCTAAAATGATTGCTTACAGCTGACAGCTTGCTAGTCTCCTAGTGATTTCAATAATTATCTCTATTGAGTTAGGGTATTGATCTGTAGCTGCTAGCCATTTCAAAAGTCCCCTTTTATCTGCTAGAGGTAATAGAATTAATGAGTCTCTTTGCCAAACATAAAAGGAACATTGGGTACAAAATTAGGTCACAATATGAAACTAAAAAAAAAAAATGTGAGGAAAAATTAAATTGAAATTTTGAGCTAAACGAAATGTATATAAAATATTTTCCCATTTAATGTGTTTATGAAATATAGGTATTTTACTAAAACAATGGCTAAAGGAAATCAAATAAACTGACCAGAGTATCTTCAAATGACCTGTGTTGATGTAAGCAGTAGATAATTGAAACCTATGTAATTTTGAGTTACAAATGTACTTAGTAACTCAAAAAAAATTCTTCAATTAAAAGTATTGTATGACAAGTTTTAGAGTTCTGACTCAATTCAGCATGCCTAAAATGAAATCTGGCTTTGACTAGTTTCTAGTTTTGAGACATTGTCTCAGTTTTCTCATCTGAGACATGAGGAAACCATAGTACCAATCTCAAGGAGCTGTTATGAGGAATCAATAAAGGGGCAGGCTAGGGAGATGGTGGACCTTGGGAGATGATGCCTATAGAGGCTGTGCAAATTCCTCACCAGATATGCAAATGTTTAGAAGCCTCAAGTAATGGTTTCCAGCAAACTCTTCAAAAACAAATTGTCTGAAAATTACACTGCACATTGTTCAAAACTAAAAATGAAAAAAATGTAAATATGTCCAACTGCTAACTTTAAAACTGTTTTCCAGGAGCAGCCACCCTTGCTTTGCAAATAAAGAGAGGGGAGATGCCAGATGAATACTTCTCACAATAAAAAGTATGCATTTATTTGCTTCACTTAGCATTTTGTGAGAGACTTTATCAAAGCTATTTAATTAAATAAGTAACGGAAATACTGTGTAGGGTAAATGGTGTAAACATAGTTAAATAGCTAGGGTAGGTACAAGCCAGAGAAAAATTCCCAAACTAGATTATTTCTCATTAATTTGACATTCCCAATAAGTACAGACATTATTATGGCCTTTGGCTTAATGACATCCATTTATAATTAGTAAAAGCTACCTGCTTAGTTTCAAGAACCATGATTTATAAAAGCAGGAAGGGTACCACTGGCTGACCTCTGTTTTTAAAAGTAGAAACAATCAGGCTGCTATTTCTTTAGTTTGAGTAATTGCTGTTTTTAAAAGTAAAGCAGGCATCAGTGACTGGAAAAATTGCAAAATCAGTGACTGGAAAAATTCATTTTTGACCAATTTATCATTTCAACAAGTTTGTTTTTGACTTATTCATTTGCAACCTTTTTCCCCGAACAATTTATTAGCAACCAGATCACTTGCTTCTCTCAGGTCAGGGATTCAGCAGCTGCATTTATTCCTGCTGGAAAGGCAAAGCTGAGCCAAGAGCATGGGAGCCCTGTGATAGCTGGCTCCTAAGGAAGTAACAGTGCCAGCAGAGGATACTGACTCAGCTACTTAGAGTTACCACAACCCACACAGGAAAGGAGCTGTCCAGCACAGCAGTGCACTCTCTGCCATGACGCCTGCTGCTCAGCTTTCTCCATCCACCTCCCTGGGCTGCTGGATACCTGACGAAGCAAAATAAAAAGACTCTACTACATCTAAATTGGCCCTCTTCTCTATGACTGGGTCTCTGATTCTCACAAAAGAACATGCCCAACCTCTAAGAGAAATCAGCCTTGCTCTTTCTGAGCACACATCCATCTCTTATGTATAAAGACAGCATGAGAATAATTATGTGGTATAAGAGAAAAATAACCCAGTTTAAAGGGAAGACAACCAATAAAAGCATTGGAGAAGATGCCCTCCTATGAAATAAATTTGCTTCAAGAATAAGATTTTATTGAAAAATTAAATATGTATTTTCCACTAGACTCAAAAGTATAGCACCTCTATACATCGAGAACTTGTACAAATGAAATAATCATAATGTGAGATCAAGGTCAACTACAAGACTAAAACCAACATAAATCTAAAATACAAAGTAGGCAACTAGGAACATGTTGGCTAAAACAGACAACAGAATAAATGACTTAAATCAAGGCTTAAAATCAATAAAAAAGGATAAAGAGATGAACGTGGTTGAAAAATGTATTAAAATATATAAAAAGACTGTCATAAAAATACCCATAAAGAGTACAGTAAAATATGTAAAACTCATTCCTGAATAAATATTGAACATTTCATATTATTGTATATTAGAAAAAAATGTATATACCTGGGTATATTCTTGGCTAAGTTATTGAATCCAAAGGATGTAGAGGAAAAAATATTCAAAGCATCTTTTTTCCTTCCTCAAAAAATGGTTTCCATTTTGGTGGGAAAATTCTGATTGTTATCTAATTTCCATTCATACCCTAAATATCTAAAGACAAGGTACAACATCTGCAAAATTTTCAAAGGTAATTATTACAGCCCAATAATTGTTTATACAGACAAACTAGAGTTCATATAATGTAGGATTTGACAAACTCAACCTGTGTGCAAAATCAGACCCACCACTTGTAATAAATAAAGTTTTGTTGTAACATAGCCATGTCCATTCTTTTGTAGGTTGTTATTGCTGCTTTTACACTATAATGACAGAGTACTGTACGGTCTACAAAGTGTTAAATATTTAGCATCCAGCTTTTAACAGAGAAAGTTTGTTGACCTCTGGTACAAAAGTTGCTGATCCCTGATTCAAAAGATATATCATGGTTCAGAAAGATTACCAGACATTCAGGCTTTCAATAAGTATGTAATGTAAATTAAATTTGAGGAAGAATGCTGTAAAACATGAGATAAAATTTAGATAATTGAGATGTTACCATAAAATTTATGCTTATGTTAAAAAAAAAAACTGGAACAGAGTAGGCTAACAGCATAATAGGTATGAAAATGCTTTGAAACCTGGAACAAGCTAAACAAGTTAATTGGATTATCATTAGCCACAAGAAGACCATTAATTTGAGAAATAACTAGTTCACAATATAGTAATATTTGTTAAATATTTGTTAAATCGTAGTGCATCAGTTGTTAATTTTACCTTTCCTTAATATTAGTAACATGAATTTTGGTATGGCTCTTGTGATTTCAAGAAATTACACACCAACTCAGCTAGTCCAGTGATTTTAAATCTTGGCTGCCCAATAGAAACACCTCAGGTGGTTTCCAGTAAAATACTAGTGTGCTAACCCAGGCCATTAAATCAGGACCTCTTAGTACCTTTTTCAAAAGCTTTCATGTGCTTCAGATATGCACCCAGAGTCAAGAAGCACTGAGTTATTGAAATACACATATGCATACAAATATAAATGAAACTTCTATTAAGAATGGCTATAAAGTAAGGAGGTAACTATCATGAAAAGGTAAGAATAAGATTCATCATAGCCCAGAGATTTCATGGGCCTAAAAGTGAGGATATTTCTCCTAAGAGTTTGAATGCACATAAATGTAGTTCAATCTCATTTTCTCTATCAGTTTTTCCATTTCCTACTACCAACTGGATCCTGCAGATTCCTGTTCCTCCATAAATTTTTGTCAATATTTTGGATTTTTCATGGGCCTCTGGTGTCAATCCCACCTTATGGGAACATTTCATGGTAATGTCTTTATTTTTCCAGTCCTAAGTTCAGTTTTCTAATTCAAACAAGCCAACCAAAAGTTCCAAAGAAAGTCAATCTTTTTGAGGCTGTTCATATTTGATGGCATTTCATAGATCACAAATCAGAGGTCATTAGTTAGTGGGTATTTTTTAAGTTGCCTTGGGTTATGTAAAAAGTGCTTCTCTTTGAAGGGAAAAAATAAAAGGGCCAGAGCCAGCATGAGACCAGTGTGTATCAACTAGAGCTACTGAACATGAAGGCCAAGCCTACTGCCGAGTTGGGGAGCACTTAGGCAAAGGTAAGGAGAGGACGGCTGTTACACAGTCAATACAAAATAAACACTTGAGATCCAATTGTAGCCTAAAGTCCTTCTAGCCTCTTTTTCTCTCTTTTATCTCTTTCCTTCTTTCTTTCTTCCACACTCAGTATTTTCTTTTTCCTATTTTCATCTCTTCTTATATGTATTCCCTTGTTGCCTTAATATGATGTTAAAAGTTCACAGTCATCAGTATTTCCAATGTATTTCAAGAGTAATCAAAATATTATTCGTTTCTTTGATTAAAACCAGAACATATATTATTACAATACATTTTAAATAGTTAAAACACAATACAAAGAAATTAGCATAGAATGTCCAGGCTAGAATTGTGTTTTCTTGTTTTCTATGTTTAGCATATGATCCAAACAAACTTATTTATTTAGATGATTATTTTACATACATACTTACATCAGTCTAATATAGGTAATATTGAATACTTAGTTCCTTTGAACCTTAAGACAGTAAGTCTTGGTTTTTATTACTAGATTTTTAAATTAAATTCCTATAAATATAATTAGAAATTAGAGTTCTTATTGAGTATTGAAGTAGCCAATTTCTAAGTGACTTTTACAAATGCTTTTCATTACTTAGGACAGTCAAAAAGTTTGTTATTTTGAAAACAAAGTCTTTTTTCTTCCTTCACTAAACTTTGTCAGTCTCCTTTGTTATCTGCTAAATGTGGCAATTGTTTTCATGATCTGTAGCTAAATTTATTCTTGTATACATGGTTATTTAGCATACTTGAATCAAAGGGACTCGACTATCATTCTGAAAGAATGTACTTCAAAATAAACACACCGTGTTTGTCTTAAGTTTTTTATTTCCTGACAAATGTATTGAGGTTTGGAAGGCCATTTGTCTTTCAGTAATAAACCATTATCTTGTCACAGTGGATAATTCTTTCAGTAGAGTTGTCTAAATATTCCAAAGTCACTTTTTCTTTCTTTCTTTTTTTTTTTTTTCCTTTTTCACCTAAGTAGCTTCGGCACTTAGATATTAGAACAAAACAACAAGAAACTAAACGTAATGGCTTATGTTTGGCCTAGAATCAACACAAGCTCTGCTAGTGAGGTGCCAGTTCCTCCTCAATCATCATTTGGAACACATTCCATATGCCTGACCAGCATAATTTGTTTAGAATCAAGTCACTGGCAAGATACTCAATAATTTTGTTTTCTTTTCAAATGAGTTACATGGGACTCCTTAAACCTGAACAACACACTTTTTTTATGGGTATGTTCTGTACCGAGTAATTAACTCACATACAGTGACAGTACAATAGGCAAGCTGAAAGAGCAATAAATGTTAGCTCAATGATCGTTACATGACCACTTTTGGGAGGAGTGAAAAGTAAAGCAAAATACATTTTACCCACATCTTAAAGTCGCTTTTTATATCAAATGTATTTTTGTTGGCCTTGTGTAATCTGTTATACCTCAATAATATCTCCAATTTCTCTTAAGCACAGCAGTCTTATTTACCTCTAATGGCATGTCAAATCTGACATCTTAAGAAATAAAAATCAAAACAACGTTCTTTGTTTTTTGAATTTATTTTGTTTTTAGAGGCAGGGTAGAGTAGTAAAGAGCAGGAGTTAGCAGACTATATCTTGCAGGCCAATCTGGCCACCTGTCTATTTGTGTGTCACCCATGAACTAAAAGTGTTGTCCAGAAACATTTGCAAACTGTTTCATGGTGGAGAACAACGGGTGTCAGTTTGTCTGGATTCTATCTTTGTTTGGCTATTGGATGTTGGATCAATTTTGTAACCTTCCAATGCCTTAATTTATAACATATATGCTTAGAAAAAATCCTGTAAAGATATGCCTAAACCTTAATAATAGATAGTTCTTGATGAAAAATTTACTGTTTTTTTTTGTTGGGGGTGGCATTTTCAAAAGTTTTTGTGTTAAACATGCAATTATTTTGTAATATAAGGATGCTATTGGCTTTATTGAATACTAAATGGAAAGAGTTCAGGCTAAATGTTCTCAGAAAAAAATAGATTAGCATGTTAGTATCTTTGGAAAAAGAGATTTAGGTAAATATGTTTTGGAATTTAAAAAATATTAATCTAAGAAAATATAGCTGTATATTTTCTTGTTTGTATTAAAATGACAAATATTTTGGGAAAACAAAGCATGAAATTATAGGATCATAATAGATAATTTAACAATTATTTTGAATTCATGATAAAATATAGAGCGTCCAATATTAAGGAAATATCTATATATGGTATACACAGTATTGTGTAATGCTGAATAGCTCTAGATCTGGAATTTATGATTAAAACATGATTTCTGACATTAACAGTCTTATCTTGTACAAGTATAATTTACCTTAGATGCAACCTATGTCTACTTCTTTTCAAAATGAGAAAAATATGATATTTTCTTAATAGCAGTCTTTTGCGGGCAAGGTAGAACAATTCGGAAAAATATTTGAGCAAAATTCCTGTCACATAAATGTTTACAGCACAACCACAATTTATATAAATTTATTCTATGCATCTGACTTTGTTTTCCAATTTAAGTACAGAATAAAAACCATAGCAAATTATAAAGTTACATTGTCAAAAAAAAGTTTACCAGAACACCATAAAAAGCATATCATTTGGGGTAAAAAATATCAATTCCGGTCCTAGTTTTGCTACTTCCTTGATTTATTTATAACTCTGAAAAGCCATTAGATTTTTTAACCCCAATTTATTTAAATCTATAAAATGAATTTATTTTAGTAGTCCTTCTTACGTCACAATGTAATGTGAGAAGCAAATTAGATAATGGAGTATCCTTTAGAGTAAATAGTAGTACCAATTTTAATTATTCTGTTTATACTTGCCCAATCTTAAAAAAAAAAGTTTATATTGCTATTACCAGTATTTCAAATTTTAAGTCTAGGGTTTTAAGGCTTCTCTCAACAGTTCCTTAATTTACTCTTTCTAGTCCAGCAAAATATGGGAAAAAAGTGATCTGCAAAACAGAAATAACAAACCTCCTGAGATGATGAGAGTCAACACATTATTTCTCCATTCAATGTGATACAGAAGCTTTCAAAGTGAGATCAGCTCTGCTTTATCCTGCTCTATTGCATCTGTCTTAGGGGTTATGATAAACATTCAAATCTCTCCAGGAGGAGCCTTCATTATGGGGGCCACATTTGCATGATTAAACACTGCTTTTTGTTTGCAGCATTACTAATTTTTATATTAGTAGAATTCATGTTCATATATACATATATATATCAAACCAACTCTTAAATACAGTTTTCCATTATCCTCCATATTAAAAGATCTACCACACAATGCCCATTCATTAAATTCCATGAAACTATGGTTCATTAATGTGAACAATTATGAGTTAATTGAACAACCTTTCTTGCTCTTTTTATATATATATACAAACTAGTCACTCTGGATTATCATCACTGCCTGATGAATAAATTGAACCCACATTGACTTTCAAAGTCACATAGTATTTAATAGTTGATAGCTGTTAATGAGCCAATTAAACACAATATTTAATGTAGGCTTCTTGAGAATGTATAAACCACAAGTGACCTTATAAAGTTAGTACAATTAAAGAAGCTATTCTTCCAGAATATGCTTGTGACAAATGTGTCAGGGGCATAGAGAGGTGAAAGGGGTGACTGAAATATTTTCATCATTGGTCAGTGATGAACTGAATTACTTGCGATATTCACACTTTTTCTTTTCTTTTTTTGGGGGGCGGGGGATAACTTTTGGCATATTTACATTATTGGACACTCCTCCAAACTAATATCCACTTACATTATTACTCAATAACTCTAAAATCTACCAAAATGGAAACATCATTATTTGCAGTTTCTTTTAGCTTCTAACCTAGATTAATCAAAAAGCATATGTGAGTGATAAAAGCATTTAAAGATATTATCCTTTTAAAATGTTAGAGTCCTATATAACAGAATTTGAGTCCCTGCAGGAAAATGGTAAAGCTCAAGAGTTGAGGAGAGTAACTAACACTTGCAATTTAAGGCAATCAATTTAAAGTTAATAATAATTTCAATCAGTGTTTAAACTGATGAGGAATCTGATCTCGTAATTATTGCAAGTTTTTCAAATCCACAAACCCTTATCTGGAAAATGACCTGGTACTTCTGCCTACTCAATATGCATAGTGATTATGCTGATACTTTAAAACCCAAGGATAGAGGAGGAGAGGCAGGACGTAGATGGTAACTCACGTACTTTTTCTCTCTCCCTGTCTCCATCTGTATCTCTTCCCAACATGACATATTTTTTAATTTTCAAGGTATCATATTCTTGCCTCCAGGAATGAGCAGGTGGCTTATGGATCTCCAAAGTTTAATCACTTTTCAGTGTTGTGTGATGTTGGCACAGGATACAATATTCTGCAGTACAGATGCAGGATAGTGGAAGTAGGCCTTAATTGTTGTCAGTGCAAATTGTAGGATTCAGACAACTTTCTAATATTTATTTTCTGTGTTCAGTTCCCCTTGTTCTTTTTATGGTAGCATAACCTACTTGTCATCATTGTGTTCCGATTTTATATCATAGTAGGATCTCCAAAGACTTGTTCTGTATCTCTTGGGTTAATTCTATTTTGAATAGTGTAACACTGTCTTCTTAGCCTGTGTATTGCTAATCATGGGGCCATTATTTCATAGGCCTCTGTCCAAATGACATATACAGTTCAAGTTTTGGGAAGAACATATATAAAGTGAAAAAAAAATGGAGGTTTTTTTTAATGATATCGATTGTTTTACCAACAGAAGTGACACGTCTTGTCTTTTCCAAATTATCCTTTCTTTTCCAGAAGTCTTTAATATACATTATTGCACGTCAGAGGAAAATGTTATTCAAGATAAAAACCAAATCAACTCGTTTTATAACTCCCAAAATTCAATAACATTAACAATTGGCCATTACTGTTGGTCGAAATTAAATTGAGCAGAGTTTGGAAACACTCAATTTCAAATACTACCCATCCTGCCAAATGTTTATTATAATAAACTAAATTTTTTGAAATTATAATAAAAATGTTTCATTCCTTCTCTTTGTGTTCTTTTCCAATCCCATCCATTCAGCAGGATACTGTTCTTGGACACTGAGAACATCTCACTAAAATAAAGATTACTAATAGCCTAGATATTTTTTTTTGTTAGAAGACTAAGCCTATTTGGAAAAATGGATTCAAAAGAAAAATTAAGAGTGGGAAAAGATACTGTTCACTGTTAGTGTGTGCATGTGTCTATATACTTGCATCTTGACTTTTAAGGAGCAAAAAATTCTTACAAGTTGTTCCTTATTTTTTTAAAAAATGTACCTACGCAATGTGAAAACATAATTTAAAAGAAATTTATTGTGGGTAAAAGTTAACATTTTCATCTCAAAACTGATTCAGCTTTGGTTTAACAAAAAAGATTGGGGAATTCTAATTTTATCTAGTAAGTACTTTACCCTAAATAATATTGCATAAGCTTAAGGAAGTGATAACTGTAAAATGATGTGTTGCAACAGTATGATTACATATCATTTAAAATAGGTCTTCAGTGGGCAAGCTGATAATTACCCCATTTACCGTGGTATATATATATATATATAGTGTAGATAAAATAAAGCATGGAAAGCTACAGAGGAAGTTAAGAAATGGTATCTTAATTTAAAAGTAGATTTCAAAGTTGGCATTTTCTTCCTCTTTGAGAGTTTCAGGCAAATTGTGACAGATGACACAGGTACAAATGCTTTTGAAAGGCATCTGCCAAAAATAATTTCATATCACAGTTATCAGCTATAGTCTTCAGGCTAGGGAGGTAGGTGTATATCTCAGAAGGGCCCAGCTTATCATCAGGCATTAAGTCTGGGTGTGTATCAATCAGCACATTTGCCCCACAAGATGAATGGTATCTCAGTTTTGCTTGATGGTATCTTAGTTTTGCCTTTTCTTCATATTATGTAAGAAATTTATTTCCATAAAATTATCTACCTCCTTGGGGGAAAATGTTTGTTATAGGCAGGAGGCACTTTTGAATATGCTGTCTGGGCTGTGTTTTTTTGGTACTCTGCTTTCTCTGCCTTTTCTGATTTACAGACTTAACTTACCCTTGACTAAACCTACCCTTAGTAACCTAGGGAAGACATCCCCTACATTCTGGAGCCTGCGCATTCCCATACAACTAGTCCTTAGGTATTATATGAATCTGATAAAATTTTGTGATTAATGCTGATTACAGCACCTATTGAACTCAACTGTGGTTCATTTAAAATATCAGTTCAATACCTGTAATAATAATTAATAATAATGTTTAATTAAAAAACAATCATGTGTCAAGTATTATGGTGGGAAATTTATAAGCATTCTTTCATTTAATGCTGATCAAAATCCTTTTCAATCATTACTATTCCAATTCAACAGGAAACAACTAATTTTCCTACCACTAATTAGGAGGCAAAGCTCCTTTTCCACCCATATTTGGTGGACTCCTGAGCCATGCACTTTTCTCATCTCTATCTTAATACCCACTGATGAGCTCAGAAGTTATAAAAAATACAGTCCTTGCCCTCAGAGAACTCATATTATATGAATGGCAATTAATTATGAAAATCATATTTAAAATGTAATGCAAAATTAATGCATGTCCCCTGCTCTTTATTGACCTTTTTTATTAGGTCTTATTATCCACAGCATCTCAACATTCCCATAGAGGATGCTAAATACATATTTGTTCAGTGAGTAAATAAATACAACTATTACTACTATGTGCCATTAAATTACACTTTGTAACAACACAGTCTAACGGAATAACATGTTGGATTTTATGAAGTGAAATTTCAGGTAATGCTGAGAAACACCTGGGGCTGTGATTCAGGAGAAACATATTCAGTGTTAGGAAACAGATTGTAACACAGGAAGAAGATATTTTGCTAAAGCTCAGTGGATTCCTGGTCCAAGCCAGAGCCATTATTAATTTTATTAGAGTCTCCCCCGACTAGTTAACAGAATGGAGTTAATTTCCAATTCACCTGCCTATCATTTATATGGTTGACTTAAAGTCTGAGAAAAGGAGAATGATGCTAGCTTTATGTATTTCACATGAAATGAGATCAAATGTGTGGAATACTAGCCACAGCGCCAAGCACACAGATAGTGTTTAATAAATGCTTATTTAAAGTAAAATGAGATCTAATAATCCTATACAACATGGAATCTCTATAGAGTAAATTCAGGATAGTGTAAAAGAAGCTACAGCTTCTCTGAGAATAAAAATGGTGTACTATTACTTTTTCTGTGGATTTTACAATGCAAATAATAAGAAATTGCCCTAGTACAAAGCAGAATAGCATACAGGTTAGGAGCTCAGATACTGAGCTAGATTTCTTTTTATAAATTCCTGGTTCTATTAATTTCTATTTTTATGACCTTCAATATAGCACTTAGGTTTATGTGTCTCAGTTCCTCATCAATAAAACAGGGTTAATCATAGTACTAGAACACCCAAGTCTGTTGCATTAAGTGAATAAAACAAAAAAGGGACTCAGGACAACACTGCCATGTAGTAAACATTGTAAAGACAAATAGCATCATCTTTGCAGGTACAGCTACCTGTGGTCATTGATTCATGCTGTGAAGTTCAAGTCATCTAAGTTAATTCATCTTTAAAGTTCAAGCTTTGGCAAAGAGCCACTAAGGCACACAAAAACCCATATATTAATGAATGAGATTTGAGAAGCTTAATGTGAAAGTTCAACAGTTTCCCTTTATTGGAGAGCATCTATTATAATAAAATGCCAAGATGAAGGAAAAAGATCAAAGGTCCTTCTTGTCACAGAGGGGTGTGTTAAGTAGACAAGTACACAAATTATATAGGGAGATGTATGCATATACATGCATATATACCTGTATATTTTTATATAGGAAAGATATGTGTGGAATATTAAAATAATAGGGGCTACTAAAGATTGGCATTTTATAAAATGAAATGAAAG
This sequence comes from Cebus imitator, assembly GCF_001604975.1. NCBI lineage: Eukaryota > Metazoa > Chordata > Mammalia > Primates > Cebidae > Cebus > Cebus imitator. The sequence continues at coordinate 52,027 of NW_016107613.1, read as the reverse complement.
AAGATGTGACATTTAGTTGAATTTGGGAGAATGACTATTTTACTCTAACCAGGATGGCTGGTAATGTTGTGCATGTATGTCCAGCACTGAAGCATGGCTGGCAGAGTGAACCAGGGCTGAATTCCAGGCCATGAAGTAATCACAAACCTACAATCTTTGCTTGGATTATCCATGAGGAAAGTGCCAAACTCCAAATTTACTCCATGACAAGGTATTGGCTAAAGAGGAAGGGGTTCTGACACTTCACTAGAATTAAAATATAACATATTCCCAGTTAACATAGCAGGAAATATGTCTAATTCTAGTTGCCTATTGCAACATGATATTGGAAAATAAGCAGAGTGAGTATCTGGCAGGAGACAATCTGAATTTAACATCGCCTTTTTTTTAATTTGTATTGAAATGTCTGAAGAAAGAAAAGAATGGACAACATACAAAGCTCTTTTAAAACATAGGATAAAATCCTGAAAACTAAAGGAATTTCTAAAAGGTTAATTACAGGTGGAATAAAAAGGATGGAGGGCCTTACTGGGTATTGAAAATTAGGGAAAAGTTCCCCTAAATAATAAAACCTGGCACTAAGCTGGCCAAAAACAACTTGTAATTAGGATCATTGGGCACCTACAGGAAAGAAGGGCTTCAGCTCAGCCAGTGTGGGTTGGGGGCTGGGTAAGAGACAATGAGTTTAAATGTAGATACAACTAAAAAGTTTTAAAGAATCATTTATGTATCAAATGGAGTACTGTAGAAAACAGATCGATTATTTAGAAAGATAGAACAAGAATCTTTCCAGAACTCAGGACAAAAATAAGAAGATACATATTATGAAAAAGACATAAAAAGAAGGATTAGGATGAGTGGTTTTCAATGATGCATATATACATACATACATACATACATACATACACACACACACACACATACACACATGTATTTCAGGAGAAATGAAGAAAACAGAAACAGTAGGAACAACAATCCAATGTATAGTAACAGATATTATATCTGAATCCAAAGGTAGCCTCACTTCAGAAAGTCTCTTAGTGGATGTAGTCAAAATTAATGAAATATAAACATATATATATATATATATATATATATACACAATTGTAAATATAAAACAAACTAATCTTGATAAGCATGAAAAATAAAAAGGGAAAGTAATATATTTTCATAACATTTCTTAAAATATAAAATAAACTGAAAGTAAAATAAGCTATTGCCATATATATTATGAATCCATAGGGAGGATACAGGTATACATTAAAAGTTACAAATTAATACATTTTTACCAATAAAATTATATAAATATAGAGGTGAAAAACTGACAAGATATATAGAGACTATTTCATTTTTCATAAATATAGACACTGGTCAATTTGTGTATAATCTGTTATGGAAATAAGACAATAAATTTTAATTTTTAAAAAATACTTTGTGTTTCCTAAAAAAAGAAATCTGCCTATTAAAAAGGAAGAACATCTGCCAGCAAGAAACTTTTAAGTTGTTTCACTTGGTTCTTAATGCTTCATGTTTTACTTAAGATACACATCATATACTATACAAGTCACATTTGTAAAGCATACAACTAAGTGGTTTTTAGTCTATTCACAGAGTTGTACTATTATCACTGCCTAATTTCGGAACATTTTCAACACCCCAAAATGAAACACAGAAACTACTAGCATTCATTACTCATTCCCATCAATGGGAACCCATGACAACCACGAACCTCCTTTCTGTTTTCCTAGATTTGCTTATTCTGAACATTTCATGTAAGTGAATTTACACAATATATAAAATTTTGTGTCTGGCTCCCTTTAATAGCATATGTTTTCAAGGTTCATCTGTGCTGTAGTGCATATCAGTACTTCATTTTCTTTTACAGTTAGATAATATTCCAATGTGTGCATACACTACATTTTTAAATCTGTTATTCAATTGATTGACATTTGAGGTATTTCTAATTTTGGCCATTATGAATAATGATGTTATTAACATATATGTACAGGCTTTCATGTGGACATGTTTTTAGATTCTCTTGGATATATACTTAGGAGTACTGGGTCATATGATAACTCTGTTTCACTATTTGAGAAGCTATCAAACTATTTTCCCCAGTAGCTGCGCCATTTTACAGCAGCAGTGCATGAAGGCTGCAATTTTTCTACAGTCTAGCCAACACTTATTTTTTTTTTTAATTATAGCCACTATAGTGTGTGTGAAGTGGCATTTTTCTACAGTTTTAATTTGCATTTCTCTTGCTACTAATGATGTTAACTATCTTTTCAGTTGTTTATTGGCCATGCATATTTCTTCTTTGGATAAATGTTCAAATAATTTGCCTATTTTTTCCATTGAGTTGTTTGCTTTTTTATTATTATATTTAAGAGCTCTTGATATATTCAGATATTAGGCATTATCAGATATGTAATTCACAAATATTTTGCTGTCTTTTTTACTGTAGTTTTGAGTAATTATTGATATCGGGTAGCATGGATCCTCCAAATTTGCTCCTATTTATTCATGATAGTTTTGATTACTTTGTCATCCTTATCTTTTTTTGTAAATTTTAAAAACCAATTTGCTTATTTATGCAAAAACAACAGTGGGCATTTTGGCAAATATTTCATCAAACTTATAAATAGATTTAGGAAGTAATTCTATCTTAGTAATATTATGTCTTCCAGTCTACAAGCATGAGATGTCTTTCCTTTTATTTAGGTCTTTAATTTCATTTGACATAGCTTGTACTTTTTAATAACCAAGTCTTTAGCTTGTTTGGTTAAATGTATATCTAAGTATTTTATTCCTTTCAATGCTGTTGTAAATATAATTATTGCCTCAAGTCATTTTCAGTTTGTTCACTGCCGGTGTGTGAAAGTACAACTCATTTTTTATATGTTGATCTCGTATTCTATAATCTTTCTGGACACATGTATTTGATATAATAGTTGTGTGTGACTTCTCTAGGTTTTTTTATTTCATCTCCAATAGGGACAGTTTTACTTCTTCCATTCTAAACTGGATGCCTTTCATTTTATTTTCTTTTCCAGTTGTCCTGGCAAGAACCTCCAGTAAAACTGTAAGTCATGAAACCAGACATTCTTGTTTCTTTCCAGTTGTTAGGGAGAAAGCATCTAGTAGTCTTTTACTATTAAGCATGATATTAACCGTGTGTTTTTCGTAGATGTGTTTCACCAGGTTGAAGGAGCTTTCTTCTGTTTATAGGTTATTGAGTTTATTAAAAAAACACGAATATAGAAGATGTGGGATATTTGTTTAATTTTTTGAGCCTACCTTAATGATCAGGTGGTTTTTGTTCTGTATTCCATACATGGTGTATTGCACTGATTAATTTTTATATGTGATCAAATCTTGCGTTTCTAGGATAAATCACACTTTGCCATGCTGTATCATTTTTATATGATTCTGGATTTGGTTTGCTATTATTTTGTTGATGATTTTTGCATTTACAGTATATTCATAAGACATACTTGTCTGTTTTTCTTTTTTGTGACATCTTTGTCTCATTTGAGTATCAGGATAATACTGACCTTATAGAAGGATTTAGAAAGTGTTCCCTCCTCGTGCGTTTGTGTGTGTGTGTGTGTGTGTGTGTGAGAGAGAGAGAGAGAGAGAGAGAGTGTGTGTGTGTGTTGCAAGAGTTCATGAAAGATTTGTGGCACTTTTTTTTTTTTTTAAACATTTGGTAGAATTCCCCAGTGAAGCCATCTGGTTCTGGACTTTTGTCTGGACTTTTGTCTGGAGTTTTTGTCTGGGCTTTTGTAGAACTCAATATTTTTACTTGTTATATGTATATTCTGGTTTCCTATTACTTCATAGGGTTAATTTTGGTAGCTAGTGTGTTTCAAGAGATTTGTCTATTTTCACCTTTGCTATACCCTTTCCTTCCTGGTTGTGTAGAGATTCATAGTCAGCCAGCCATGAGAGCATAGGGCCTTCTTAAGTCTTTCTTAAGCATGTTCACAACTCCGTATACATGGGTGGCTTTTCTAGATTCCCAAGAAGATAAAGGAGTTTTACAAAGATCTTGTGGACATCACATTCCTCAGTTTTACCGTGTTGGCATTTTAGTTATTCTTTGCCCAACTTTCAGCTTGACTTTTCTATCTGTCACCTCAGGCAGCTGCAAAGCTGAAAACACTTGCCTGTAAAATGTATTTGAGAAATAGAGAAAGCTCTTAGGCCTAGTGAGCTACAGTTAGGTCAAATAAACACAAGCCTTTTTAGTTAAAACTTACAGGCAACGACTGCACAGATCAGATAATATTAATAAATTTTTTGAAATGAGGCTATGAATGAGCTACTGCGCGCTTCTGCTTTTTCCAGAATGCAGGCTGTTTGATTTTTACCAAAGATAAATATGAGTTTGAAATCAGGGAAGGTGACTAGGAGAAGATGAAAATGCCACAAAAGTCACAGTTCTTACAAAGGCTCAGCCATTAAAAATAAAATAAATAAAATAAAATAAATGCTCCACAGCTTGCTGCGTAACTTTGATTGATTTCAACAGAGATGAAAGTGTTGCTTCTGACAAACTTTTGACAGTTTTTTGTTTGTTTGTTTGTTTGTTTGTTTTTTGAGACAGAGTTTCGCTCTTGTTACCCAGGCTGGAGTGCAATGGCGCGATCTCGGCTCACCGCAACCTCCACCTCCCGGGTTCAGGCAATTCTCCTGCCTCAGCCTCCTGAATAGCTGGGATTACAGGCACGTGCCACCATGCCCAGCTAATTTTTTGTATTTTTAGTAGAGACGGGGTTTCACCATGTTGACCAGGATGGTCTCGATCTCTTGACCTCGTGATCCACCCGCCTTGGCCTCCCAATGTGCTGGGATTACAGGTGTGAGCCACCGCGCCCAGCACTTTTGACAGTTTTTAAGTTAACTTTAATGAAAGACAAATTTTTATAACTCCTTTCTTTGCCATTTTCATGGATGTCATTCTATATAGAATATTTTAAAGATAAAATATAAATTACCAAACTGTATCTTAACAATGTTCTTTCTATTGTGCAGGAAACTATTACTGTTTAATTTATAACTACAAATTTGGCAAATGGCTTTATTTACTCATTTTTCTATTTTCCCTTCAAAATTTCTACTAAAAATATTGTATCTTTTTTATAACATTAGTTTAAAATGTTTGTTTGTTTTGAGACAGAGATTCACTCTTGTTGCCCAGGCTGGAGTGCAATGGCACAATCTCGGCTCACTGTATCCTCTGCTTTCTGGGTTCAAGTGATTCTCCTGCCTCAGCCTCCCAAGAAGATGGCATTACAGGCAGGCATCATCACACCTGGCTAAGTTTTGTATTAGTAGTAGAAACAGGGTTTCACCATGTTGGCCAGGCTGATCTCAAACTCCTGACCTCAGATGATCCTCCCAAAGTATTGGGATTACAGGCATGAACCACCATGCCCAGACAAAGTACTTTTTAAAATAACCATTTTTAAAATTAAATGACCATTTCCATCAGAATATTAACATTTGAATCCTAAGTAAGCCTTGGGATTACTCCTTGTGCATGTCTAATATTTTACAGGTATTGATCAACTTACGACTTATGCAACTTACGAGTATTCGACTTTATGACCACAATCACTAGCCATGACTGCTCCGCGTCTGGCAGTGCAAACATTGCCCAGCTGGGCATATGACAGTGCGGACCAGCTTCTGGCAGCACTACCATCTCCGTGTGCACCATTTCAACTGTTATCCCAGACTCGGTACAGCAATTTGTGTTTTGTGTCTTGGATATTTTTCATCAAACCCCTCCCAAGATGTCTACCAAGAGGAAATTGTCTTTGTCTATGCCTCAGCCTGCCAAGAAGGAAAGAAAGGCCATCGATCTTGACACGAAAATGAAGGTAATTAAGCAGTACAAAGGAGGAAAGAAAGTGAATGTGATCACGTGATACAAAGTTATCACACTCGACTGTGTCGACGATTTTGAAAGATAAAGAAAGAATTCGTGAAGCTGTGAAAGGTTATGCACCCATGCGATCAATGATTATAACAAAGCAAAGAAGCAGGCCTATCCACGAAATGGAGAAATTGCTATATATTTGGATGGAAGATCAAATTCAAAAACGGTCAATAAAATGTTTCGTACGTGTTTATATATTTTGATATGTTTTGCAATTGGAAATGTGTTTCCTATGGTATTTTTTCACCTGTATTTTGTATTTTTGTATGCACCTGTATTTTGTAATTTTGTGTTTTGCAAATATTGAACCAGTTGTACTGGTAATGCAGTGTTTTACTTAAACCTGACGAATGTAAAAATAACAAACAAAATGGTGTAGAGTTGATACAAATGGCATAAAATGAACAAAGAAAATTGTGATATATAACAATAATGAAAGAAAATTATGATAAAATATGGCTTAAAGGTTTTTATAACATCATTTCACAGTACTGTACACATAGCCTACTCAATTTACAACCAAATCGTGTTATGACTGGTCTGTCAGAACCAGTCATGGTCATAAGTCGAGCACTAGCTGTATTCTTCTTTTTTTAACCTCAAGGATCACACATCCTTTGGGAATAGTACACATAGGTAAACACAAGAGGACAAAGAGTATTTCACAAAAAAGTTCTGAAATACATGCCTTCAAAGCCAAAAACAAACTATCAAAATCTTCGTAAAGTATGTAAAAATATTAGAAGCTGTACAATAATTACATAACTTTAACTTTGATATTTTTTGTAATTGTGAATGCTCCAACAACAAAAAGTTTCCAAACCTAAATTCTTTTTCATATGTGCATATTTTGTTATGGTTATCTGGAGACCTGCACATGCTTATTAAATTTCCAATATTCATTATTATAATAAAATACAATAAAAATTCAAAATTTCTGGATGATATAAAGATGCTTCTCTGCTTTTTCAAATATTCATTAAAATATGCCCAAACTCTCGATATTTTAAGTGTACTGAGGTTTACTAAACTAGAATCTTGCTCCTGAATTCTTCTGAAGTAAGACTAACAATAGCAATAAATTGTAACTATGCCTACAATGGCAAGAAAAGAGAAACAGAGATTTATTCCTGTAACATTATCTACATTTGAATAGAACTGTTAAAAATCTGAAGTTCTAATCACATAAAAATTACAAATATGTAAAAATAAATCTAAAATTAATTGTTTTCTTATTTAATGACAACCAGCTAAAGAATTTGTTCCTATTCATGGAGAAGTACACTGCAGAGTATTACAAGTAGCAAAATTCAAGAATATATAGTATTTGTTGTTGATAAAGAAAAATCTTTAAACTGGATCCAAAACTCAGCATTTGTGAAGGAAAGTTGAGGACACTAGTGTCCAAGTTTCATCTGCGTACCACCTACACTACAGCTCAGGCAGCATCAGGCTAGTGGGTGGTACAAAGCATGAGAACTAATAATATTTTTTGACTTGGTAAGACTTTCTTATTTTACTTCAAATCAGTGAATTATGCAACTGTTTTACTACTTTCCGTCCCTCAAAAATTCTGACTTGTTTTTGACTAATTTGAAAAGGCACACTATTAATACATTTTTATATATACATTAAAATAAAATTTATCTGCAAAACTCAGAGTCGTAACGTTATTAAATTTTCAAATTTTGCATTCTGTGGTGTCAGTTAAAAAACACCAGATTGACAACTAACTACTCCAGTTAGCACCATAAAAAAAGGGAAAAATTAAATCAACTAATTACAGAACTATTTAAAAATTATAGGTTAATATCTTTTATTTATTTTATTTTTGGGGGGGACGGAATTTCGCTCTTGTTACCCAGGCTGGAGTGCAATGGCGCGATCTCGGCTCACCACAACCTCCGCCTCCTGGGTTCAGGCAATTCTCCTGCCTCAGCCTCCTGGGTAGCTGGGATTATAGGCACGTACCACCATGCCCAGCTAATTTTTTTGGTATTTTTTTAGTAGAGACGGGGTTTCACCGTGTTGACCAGGATGGTCTCGATCTCTTGACCTCGTGATCCACCCGCCTCGGCCTCCCAAAGTGCTGGGATTACAGGCTTGAGCCACCGCGCCCAGCCGTTAATATCTTTTAAATGGGTGGGCTTCAGCTGAATATCTGGCTGACTCAGGTCACCATAGTTATAAACTTATACATTTAACATGGTTTTCACTGCAATTGAAACATCATATCTGTGAAAAAACCTGATGGTGTAAACACATAAATATATTTTCTTTCAAAATAGATGAATCCAAAGATTTAAAACATGTAAGTAATTGAGATTTCAACATACAATCCTGGGTCACCCAAGACTGCCTTACAGGCCAGGCGCAGTGGCTCTAGCCTGTAATCCCAGCATTGTGGGAGGCCAAGGAGTTCGAGACAAGCCTGGCCAACATGGCAAAATCCCGTCTTTACTAAAAATACAAAAAATTAGCCAGCCATTGGTGGCACCCTCCTGTAACCCTGGCTACTCGGGAGGCTGAGGCAGGAGAATTGCTTGACCCCTGGAGACGGAGTTTGCAGTGAGCCAAGATCGCACCACTGCATGCCATCCTGGGTGACAGAGTGAGACTCCATCTCAAAAAAACAAAACAAAACAAAACAAAAAGACTGCCTTAGGGTCTCCAAGGTTTATATGATTTTTTCAGTTATTCAGACACTTGTGACTGTCAGATTACCGTAGAAGACTTTGGAAGATGATGGTTTGTTAAGACAGAAGAAGCATAGATATTATTCTTAATCATACTCTATAGATTATTGCTTCCTAAATATGATGCTAATATCAGTAGCCTTATTGGCATCAATTGGAAGATCTTTCAGCATGCAGAATATAAGTCTGCATCCCAGAACAGTAGAATCAGAATCTGCATTTGAACAAGATCTCCAGGTGATTCACATGCCTGCTTTGTTTCTCATACAGAGGCAAACACAAATGTTGGTTGGTACTTGGGTGTTTTTTTTTTGTTGTTCCTCAGTATGTTATAATTTACATATTCATAGAATTTAATGATACCATAAGTATTTTCTTATGTCACTAACATTTTAAAATATTACTTTGTAATTCTAATATCACATATGTCTTTAAAAAAAATAGAAAAATAGGCCAGAAATTGACTACCCAATTCTTTTTACTTAGTGTAAAATTTTGGTCTATATTATTCCAATCAGATAAATACATTAATTAAAGTATCATTATCTATTATACATAGGATGTCAAATTATATAATATTTTTAATATACACATGTTCTTTGCATATTTATTTTCTATAATTCCTCCTATGAACATGTTTTCAATGTGACACACAAATCATTAGCATTTTTCATTATATAACTAAGGGTGGAACTTAGAGAATGTGTAACAATCTTTCTACACCAAAAATTATTTATTAATTTCTAAATTTTCAGATTTTCCCATTGATCTTCAAATACATTGCAAAATATGGATATAATGAGTGAATGTTAATAAAAGATGGATTCAAGTTTCATGTTGTAGAGAATTCTCATTTCCCTTCCTTTATAGGTTATGTTTCTCTCTCTCTCTCTCTCTCTATCTCTGCTCTATTTATACACACACACACACATATAGATATATATATATATACATATCTATATGTGTGTGTGTGTGTGTGTGTGTGTATACATATTTCACTTTACAAAAATTTTATAAATTTACTATGGCTAAATATGTGACCTTCAGCAAATATTTTTTTCTAGGAATGTTGTGAAGCTTCTTCATTTTTAGGCTAGTCATTTTCTTTCCGGCTGAGGGCATTTTATTTAATAAAGATAATTTTACCATTTATCTTTATGAGAAATGTACTCTTCATTAGCTCTACACAGTCTTATGAATACCATATCATTGTGCACATTTATATTTTTCTTCTGTATACTTTAGAAAGTTCATTCTTCATATAAATTTTCAGTATCACATAGTGATATTTAATGTTTCATTTTCTTGAATGCAATTTTAAATGTCTTAATGGATATTTTAACTGACTCCAAGTTCATCTTTATCTATTTCTCCTTTAATTTTATTATGTTTTGTCTTGTCTGCATTTATACTTGTTATAACATAGATGATCTAACCTAACCAGCCTTTGCTAACAGTGTGAGTGTGAGGTTGCATTTGTTTGCACATCCTGTCTTCTTGGACCTGGCTTATCAACATCTTCAAATTTGCAGCTGGGAAGTGCATTATTGTCCACATACCTTGAACACTTCTTTCTGTTGAAATTGACTTTATCATTTGGGAATTAGTAGTAGTAAGATCATATCTCCGTGTCCCCTACTGCCTGGAATTATAGAAATGGAAGGCTGAATGTTCAACACCCCTGTTATTAAGCCTATGGTACTCTATTTCTGGTGACTGAATTTCCAAGTTTTCACAAGCCTGAATTTGCCTTGCCCATTTTTACATATGTGTATATACATGGCTGAGTATTGTTGGGAAAAGCAGCAAAGGAGAAAGGACTTATGGAGTGCCTACATAAATTGATTATGAGTAACACATAAGCAAGGAACAACAAACTGCCAAAGGCCACAGGAGGCCTCTAGGGAGGAAGTCCTCTCCATGCCTCATGTTCCAGTGCAGGGTGACCTAGCCTCTGTGACCACAAACATTGTGCTCAAGAATGTAAAATCCCTTCATAGCACTATGACATAGCCAGACTTGTAGGCTCCTTGTAAGACCCGAGTTCCATCAGCTGCACATAAATAATAAGCTAAAGATAACCACATGTTCTTGTTTTGTAAAACTCCCAAACTACCACTGTTATCAATCCTTAGAATGACAAACCAGTTCTGGCTCACTGATTCACTCCACCATCATGTCACCCACTCCCCACCATTACTCCCCTCCTATACTATAGATCAAAGTGATTGTAATCAATAAATAGTGTGGATGATCAGAGTTCAGGGCCTTTGCTGTCGCCTTCAAAGTAGTAAAGCATGGCCCCCTAGCCCCACTATCTCTCTTAATTCTCATTCCTTTGTCACCACCAAACATGGGGTACCCATGGGTGATGTAGGGCTGGTTCCCTACAGGTATTTTTTTTTTTATCACTGTGAATTTACAAGGAGAAAGAGAAGTGCTGATTCTGAGCAGAGAGAAGAAGTGTTTTAGAAATTAGTACCAAAACGTTAGCATGAGAAAGGTCAATTGTTGCAAACCTGGACTTTCTAAATTAAGAAGTGGACAAAGCTAAGGTTTTCTTCTATTTATCAGTTGGCACTGCAAAGGTGTGCCAGAATTTGAATTAATCAAATAAAATTATCTTAAGTTATGTTTTAAAGGAAAACTAGTTACATTGGCAGAGGTTTGACTTAAGTTTTACTTTTTTTAAATATAGTGATTTTTTTTCTATGTTTTAGTAAGTATTTCAGTGGAAACTTATTTAACATCATATTCAGACTCCTAAATTGTTGGCAATTTAAAACAAAAATTGTCTCTGAGACACAGAACCCAGATCAATATTCTTGCATCAAAATTCAAGATTTACTTCATTTTATTGTCATCAATAATGCTTTCCTACATAGTAGATAATATGTGAGCTATTTCTGCTAATACCTGGTAAATTTGAAGTTTAAAAAATTGATGTCAAGTATAGATAGTACACTCTTTCAAAATGTATACAGAAATTGATTTTGGAACAAACAGTTTTGTTTTTAATAAATGCTAATTATTTCTACAACTTGTAAATATTAGCCTTAACCACAAATTAATTGAGAGTCTGCGTCAGGTTACTTGTCTTGGTAAGAAAATCAGAGGTTAAATTTCTAAAAATTTCTTCAGACTAAAGAAAACTTTGGTTTTATATGTGGGTTTACATTTCACAGAAGTTTGTGACTTGTTTCACAATAATTAAGAGGATATGGCCAAGGTGACAATAATACTTAATAATGCTACTTAGGATCCCTTTTGTAAACTTGGCATAAAAATAAGGTCTACATTTGTCTCTCATATACACCAATGGTATGTAAATATGATAATAAAAATCAAAATTCAAAATTAATTTTCAATTTTGTTTTAAAAATGGGATGAAGAATTAAGTGGGTTTCTGATAAGGTCATTCATTCTGAAGTCTGATGCAGAATCCTTTCCAAAAACTGTTTCCATTTATTTCAGTACTTTCTTCTAGCACTATGTTGATCAGTGAGGCTTTTGACATTTACATAAAGCAAAAAGGCACTTTCATTCTTTTAGAGCCATTGTTCGAAGAGAAAGATGCTGCAGCTAGGGAAAACATTAATTAAAAGCACATCTAACATAAATGGCTTGTCACCAAGTTACAATACTTAGCAGAACTTACACTGTCCTTGGAAGACAGAAAAATTCCTTCAGTGCTTGGTCTAACTTGAGAAGTTAACTACTTTAATTTATAGCAATACATATTTTTTACAGGCTGCAATGTATTTGCATATTTTAAATACTTTAAAGAATATATCATCAAATGAATTTCTAATGGAATGTAATTTAGTTCAGAAGTTAAAAAATGGGATAACAGTTTCAGTCCCTATTACTCCCCTAATGCTTGAAATATAGTCCGAGAATGAAACAAGAAGTGCATAAAAAACAGACATTACAGTAACAACTGTCATGATAATGAGAAGGATACACTGTACTGTTTTTGCTTAGTTATAACAAATGAGCATGAATATCTTGTTATGTTTCTTTGGGGAACAGTATTAATTCTTTTTGCTACATTGAAATGAAGCATGGTTAATGTCACTGAATGTGTGTCTAAATGACTCTAAAATGTTACATTAATAGAAATGATAGAATAAAAACCATGCAAATGAGTGGAATGTTTATGTCCTCCATATTCTTTAGTTTTAAGTTTGAGATAGCATTTTATTGTCCAAATTATCAATGAATATTAGTTGATTTTAAAAGTAGCCTTTGAGAAAACAGAAACTGAGTGCTTCCTTATTACTAGAGACATGCCAGATTATAAGTACTAAAATTTGCATCAGTTATCCCATTGTTAAGAAGCATCCTTTTTTCACCTCTGTATTTACCCCAGCAGTAATGAGGTAAACAATAACATTCACAACAATAAAAATGCAGCAACTCTAAAACAGGAACTTCCACCATCACAATTCATTCCCTTTTCCAACAGATTATTTGATAATTAGTGCCTAGATGGTCTAACAAGGAAAATTTATTTTCCTGTGTATTAGGATGTACATAGAGTATCAAACATATGAAAAACTCTATAGAAATGAAGGAAGTATATCTATATTGATTAATGAGTTTGATATAAAAACTTTTCATGCAGCAAATCACTTTATCACTTATAACAGGAACATCAGTAAATTGTGCCATATATGTTCACTAAGTGACTTATCCATATTTCTTAAATAACTATAATCAATCTGGAGATGTGAGATGGGGGCAACTTGGTCCTATAGGAAGATCAGTACTAGCTTATTCCCAGTCTGGGAACATGGTGAGTTTTGCTATATCCATAGAGATAGCACAAGTCAGACATACCAGAGGTGTTTTCAAGTTCTTCCAGGAAACATTTGAAATTAAGTCAGAAATGTTAGGAAATTTTAGTATGAACCATACCTCCTTTAGACATTTAAAAGTCATTGGAACTGCCTGTAAAGCATAGTGGAAAACCCAGTTGGCTGGAGCTGTAGAAGATGTTTCTTATTGTTTTCTCAAAGTATAGCCCAGTGATCTGGGAACCTATTGAGATAAATCCAGTGCCAAAGACCCACAAAGACATCTAATATTGTAAACATAGCTCCTGGGAAATTATGGAGACTGGGAATAACTAGCTCTAAAATATAGAGTATGTTTTGGGGAAATAAATCCCCCAAATGCTTCTAAGTCTGTCTTTACATGTGTAGAATGTACCCAACAACTTCTAAAAACAGTAAGTTGACCAATATTGAAGAAGCATGCATTGTGATTAATGAGAAAGCTATATAGAACACATTCATGGTACTTAGCTCATGTCAAATAATTAATCTTCATAGCCTCATGTAACAAAGGAAGCACTGCATTTTTAAGTGAAGAAAGAGAGACACAAAGAAGTAATTTGTCTTTCCTTCTGTTTTCATCAGGAGGTTTTCGAATCCCAGTTTTTCAGTAATTACAGGAAGTGAACTCCAGACTTCACTTCCTTTCTGAACATAGTTGGTCTACTCTTTCTACTGTCTACCAACAAGAATTTGTGTTTTGTGTTTTTACCTATTGCTTTAAAGCAATAAACAACATTGCCATTAATTTAAGAAAACTTCCATAAGCTATCTGCAATTTCATTGAAAATTCTGTCATCTTATATTTGCCATAAACTAATCCAATAAGGACTGGCAATGTTGAATTTGTTCTAAGTGTTAGTTTCTCTTGTCGCTATTTTGTTTTCATACCTAGTTTCTTCTAAACCAACAAATCTAGCAAATAGATTTTTATTGAAAAAAATATGTGCTTGTCTATTACACACATACATACACATATGTTCTGGCACAATGCTATGTGATCCCACAAATAACAGAGGAATTTGCAACAAAGTGACAAAACATAACCAAGTTGCCTGAGCTGAACTTGTTTTTCATTATAAACTACATATATTTTTCTAATGAATATTGTGTTAACTTATCAAGTCAGAAAGATTTTGTATAGATAAGATATCATGATTTATGGTAGAACAATTGTCATTGTGTTGGGGAGATGCTACCTTTTGATTCTTTGGCAAAAATCTGATCATCTGATACACATACAGTGTAGTACAGTGCCAAAACCTTGTCCAACAAGTAAAAGGCTATAACAAATATGCTCAAACTTCTGGTAAAATTGCCTTTTCACTAGGGGATACTTCGAAATATCATCTTAGTTCATTCCAGATGCTGTAAAAAAAGTACAGACTGAGTAACTGATTAACGACTTACATTTATTTCTCACAGCTCTGGTAGCTGGGAAGTCCAAGACCCAGACACAGGCAGATTTTGTTTCTGCTGAGGGTTCTCACCCTGGCTCATAGGTAGCTGTTCCTCCATGGCAGAAGGGAGAAAGGGCTCCCTTGAGCCTATTTTATAAGAGCATCAAATGCATTCACACGAGGACTCAGGCCTCATGATCTCATCACTTCCCCCAAAGCTCTACTTTCCCATACCATCACATTGAGGGTCAGGATTTTAACATATGAATTTGGGGGGATACAAATACTGAGGCAACAGCAAATATATCAAAAACAAACAAATTGACATAAGGGAAACAGTTTTCTGCCAGTAATAGATTTGGATTTTATGACTATTTAATATTTCGACTTTTTTATGGAGTTAAAACTAAGAGCTAGAATTTTAAATGCAATGAAGTCTTGCCTGGGAATTGACAAACCATGGTTTGCAAGCCAAATAGGAACCAATGGCTTTTTTTTAAAATACAGTTTTATTGAAACACATCTGTGCCTATTGATTTACATATTGTCTGTGGATGTTCTCACCATACAATTACAGAGTTGAATAGTTAGGACAGAAACATTTTACAAGCTTGTTCTACCTGGAGCCCACAGGTCCCACGTGGCCAAGGACAGCTTTGAATGCAGCACAACACAAGTTCGTAAACTTTCTTAAAACATGAGATATTTTTCAATTTTTTTTAAAGCTCATCTGCTATTGCTAGTGTCAGCGTATTTTATGTGTTGTCCAAGACAATTCTTCTTCTATTTTGGCCCAAGGAAGCCACAACATTGGATACCCCTGTCTTTTGACCTGCAAGTCTAAAATATTTACTATGCTCTCCTTTATAGAAAAGATGTTCTGATTCCTGATATTCCTGTTTCTATGAAGCTTGGTAATTATTAATCAAAAGTTAGGTAAGTGCTGTTTATTGAATAATAGAATGAAGGTAATTTTTATTTCTAATTTATATTCTTTTACTTTCTTATTTTTAGTTTTCTGTGTTTTCCAGTTTTTAAATGATTTCTAGAATTAAAACATTTAAAATTTAATTTTATATGTATATTTTATGATAGCAATATAATTTTAACTGTACCTCTACAGCTTAAATTGTTTTACTCTTTTCTAACAAAATTTCTCTAGAAAGTTATTTATATTCACTGTCTCTAATCTTTTGTTCCCATTCTCTCTAAATTTATTCTCATCCGAATTTTATCTCAACAGGACTTTAAAATCACTCTCATTAAGCTCTTCGATGATAATACATTGCTAAATTCAATGTTTATTTTCTTGCTTCTTTTCTTGACCAATTAGCAGCACTTGAAAAACTTAATAACTCCCTTAAAATTCTTTCTGCCCTGGCTTCTAGAATTCTGTATACATCTGGTTCCCCCTACCCCTACATAACTAGTTGGTTATTTTCTATCTTTTTTTTTTTAACCTTTCTTTTTCTCCTCAACCTTGTGTTAACTGTCAGTTTCCCTTGAGAACTGTCCTTGATCACCTTTCTCAGTCTACACCCTCTTACTGTGCACATCACATATGTGACTTAAGTCTCTTTTATAAGTTAACAACTCTGAAATGCACTTCCTTATGTTATTCTGGAATGCTGAAATATATTTACTACCTTCTTGACATTTACCCTTGATACTTTAAGAGACGTATCAAATTTGTCCTGTCTACAGTTGAACTCCTGACCACAACTCTACCCCAAATTGACCCTTCTAGAATCCAGTTTATCTAAATTAATGGAAATTCTGTCTCCAGTGGTTCAAGACAAATACTTTAAAGTCATCCTTGACCTCTCTCTTTCTCACTTTAACAAATTATCTAACACTTTAAAAAATTATGGTAGCTCCACCTTTATTTTATATCTGGAACTTAAGGCTCACCCCTTTTATTAGGAACACGGTTAATGCCCTAGACTGGGCATCATCATCTCTTGCCCTCAAGGTACTTAAAATGTCTGTAAAGCCCTCTGTGCTCAGCCCCTAGTTAATTCTCCTTTACTATTACTCAGCTCCTGTTTCACCACCTCTGCAAAGTTCTGCCATGACAGGAAACACTCTATCTTCAGGGCTTTTGTGCTTGTTCTTTTCTCTGTCCACATTCCCACTTCTCAATCAACTCCCACAACCCAGCTATGTACTTGGTAACTCCCTCAATTATTTTCTTGCTTTAATTGGAATTTCTCAATGCCTCCCCTGCTGCTTATATAATTGATCACCTTTCTCTAGTCTTTCCAGTTCTCATTGCCTTTGTTATCTTCTGCCATAGCCTATAATTTGCTTTTTGATCATCTATACTTTTTAAATCTGTCCCTCCTATAGAAGCTAAGCCTCAATAAGACAGTAATTATTTTTGTTCCCTAATCTATTCCTAGCACGAAAAATAACTGACAGCAACACACACACACACACACACACACACACACACACACAAATTTGTTGGAGAAGAGCAAAATGTTTAACCTTTGAAGGTGCATTTTAAAATATATTTCTATTATAAAATATACATTTAAAACTAAATTTAAAATGTGTTCGCATTATAGAAATCATTTTAAAAATGGAATATAAAGAAAAAAGTCAATGAATAGAAATAAAAATCACCATATTTATATATATTTAAATAAAGGTAAAGGAAATTAATACATATATATGGTGCACACGGAGGTAAACATGTCTATCTGTCACTCATACTAGAAGAAGTTGGGCTTTCATCATGATCAAAAATTTTACTGTAGAGAGGTGAATTCCTTCCCAATAAATGGCAAGTATGTTGTCAAGTTTGGGATTCTATATATTTTTCTCAAATCTTATTTCATTAGCAGTTTATCAGTTCAGAAACATATTCTGGATAGGCTTTTAAAAAATTGTTCTAGACCTAATTTTCTGATAATGCTGAACACTGAAAAACAGTTTAACTTTCTTGCCAGCAGTTATCGCTGAGTCAAATAAATATTCTTCTAGAAAAATCAGATATACTCATTCCTGGAAGCAATACTCCAGTAGTGACAATCATAAAATCCATTAGAGAATCTACCAAGACACGCTTCATCAGATTTTTGGTTTTTATTTTTAAATAATCAAATAAATGAAAACTTCTATCTAAATCCCATTGTAAAGAGATTAATGTTTTTCATATTCTTTGAAAGATTTAGCATTACCTAGTTTAGTACCTATATGTTGTACGTTTGTTTTGTATTTATTGCTTATTTAACTTTTTCTGTCTTTCAAGAAAATAACTAGATCCTGGAATACTTCATCTCTTGAAGGTCTTTTCTTATCTACTTTTCTGTCCTAATATCTTTATATCTTTATGCTTTATGTAAAATTCCAGGAATATTGACGTGCCCTTTTGGATTTTGATCCCGAGACACAGCTTTATTTTCGCTCTTCCCAGCTGCTTTCATTAATTCACAAACTTTTTTTTTTTTACTCTTTTGTTTTTTGAAAATTTATGATTGTTACATATTGAACTATATGCTGAGAGGGACCCAACATTCAAATACCTTACAATTATGCTATATTTTATTATTTTCATAAGTTGTGTCACAGAAACAAATGTTAATTTTAAATAAATTTTAAAACTTAAGATTTATAGTAAATGTGTAAAACTTCCACTGTTGAAGACAAATTTTCAACATCACTTAAAAACTTTACTTATAGAATTTATTTTAAAAAGTACCATTCTTATTTAGCATATAGGTCAATGCAGAAAATTGCTGTTAGCTTAATAAACTGAAAAAATAGTACAGTAAGCCAGTGTGTGAACACATATACATGAATATATTTGAATTTCTCTCTTTAGTTAAAAAATACCAGTATAGAAAAGAGAAATATAAATATACTCCTATCAATTTGTTCTGAAATTAATGCCAGAAGAAAAGTCTTTCTCTTTTAACCATGTGTGTCTTTTTCTTACAAGCATTACTTTATATGATACGTCATGCATTTGCTCTTTAAAAAAAGACACATCTGCCTTGTTTTAAACATGATATACATAATAAATGTAAAATTTTATGATTTAATAATTTTAATAACATTATTTTAGGAGAATAACTTGTTAGGCATCTTATAGTTAAATTAATTTCATATCCTCCAAAAAAGAAAAATAATTCAATTTTGTTATTTTCAGGGTTTTATTGTTTTATCAATTTATAACTTTTAAATATGTCCATATACACTTCTGATCATATTAAAAACTGTATTTTTATGTTTGTGTTTTTAGTAAATATATTCAGATTTGTTCATTATTATTTTTATGAGCAAATTTGGAAAATTTCAATCCCTTTAATTTTCCATGAAATGAATTCAGCATGATGGAATTCCATGAAGGACAAAGGCTACAAAATGCAGCATAGATACTCTTAATGTCCTCAGTTCTCTGATTAGCTATTCCATGGGGCAAAGGATCTCATTAAGTAAAAGCTTTGGGTTGAGCTCCATACTAAGGGTCTTGAGGAGTGCTTATGATTCTTTAATATCCCAAATCCTAAGGGATTCTGAAAGGTTTGCCAACATAGGCACCAAAACAACATAAGATGTGCCATAGATTCAATTCAGAGCCTGTAGTCAGTAAAAAATCTACCACATATTTCACCAATCATTAATTTTAACAGTGGAAACCAATAAGTTGACCAAAAACATGATCAAACTAGCTACACAGCATGGAAAGCTACTCCTAAAAATATTAGTCAAATGTTGTATCTAAATATTAGATAGTTAAATACTGTAGCTAGTCCTATAAATACTAGATATTCTCATATTGTAGTTTTCTACTTCATAATGAATAGTTAGTAAAGATCAGTTATTCTAGTGTTCCTTTTATTCACTCTGATAAAGAGTGTTAATTGTTCCTCAGTAACAATTCTTCCTTTCTTTCATAGTAATAAAACTTCCCAATTTTTAATCCTGGACACATGAATTTTTAAAAAGTAAAGTATGTAACTAAGGTCTCATCGATAATACATGAACAGAAAGAAAACCTGGAGAAACTTTCAATGAACACTGCTTAAAAGAAAGTTTAATAAATGGTGTTGGGAAAATTGGCTAGCTACATGCAGAAAGTTTAAACTGGATCCATTACTTACCTTATACAAAAATTAACTCAAGATGGATTAAAGATTTAAACATAAGACCTAAAGCCATAAAAATCCTAGAAGAAAACCTAAGCAATACCATTCAGGACATAGGCATAGGCAATGACTTTATGACTAAAACCCCAAAAGCAATGACAACAAAAGCCAAAATTGACAAATGGGATCTAATTAAACTAAAGAGCTTCAGCACAGCAAAATAAACCATCATTAGAGTGAAAAGGCAACCTACAGAATGGGAGAAAATTTTTGCAATCTATCCATCTGACAAAGGACTAATATCCAGACTCTACAAAGAACTTAAACAAGTTTACAAAAACAAATAAATAAATAAAACAACCCCATCAAAAAATGGGCAAAGGATATGAACAGATACTTTTCAAAAGAAGACATTTATGCAGGGAACAAACATATGAAAAAAAGCTCATCATCACCGGTCATTAGAGAAGTGCAAATCAAAATCACAATGAGACATCATCTCACACCAGTTAGAATGGCAATCATTAAAAAATCAGAAGACAACAGATGCTGGAGAGGATGTAGAGAAAGAGGAACACTTTTACACTGATGGTAGGTGTGTAAATTCGTTCAACCATTGTGGAAGACATTGTGACAATTCCTCAACAATCAGAACTAGAAATAACATTTGACCCAGCAATCCCATTATTGGGTATATACCCAAAGGATTATAAATCATTCTATTATAAAGACACGTGCACACGTATGTTTATTGCAGCACTGTTCACAATAGCAAAGATTTGGAACTAACTGAAATGTCCAGTGATAGACTGGATAAAGAAAAGGTGGCACATATATACCATGGAATACTAGACAGCCATAGAAGAATGAGTTCATGTCCTTTGCAGGGAAATTTATGAAGCTGGAAACCACCATTCTCAGCAAAGTAACACAGGAACAGCATACCAAACACCACATTTTCACTCATAAGTGGGAGTTGAGCAATGAGAACACATGGACATAGGGAGGGGAACATCACACACCAGGTCCTGTAGCGGGGTCGGGGGCTAGAGGAGGGATAGAATTAGGAGAAATATCTAATGTAGATGACAGGGTGATGGATGCAGCAAACCACCATGGGACATATATAACTATGTAACAAACCTGCACATTCTGCCAATGTACCCCAGAACTTAAAGTATAATTTAAAAATAAAAGGAAAAAAAAAAAGAAAATTGGCTTTGTCTTTTTCTCATCTTCAAGTAGTCTTACATTCTGACACATAACATGGGATGTGATGGCTAGGCTAGTTGCAACCATCTTGAGCCCTGAAGATGAAGACCACAGCTGCCACTGAAGGGTGATGAGATGCAATCAGCCTAGATCCTGAGGACTTTTTGAACAAAGATTATACAGCAGCCTTCAGAATTTTATTTGAGAAACAAATACCCCTCTTGTTTAGCCATATTTACCATGTTGTATCCTTTCTCATAGCCAAACATAACCACGTATCATACTTAGTATTTCCATACTTACCCTTACATTATTTATGGTAAGTTACCTAGTCTATGAGTGTTTTAACAATTGTCTGTTGTATAACTGCAGGTAATGGTTAAGAGTATCGCTCTGTAGCTTGACTGATTTTGTTCTGCCATTTACTAGATATGTTTTATTTTCAAGTTATTTAATCTAAGTATTAGCTGGTGTTATCATAAGATAGCTATAAAAATAGTACCTACTACTTCATAATATTATCATGAGAATCATTTACAGACTGTAAACAAGGGCTCTGTATTGTTAAAAATATACATGAAGTACTCACATTTACAGATGGCAACAATTATAAGTGGTAGGACAAGTACTAAATAGTGAATGTAGGCCTGAGTTTAATATTTAATAATTGCAGTGATAATTTTATGCACATATACATATACATAATACATTTTTAAATTTAAAAGTCAATTGTAAAAGTCAAAGCTGTTACTTTTCTCATGTGAAAAACTTTACAATGCTTATAATGCAACAATGGATGTTCATATATCAACTAAAAGCACTTTGATTTTAGTAGGATAATTTTAAAGCAAGCCTTTCTATTGCTGGAAAAGAAATATTTTTATGTGTTAAGTGGGCTAGGATTGAGAGATTTAGATATAACTAAACTTATGAAGAAATATTTTATGGTACTATTTTTCTTTAATACCACATTTTATTTTATATATATGATAAATCATGTAAACTTTTTCGGTGATACATGAAAATGAAAATAATTTCATAGTCAGCTTTTTATTTTTGGACATTTCTTACCTACAAGTGTGATGTACTAAAATAACTTAAGAATCATTGTTTGAAGAGTTGAAAGAAAATACATTCGACTGGCAATCTCCCATTTTTTTTTTGCCTGTTTTAAGGATGTTATTTGTATACATTTGAATCTGACACTATTTCTTTCTAAATAAAAGATCAACTTATACTAAAATTATTAACATTATTAATGATTTATATAATTTCCTATTCTCTTTGAAACATAGAATCATGTATTAAGAAGGACAGCGTGGCTTTGTATTCCAGGGAAAACATATTGCCAATATGTCATTTGTTCATTTTCAGAAAATACTATATGAAATACCATTTTCCACTTGACACAATTCCTTTAATTTTTAGCAAGAAAAATGTGTCCGACTAAACAGAACAATCAAACATTGTATCTTTCAAAAGTGATAACATATTCTGTGTCTATTTTCAGCTTTGTGTACATCATCTAATGATTTTCTGTTGGCTTAAATATGGCTTCTTATCACAATCTGATTAGGCAAAGTAAAATATATAGAGCTAAAATGATTTCTAAGTATTCTCAGTTCCTAAATCTTTTAAAGATTTCCTGTTGGCATGACTATTCCCAGCTTCACAAAACTTATGTGGGTAATGAAGAGCCAAAAGGAAGAAATTTCTTTATGCTATTGTCACCCCACTGCAATATCAGTCCATTTTTGGAGAAAGGGAGAAAGTATGTGAGTTAAATTTGGGTTAAAAAATATCTTATAAAAGATTGCCTTGATTATATTTGTTAAGTAATTCAGAATTTCACTGACAGTGGACTGTAAAAAAAACAGTAATAATAATTGAAAATCATCATAGAACATTTTCATGTCCCAGCCACTGTTCTATACACTTACACTAATACACTTAATCATGACAGCCATCCAAGGAAGTAGAAACTGTTATAATCTGTTTATTTTGTAAATGAGAAAAGTGAGTCAAGGCAGATGACAACAAGTTCAGGTCTAACATCACTGAAGTAACGAAGTCAGAAGCAAGTTAAGCCTGCCTGCCTCCAAAGTTTATGCTTTTCGCCAGCATTATTTGTTGTCTCTTAGATTTTCCTTATCTTTTACTTTTTAAAAATATTTATTTGTTTGTTTTATTATACTTTAATTTCTGGGGTACATGTGTAGAACGTGCAGGTTTTAAAATATTTTTAATTTTTTTTTTTTTTTGCTTTTAGGAAATTGTGATTGCAGGCTATATATAATAACTTCTTTTTTCATTTCTTTTAATTTAATTTTATTTTATATTGTATTTTATTTTATTTTTTGAGACAGAGTCTTGCTCTTGTTGCCCAGGCTGGAGTGCAGTGGTGTGATCTCGGCTCACTGCAATCTCTGTCTCCCGGGCTCAAGTGATTCTCCTGCCTCAACCTCCCAAGTAGTTGGGATTACTTACAGGTGCCAGCCACCAAGTCTGGCTGTTTTTTAAAATAGAGATAGGATTTCACCACGTTGGCCAGGCTGGTCACGAACTCCTGACCTCAGGTGATCCTGCCATCTCAGCCTCCCAAAGTGAGCCACCATGCCCAGGCTATACATAATAACTTTAAAACCTACTTGGTACAAGCCTGCGAAACCCGAACACAGTAAATTAACAACACAATTCAATGTCAGAAAGCAGACTTCTGTTTTTGGCAGTAATGTTATCTAAATAACCTGAAGAAACAACAACAAAGCACACCTAGGCATTATGGGTTTAATATAAAAATACAACCTTTTAAGCCTTGTAGCTGAACTCCCAGCATATTACAATTATCAGAAACACAGAAGAAGATAGAATTGAAAATCAGAATGTTAAGTTCATACTAAAACTAAAGTAACCTGCATATAGTTGCTGATCATACGAAGCAAGAAGCTTGTTTGTTATGCAGCTTAGGTTTTACTAATGGCTCTATAGACAGGAAGCAAGCTCACAGAATCAAGAGAGTGGGCATACATACACAAATACACACAATCCAGCTGAATTCTAAAAGGCCTATTTCCTAAGTGAATTGAGGAACTAGAAACATTTTTCCTGATGACAAATAGAAAACTACAAGAAATTTTACCTGTCTTGTCCTAGAATCTGGTAGAAAAATAAACCTCCCCGATAAAAATCTACAATCACAGCCCATTATCAGCAGTTAAGAATTTGATTTTATAATTTTTGTGTGGACTAGGGAAAAATGCCAGTGAACAAATTCATTAAAAAATTTCCCATGTTGGTAGTAACCTAGAACACCTGGCTGGAAGCCTAAATGTACACTAGGTACAGACAATCAACCCATCTTTATAGAAACTTCATAAATTCCATGTTGAGAAACTTGAGCTAACCACTTAAATTTTTCAAATACATGAAGACAAGCTACAATCAGTGAGAATTATCAGGAACAATAAGAAAAAGAACTGAAACCTAACAGCATAGGATAAAAATAATAAAATGTATTGGACGGATATAAAATTAGTATGTTTACAGATATAATTGAAAATGATACAAGGGTACATAGTATCATCAAAAGAGAATGAGAACATATGTAAAATAAACAAATAAAATGTACAGTAAAGAAAAACAGATTTAAGAAGAGCTCTTAATATATATGCTAAATAACTAAAAAGAGAATAAACTGAAAGACATGTGTATAGAAAATAAAGTAGTGAAAATATGCAAATGTATGTGTTTGGCAAGGTTCCCATTTTCCAGAGGCAAAATATTATATGCTAAACCTTTATTGGTAAGTGCAATCCCAGAGATGCACCAGTGAATGAAAAGGGAAATGAAGCAGGGATGCAGAGACAACAAACAAGTGAGTGTGCCGAATGTGTCACTGAGCTAGCTACAGCTTCATGTCAGGTTGAATGATCGGTCTTGCCTGAACAAAGAGGAGAAAAGAGAAGAGAATTTATCTTGATTACTAAATTTCTTCTCCTATTTGTCAAAGTTTACTGCCTTGGTGGTTAACCCCATATACTTTCAGGTTGTACATAAATGGATACCACATAGATCAGCCTAGTTTTGAGTCTTTGGACCACTCTAACTACCATCACTATAGGCTGTGGAGTCTGCTGGGGCTACTGCGTTTAGGCCCTATTGCCACTAAATGATTCACCCTGCAGTACTAACTTACTCAGTTCACGCCTGCAACATATGATTCTTCCCTATTCTCCAGGACTTCTGGTTGCCTCTGAGGCATTAGACATTGCAGGGTCAATATAGTATGCATACAGGAAAGGAAGTAGTGAAATTGTTTCTGTTCACTGATGACAAAATCTTATCCATAGAAAACCCTAAGGACTTCACAGAAAACTATGAGAACTAATAATTTTGGTAAAGATACAAAAATCAGCATTTTATACACTAATAACAAAGCAATTAAAAAAGATTCCATTTACAATAGCAACACAAAATATAAAATACATAAGAGTAAGTTTAAGCAAGGAACTGAAAGAGCTATACATTTTAGAACTAGAAAACATTGACAGAATAAATCAAAGAAGACATAAATGAAACGCTATCCCACATTTATGAATTTTAAAAATCTGTATTGTTGGCCAGGCATGTTAGCTCATGTCTGTAATCCCAGCACTTTGGGAAGCCCAGGTGGGTGGATCACCTGAGGTCAGGAGTTCCAGACTAGCCTGGCCAACATGGCAAAACGCTATCTGTACTAAAAAACAAACCAAGAAACAAAAACTTAGCTGGGCATGGTGGCATGAGCCTGTAGCCTGTAGTCTCAGCTACTCAGGAGGCTGAGGCAGGAGAATTGACTGAACCTGGAAGATGGAGATTGCAGTGAGCCAAGATCACATCACTGCACTCCAGCCTGGGTGACAGAGCAAGACTCCATCTCAAGAAAAAAAAATTTATATTGTTATAATGTCTCTAACTTCAGAAGAGATTTACAGATTCAATGCAATTTCAATCAAAATATCAAAATTCTAGGATTTTTTAGAGAAATAGAAAAAAATCCTAAAATTTGTATGGAACCGGTGAAGACCACAAATAGCCAAAGCAATATTGAACAAAATAACAAAGCAGAGAGTATAACACTCCCTGATTTTAAAATATATTATAATGCTATTGTAATCAAAATAGAACCCAAGTATTTGCGATCAATTGATTTTAAGCAGTGTTCTCCCAAACACCTAATGGGTCAAGGTAAGTCTCTGTAATAAATGGTGTTAGAAAAACTGTATATCCATATGCAGAAGAAAAATCGGATACTTAGGTTACATCATATTAAAAAAATTAATTCAACATGGGATAAAAGAGTTACATGTTAAGGCCTGAAATTGCAAAGCTGCTTACTAGAAGAGAACACAAACAAAGCTCCATGACATTGGTCTGAACAACAGTTATTTAAATATGACCCCAAAAGCACAAGCAGCAAAAGCAAAAACAGACAAACTGGATTGTATCACTCTAAAAGCTTCTGTAAATCAAAGCAAACAATAAACAGAGTAAAGAGACAGCCCATGGCTTGGAAAGAATATTTGCAAATTATAAAACTGATAAGAGGCTAGTATCTAAATTATATAAGGAACTCAAACAATTTAATAGCAATAACCTAATTTAAAAGTGAGCAAAGGATCTGAACAGACATTTCTCAAAAGAAGAGATACAAATGTCTAACAGATATATGAAAAATAATCATCAGGAAAATGCAAATTAAAACCACACTGAGATATCACCTCATTAATGATAAAGTTAGAATGTCTATTATCAAAAAAGACAAATGATAGCAAGTTTTGGCAAGGATGTGGAGGAACCTTTGTATTTTCCTGTTGAGGATGTAAAGTAGCACAGCCATTGTGGAATATGGTATGAAGGTTCCTCAAAACACTAAAAATAAAATTACCATATGATCCAACAATCCCCCTTTTGGTATATATTCAAAGGCATTGAAAGTAATCTGTCAAAGAGACATATTACTCCCAAAGAGACATCCCATTATGAATGGGAATGCATGGGAACATGCATTCTCATGTTCATTGTAGCATTACTCATAACAACCAAGTATGGAAGCAACCTAAGGAACCATCAATACTGGCATGAATAAAGAAAATGTAGTACATCTGCACACTGAAATGCCATATACAAACTTTTTTTGTTGTTTGTTTTAAGATGGAGTCTCACTCTGTCACCCAGGCTGGAGTGTAGTGGCATGAGCTTGACTCATTGCAACCTTTGCCTCCTAGGTTCAAAGGATTCTCATGCCTCAGCCTCCTGAGAAGCTGGGACTACAGGTGCCTGCCATGATGCCCGGGTCATTTTTGTATTTTTAGTAGAAAATATTTATGGTCAATTGATTTTAAGGAGTGTTCTCCCAAATACACAATGAGTTAAGGTTAGTCTGTATAATAAATGATGTTAGAAAATACATACAGACTAATGAAATTGGATACTTAGGTTACATCATACACAAAAAACAATTCAACATGAGATAAAAGACTTATATGTAAGACCTGAAACCCAGAAAATGTACAGTGTTATACTGTACATTTATACAGTACGACTAATTTTTGTATATTTAGTAGAGACAGGGTTTTGCTATGTTGGCTATGTTGGCCAGCCTGGTCTCGAACTCATGACCTCAGGTGATCCACCTGCCTTAGCTTTCCAAAGCACTGGGATTACAGGCTTGAGCCACTGTGCTCAGCAGCTATACAGCATTAAAAAGAGATTCTGTCATTTGTGACAACATGAATGGAACTGGCTGTGGGAAAGGGGGTGATGGAGAAAGAGATGTTTATCAGACCATACAAAGCCTTAGACTAGAGGAATAAGTTTTATTAATCTATTGCACTGCATGGTGACCAGAGTTAATAATAATGTATTCTATACTTCAAAATTGCTTTGAAAAAAAGAGGTTTTTAGGCCAGGCGTGGTGGCTCATGCCTGTAATCCCAGCACTTTGGGAGGCCGAGGCAGGCAGATCACGAGGTCAGGAGTTCAAGACCAGACAGGCCAACATGGTGAAATCCTGTCTTTACTAAAAAGTAGAAAAATTATTGGGCATCTTGGCTCGTGTCTGTAATCCCAGCTACTTGGGAGACTGAGGTAGGAGAACTGCTTGAACTGAGACCCGGGAGGCGGAGGTTGCAGTGAGCCGAGATCACGCACGCCACTGCACTCCAGCCTGGGATACAGACAGAGCGAGACCCCATCTCAAAAAAAAAAAAAAGAGAGGTTTGTAATGTTCTTACCACAAAAATGTAATAAATTGGAGAGCTGATGGATATGTCAATTGATATTTATTTATTGGTTACAATATGGTGTTTTGATCAATGTATGCATAGATCAAATCATCATATTGTACCCCATAAATAAATATAATCATTTTTCAATTAAAATTAATACCTTAATTTTTTAAAGATAGTGACTAAAATTGAGAAATGATGCTAAATTGAAAATCAGAAGATTTCTCAACAGTGATAATAGCATAAGGAAATTATGGAATAACGCCTTCAAACTGCTGGAAAAACTCTCAACCAATAATTTAAATGTGTTCATGTATCATACAATTATGAGAGGAAAATAAGGGTATATTCAAACAAAAGGAGTTTCCTGCTAAAAAAATTTCAATAAAGGATCTCTAAAAGGCAGCTTTTCAGGAGTAAACAAACATAAAAAACAACGCAGAAGTTTGAGATGTAAGGAAAGCATACTAAATAAACATACGAGTAAATATAAACATGTCAAATGTACAAAACAATAAAATGTGTATAATAAAAGTTGAGAATAAAAGACAAAATGAGATTTAAATAATGTCTGATTACAACATGATATAAAATTAAAAAGTGATAAGATCTATAATACTGTACATTTTCTGAACTGGGAATGAAGTACAGAAAATGAATAAAGATATTGCGAAATCAGTATGAATATTAGCATGATAATAGTTACTAAAAACACTATACACAGACAATATAGCTTCTATTACTGGGAAAAATTGAATAAATTACTAATCAATTCAAAAGCAGGAATAATTATAAAATATAAAAATAAAGCTTAAAAAATTAGAAGAAATAGAATGCCCATATTAAATGGAAAAAACACTTTCAAATATACCAGCTATCAACTTAAGGTAATTGGATGAAACTCTTCAGTTAAAGAATTGTGTTATTTTTAAGCTAAGCTTCATTCAAAATACAAAAATCCATATGTCAACATATGTACACATTATTTTATTTGTAATGAACACAACAAAAATGTGATTATAGAACATTTGAAAGCAGAGGAGAAATACATATCAAGTTTGTACTAATCAATAACAAGGTTGTAGGAGAATAATAATATCAGATTAAAATAAAACCCAGGCTTAATAATATAATAGATATAAAGAGAATTTTTATATAATGATAAAAGTGACTCCTGGAAGATACTGTAATTCTTATGTTTCATGTACTAACTTATGATACTAGCATAATATTCAAATTAATAATAATTATAATTCTGACAAAAGCTACTGACCGGCCCACCATTATTTTGGAATTTCGATACAGATCTTTAAGTAATATTAATGAAATAATTTTAAGATTGATAACATTTTGAATACTGTCACTATGGCAACTTAGTAGTAGATATGTACAAAACTTTGCATTTGGTAGTCTGAAAATACACATTCTTCTTCCACAACAATGGAGTTAAACTTGTGCCAAACCATAAAATCATGTTTAATGAATTTCAAGATTTCATGTTATAGAGATCACAGTCACTGAACAAGATATAATAAATAGAAATAAATATTTTTAAATGACTAAAATATTAGGACAGTTAAAATATGTTTCTAAATTACTCATGAATAAAAAGAGAAGTCATATCAGAAATTAGAAAATAAGACTAAAATAATAATAATAAATGTAGCATACACATTTATGAGTTAAGCTAATTGGTACTAAAATTAAATTGTTAAAATCTGATATTCATTGTTGAGGGGAAAAACAAAAGTGTGAAAACCAATTATCTAAGTATTTGAGTTAAGGAATTTAAAGGGAACAATGTGACACAAAAATGTAAAATAAAATAAAGATAGTAGCAGTAATTAATGACAAAGAAAACAAGACACAATAGGATCGTTAATGACAAAAGTTATTGTTTAAATAGATTATTAAAATCTACAAGCTCTAGAGAGAGTATTCATGATTATAAAAGAAGAAACAAATAAAAATGATAAGGATAATAAGGTGATAAAATTATAGATGCAATAAATATTTAAAACTTAACTGGGAAATGTTATGAACAACATTGTGACAATAAATTTGAGTACTCAGACAAGATATATTTTACATTATAATAAAACTTATTATTCACACTTGAAAATAAATAGAAATCCCGAATAGATAGAAAACTTCATTCTAAACCTAGAACTTGATGCCAGTCTTTTTTTTTTTTTAATTTTGTGGAAGAAGGGGGGGCACAATTAGTCAAGTTAACTTAAAAAACCAACTTGGGAGAACTTATTCTCTCTCATCATTACACCAGTGTGGTAACCAGGCCTGTGGTATTGACATAGATATGGAAAAAGAGACCAAAGAAAGATAACTGAGAGTCCATAAAAATACATAAACAAGTATGAGACCTTACCATGTAACACAGAGGGAATTGAAGAGTCTTTGGGACAAAATGGGCTCTTCAAGGACGATTCCTGGTTAAAGATTATCCCCATAAGAAAAAATAATCTAACTCCTACTAGAGACAAAAATGTATAATTGTAGTTTGAAGACCTAAATATAAAAAAATCAACTTTAAAATTGATAGGAACAAATATCAGAGCATATTCATAATGCCTCTTGGTAAGGAAATATTGCTTCCATAAGACATAAAGAATATAAACAACAGATTAAAAAGATTGATACAATTGATTATGTTTAAAATCTTCTGTTACTCAAAGAATTCTACTAAAAGATGACAATACAAATCATTGACTAAGAGTTGTAATGTATGTAACATATATTACTCACAAAAGATTAGTTTCCAGAATATGTCAAGACTACAAATCAATAAAATAAAGACAAATAAATGATAAATTATCAAAATATATGAAAAGGCAATTCATAAAGAGAAAATTATAAAAGACAATAAAGAAGGAAGAATTATTTAAGTTCACTAATAGAGAAATTAACATTAAAAGTATGATGAGACTCCATTTCACATCCACTAAGTTGGCAATAATATAAAGGCTGGAAGTGTCAAATGATGGCAAGTAGGTGGAACCATGGAAAATTATACATTCTGATGGTAATTTAAATTCATTTAAAACACTTTAGGGAATAATTTGGTATTACCCAGTAATACATAAACTCCTAGGTATAGACACTATCCTTTTAGCTATAGAAATTTTGCTCAAGGAGATTGATACAAAAATGTTTACAACAGTATTCTTATACATAATACATTTAAAATAGTATTAATTATCATATACAAAATACTATTTCTCTATAGAATAATGAAACAATTAATTGTACTGTTTTCCCGATTTTCTATTGTGTAGCATTAAAAATGAATTAATTAGACCTATAAATGTCAAAATAAATGAATCCCACAAAAAATTGTTAGATCAAAAAGTTGCAATCAATGCATATATTCTATCTTTGTGCATGTTAAAATTTGCATATCAATATCATGCATGGTTTAAGGAGACTATAAATCTATGTTTTGTGTGTTTGCTTCTTTTTTTTTTTGAGACAGAATCTTGCTCTGTCACCCAGGCTTAAGTGCAGTGGCACTATCTTGGCTCACTGCAACCTCTGCCTCCTAGGTTCAAGTGATTCTCTTGCCTCTGCCTACTCAGTAGCTGGGATTACTATAGGCCAACGCCACCATACACAGCTAATTTTCTGTATTTTCAGTATAGACGAGGTTTTACCATGTTAGTCAGGCTAGTCGCAAACTCCTGACTTTGTGGTCTGCCCGCCTCAGCCTCCCAAAGTGCTAGGATTACAGGCATGAGCTGTGTTTGTTTATTCTAACATATACAAAATATGTTAATAATCTTAAGCAAATTCCAGAAAATAGTTATGCTCAGAAAAAGGAGAATGGGATGCAGATGGAAGTGGTATCCAGGACACTTCAATAGAGCTTATAGTGTTTTATTTTATTAGGTACATATTGGGTACATGAATGTTATTTATTTGTTTTTGTGGATGAGAAACAATTTGTATTGCATGTTCAGTAATAGGGAGAACAATCAGACCAACACTGTGAATGTCTATGTTGAGAAGCTGAATAAATGATTGTTTGGGTTGATAATGATTACTAACTGAAAGCTATGGAAACTGCACATTAATCTCCAAAGTATTTGAATATAATAAAATTTAGTTAAAAAACATTAACTTGAAGATAATTTTTAAAATTAAATATATAAAGATATATTATTCACTGTCACATATTTTTCATGAATGTAAAGTGTGAAAGTGGAGATGTATAACTTTCTGGAGTTCAAAGCAAGCTACTCTCTCAACAACATAGTTTTAATAGTGGAATCATCCTTTACTATAAATTGTTCTTTTCTTTCTCTAAGCTACTGATTGATTTTTCTCATCTTATGGTGTCCTCTTGGTCCTTTGACTAACATGCAATGAATTTTCTGTCATTTCTGCATCATTTACACATTAACCTCCTTGTCAGCCTCATTCCACTATTTGTCACATTTGCATTAATAATGTTGACTGTGATAGAAGAGAGAGTATCCATCATTTTTCCAGGAATTTAAGCCAACTTGGATTGAGAAATTTATTTTACATCATTAAACACTTCATCAGATAACACGCATAATATCTTGACATACTTCTCCGGAAACTAGACTTCATGCTAGGTATTTCTCTATTCTCAGCAACTACTAATGTAAAAATTTCATACAACATAATAGGAAATAGCACCACTGATGCACTGTGCTTGCTTCAAGGATGGCGTGCATTGCCTCTAAGTTGAATCATACCTTTAGCTCTAATACTAGTTTAAGGAAACACCAGGATAGAAGGTTAGGTTAAACATCATCACAAGGAAGCAATCAGACAAATCCAGAAGGTGGCACATTCTACAGGACATAAAACCTGGCTTCTTTAAAAAATAAAGGTGGGGTTTCTTAAAAACCTCTTCACAGGTAGAATGGGCAGCCATATTTAAATTGGTTTAAAATAAATGAAATATTGGGAAAAAATGGGCAGCCATATTTAAATTGGTTTAAAACAAATGAAATATTGGGAAAAAATGGGCAGCCATATTTAAATTGGTTTAAAACCAATGAAATATTGGGAAAAAATGGGCAGCCATATTTAAATTGGTTTAAAATAAATTAAATATCCAGAAAAAAATCATCGAGCCAATCAGAAAAAAAAAAGAGAATATGGACTGGCTATTAGATTATATTAAAATATTTTTCTTTATTTTGTTAAATATAATAATGGCATGATAGTTATCAAAAACCTTTTTAATCACTAAGAGATCATGCAGAAGAAGTATGTTCAACTTTGGGAATTGCTGAAAGCTTCTACTAAAGTAGCTCTTATTCTTTCAGTTAATCTTATCATCTAGAGACTATATTTTTCATTGAATGCACAAAATATTTTAGATCCCCATATCTTGCACATTGTCATATGCATAGAAGACATTGGAAATATTACATGAATAAATGGGAATAATAATTTTGAGGGTTGGTAAATAAAGCATTTGCTTTTCAACAAAGGCATGCACATATATCTCCTTAAAATCTGAGGAATAATTATGTTCTCTATACCAGAAGTCCTTCTTATATGAAAGTTGGGTTTATCAAAAACAGAATGGATACACATAAAATGAGGGGGGTGAACATTAAGCAAGTAGCAGCAAAACTGAATAATGCTGTTAGCTTAGGAGTAAAGTTTTAGATTTCTGTACATATTATGCCAGCAAATATATCCGAATATGGCATTTCCTGCACTTCTACCAGAGACTTGAACATCAGTTAGCCTATTAACATTTTAAGGAAACATTCCTAAATCAAGTTATGTCCTTTAATTTACCTATTTTCTTGCAGTCCAAAGCCCATCTTTATTTAATTTTTTTTTTATCTTTCTCATAGGAATTCTGATTTACTCAAAAGAAAATTTCCACATAGGGATGCAGATAATAACATTATCAGCTAGTCATCTAGGCTGATTTGGAAACCGAGTGTTATAACAATAAAGATCCAAGATGAAGTAAAAACAATTTCATCACCATTGTTTTTAATAATCTTGTTTGTACATTAATATTTTCTATCTGTTTAATCACATTGTTGCTAAGATTTTGCCGTTCTATTCCCAGTTTTTCCTAAGCCTGTCATTACTTTAGAACATCCTTGTTACGTGAGTCTGCAAAAAAATGTTTTCCACATTCGCTTGGTCCATTGGCATCCTGTTTCATCAAGATAATAGCAGGAACTAAGTGGATATTGCAGCACCATCAAAGAGACTTTCTTCCTGTTCCTCAGTTACTATATGTGTGTGCTGTTTCAGTGACACTGGGAGACTCGCTCTAGCCTGCAGCTTCTTTCTATACTCAAATCCCAGGTTTGCTATATCTTTCTGACAATTAGAATACTAACCAGAGTGCAGACTCCCAACCATTGAGATGTTTCTTCACCACAAACCCACACCCTCATGTGGGTCTAAGGTACCAGTCAGGTCTTGCTCTTTCTACAGAAGTCTAAGCACCTCTTGTTGCTTCCCTGTTCTTCTGCTTCCACGTCAAAGTGGATTTCTACCTCACTGCTCTTAGGTTTGTGAATTCTGCCTATTCTCACTTCTGCTGCCTATTGCAGTGATGAATCTCAAGGTTACTTCAGAGTTATTTTTCTGCTCTTTCAAACTTCCAACATTAAGAAAAACAGATTCCTTTGTTGAAATATTTAGCCCATCTACCTGATTAGAACTGAGTCAAATATTTTTCAAATGGGGGATATTCGTACATATTTAAATCTCCTGTTTTATAAAACCATTTTTCAATTGATCAAAGGCATACAATACTATCATAGTGTAGGTGGCAATTACAGTTAGCTTCAAGCCAAGAAATTTCTGTAAGATATTAAGTAGAGGAAAAAGACTGAAGGAAGGGCTATCTCTGGAGTTCTTGGGCTGACTCAAGAAATTCTTGATGCAAAGAAAATGCTTTCCAATGAAACTCCATATTTTCATGTAATAGAGGTCAACAAGCTGAGTGATAAGACAAACCAGTTTGGCATCTGCTTTTGCTAATAAAGTCTTATTGAAATATAATTACATTCATTCATCTATGTATTGTTTATGGCTCCTTTTGTACTATTAATATAAAGATTGAGGTGAGTCTTTGTGACAGAGACCATACGACATGGAAAGCCTAACATATATACCCTCTGGGGCTTTAATAGCTAAAGTTTGCCAAAATGGTAGACACTAGATTGAAGGGCAAATATGATCCCATTTATATTGAACAAAGTTGGGCCTCAATATTAATTTCACATATTACCTCAGGGGTAAGAATTCTCACAGATAAGGCATTGTATAGTAGCATTCGTTCCAGGTTTCATTTGGCAGCCTCAGACCATAAATCAGAGGTAGAACGCACTACTCTAAGAAGCTGCTAACAAGGGAAGTTATGACATTTGGAGAATGAAAATACCAATAAAAATATGTTTACCACAGAAAATAAAGGAAACATTTTGGCCTCAAGAGATACAACAGATATGAGAGAGATTGCACAGGCAACTGAAGATTTAAATTGGCAAACAAATTCAAACTTTTCCATCTCCCTTGTCATAAAATATTTAAATAACTCAACACAATCTCCAGAAGAATTCCTCATAGTGTGAAAAATAGCCATCCATCTATAAGCATAAGAAAGCAGTTGTTTGCCGGGCATGTTAATAGATTTAGCAGATGAAAAAAGGGGGACTAATCTTCGAATTCTATACCAATATCCTCTTAGAAATAAATTGGCAATGTGAAAAGCTAAAATTACATTTTCAGTTGGCATTCTCAAAGTAATTCAGGAAAGTATTATATACATGAGTATATATAATATATATTGCATATATATAATATATATATTGCATATATATATTACATATATATTGCATCTATATATATGCAATATATACATGAGTATATATAATATATATTGCATATATATATTATATATATATTGCATATATTACATATATATTGCATCTATATATATGCAATATATACATGAGTATATATAATATATATTATATATACTCATGTATATAATACTTTCCTGAATTACTTTGAGAATGCCAACTGAAAATGTAATTTTAGCTTTTCACATTGCCAATTTATAAAATAAATTGGCATACATAAAATAAAAGAGTAGGTAGTTCTGTGAATCAATACTTGAAGACAGGGAAAACTGATTCAGATGGAAAGATTTCCCTGTTTAAAAATACAGTGGAGTCAGTACAGTAAATAGCAGATTAAAAATTGCAGGAAATTCAATTAATTTAAGGCATTCTTGTCAAGAAGAAAGGATATTCTCCTAGAATTTAAATAAAAAGAATTCAATGAAGAGAAAGATAAATAATAAATCAGATGGATCTCAGGTTTTATCTGTCCCTAAATTTCAGACTCAATAATTCAACTGTTTGGTCATTTTACTTGAATACCTAATAGACATTACAAACATAGCAAGATCAAAACAAAATCCTTTATTTCTATTTTTCAAACCTTCTCCTCCTATAGACTTTCTCATTTTAGTTCACACCACCTTCCTTCAGTTGCTCAAGGCCAAAATCTAAAAGTCATTTATTTCATCTCTTCAATCCTATCAAGAATTCATCAGCCTACACTGCATATCTTTATCTTAGTGTCTGTATCATTGTCAGTCTCTTCCTCCACCTCTGCCTCAATGGCCCAGCCATTCTCTCTCATCTGAACTGATGTCAACATCTCCTTGCAGACCTTCCTGCTTCCATTTCTGTCCCCCATCAATCCACCCTCCCCATGGTAGTCAGAGTGACCTTTTTAAAATGTAAGTTAGCTCATGTCACTTTTCCACTGGAAACCTCAAATTGCTTCCCTTTGTAAGAAAACAAGGCAGAAATCTGCAGGCAGTTGGTGATATAGATTTTAATTTTTGTAGATACTCCTTTAGGACAACTAGAAGAGAAAAACCTCAAACCTTCACACGAAATAGCTACAATAAAACTTGCCACGAATCTCAAAATATGATCCAACGGCGAAAAAATACTAAGTGCTAAAGACCTAGATAGATAAGCATTTGTGTAGAAAGATGCACAAGATCTGACAGACCTGAATAGATGAACCTCCTCAAATAGTGAAGCCGTCTCCACTGGAACGCTTGGTAAGGCCAATTTGAGGACATCTGCTGAAATTGAGCAGGGTTATTTAGTGCAGTTCAATTCAGAGGTGAGTGCCAGGGTACCAAAGTGAAAGTTTCAACCAGTCATTGTTCACTTCAGGGCAAGGCCTCATACTGAGCAGCAACTGAAGGATACAGAATCCAGACAGGTATAGAAGAAAACCAGGAGGAAAATCACATAAGATGGGGAGGGAGTCAGACTGTCTGAAACTACAAGATTGTTAAACATTTCAGCAAATGACAAGAGAGTTCAAGAAAAGCCACTCTGACCTATCTTACCCCAGTAAACTTTGAGAATTTTTCAATGAGCTAACTAATAAAATGAAAATGAAAGAAAGTAAACAAGTGGTAAGGGGAAAAACAAAGGGGAAACCACTTAAATTAAGAGAACATTTGGAAATATGCCAACAAATCAACAATATGTGAATATTATTTGGATGCTGACTATAAAAACAAAATAACCACTAACAGTAAACCTTTACAAAGTTATGACACAATAGAAAACAGCACCATCTGGAGATTTAAGATTTTCATTTTGTGTATATGATAATGTTATTTTGCTTATTAAAAAAGAATCTATACTACATAAGAAAACATATTAAGATGTTTACAGAAATAATGATAAAGTATCTCTTATTTCCTAAAATAAAAAAACAAAAAGAGGGACTGAATGGGAGCACAGATGAAATAAGTTTGTCTATGTTTTGATAATTCTTGAAAATAATGATACATGAGGTTTCATTGTACTATCTTGTCTTTGCATATGTTTGAAATCTTATACCATAAATTATTTTTTAAATATAACAAACTGAAAACTAATCTTCAATTTATAATTTTGTATTTAATTAGTCCCCGACATACTTTAAAACAACTTTCTTTCTCCATGAAATTCACCATCTCCAACTATACTCACTTTCTTCCTGTTCCCCATCTTCATTCTATCCTGGTGCCTTTGCACTAGCTTTCTTTTTCTCTGAGAGTGATCTTCTCCCAGTCTCAGCAGTCTGGCTTCTTCAGATGATTAATATTTCAGATAAAATATCATTTTTTAAAGAGATCTTCCCTGATCTCTTAATTTAAACAAATCTTGCAAGCTTTCTCCTCATGACGCTCTAAATGATTTTCATGCCAACTTCACTATTATATAAACAATCTCTTTAAAATGTATGTATCATAGAGTGAACCGGCAACCAACAGAATGGGAAAAAATGTTTGCAATATACCCATCTGACAAATGGCTGATATCCAGAATCTACAAAGAAGCAAAGCAGATTTACAAGAAAAAAACAACAAACGCATTCAAAAGTGGGCGAAGGACATGGACAGACACTTTTCAAAAGAAGACATATATGAGGCCAACAAACATATGAAAAAATGCTCATCATCACTGGTCAATAGAGAAATGCAAATCAAAACCACGTTGAGATACCATCTCATGCCAGTTAGAATGGCGATCATTAAAAAATCTGGAGACAACAGATGCTGGAGAGGATGTGAAGAAATAGGAACACTTTTACACTGTTGGGAGGAGTGTAAATTAGTTCAACCATTGTGGAAGATAGTGTGGCAATTCCTCAAGGATCCAGAAATAGAAATTCCATTTGACCCAGACACATGCTCACCTATGTTCACTGCAGCACTGTTTACAACAGCAAAGACCTGGAACCAACCCAAATGTCCATGGATGATAGATTGCACAAGGAAAATGTGGTACATATACACCACGGAATACTATGCAGCCATAGAAAACAATGAATTTGTGTTCTTTGTAGGGACATGGATGAATCTGGAAACCATCACTATCAGCAAACTGACATAAGAACAGAAAATCACACACTGCATGTTCTCACTCATAAGTGGGTGTTGAACAATGAGAACACATGGACACAGGGAGGGAAGCATCACACACTTGGGTCTGTTGGGGATGAACAGGGGAGGGACAGCAGGGGGTAGGGAGGTGGGGAGAGATAACATGGGGAGAAATGCCAGATATAGGTGATGGGGGGATGGAAGCAGCAAACCACATTGCCATATATGTACCTATGAAACAATCCTGCGTGTTCTGCACATGAAACCCCAGAACCTAAAGTGAGATAAATATGTATATATACATATGTGTGTGTGTGTGTGTGTGTGTGTGTGTATTATATATTATATAATGTGTGTATTGGTTCCTCATCTTTTTTGTCATAGTAACATATAACTTCCAGGAGAGCAGAGATTAGTGTGTCTTGTTTATGTTGTATCTGCAGAATTTAGATTAGCATTTCACACATAGTCCTTATGGCACTTACATAATTAACTCAAAACTATATTTTCATTTATATCACATTTTGTCATGAGTTTTATGTTCTCTGCTGTAAGCATAATCTCTGCACCTATTTATCTCCTGTTGGCCTTTGACTGATATATCTTTGGTGGGTAGAAATACTGGGATTAAGTAATACATATAAAAAAATTAATGAAGAGAGAAAAATATTTGTAAGGCCAAAAAAGACAAAAAGACTTGTAGTGAGATAAAGATCCAAGTGACAGGTAAATAATTGATATGTTAGAATTACAAGGATGGAAAAATTCTAGCTCAAAATATTTTCTTATTTAGCAAAACGCAAAGAAAATATATGACAAAATTCATATCTATAAGGAAGGCAATTCCAAGAGGATGTCATTAAAGTTCTAAGTTACCAATAATAATGATACTAATAATTACAGAAAGTAAGTGGACAATATCTAAAGAATTAAAAGGAAATAAAATTTTTTCCCTAGAAATCTAAATCTAGTTATGTTAGTCAAGGAAAGAGAAAGATTCTTATACATGTAAAGAATCAGAAATAGAAAACTGCATATATATCCATCTGATAACAAAATAAACTATATGTAACAAAATTAACATTTTTGAGAAATATAAGCAACATAATGTGTATTTTTTTCTCAGCAATTTTTGCAATATATTCATGAAGTACTGCATCACATCTTGAAAGATAAGCAAAACATTTTAAAACATGTTAACCTAGATATAAGTGTCTATAACATTTCAGCAACAATTGAAAGTTGAGAAGAAAATAGAAAAAGTCTTTGGATACTAAATTTCTAACTTTTAAGGAAATTAATGTGGTTATTAACATATAGCAACATTAAAAAGAAGCCACATTTAATAACTCTCAGCTTTGGCACAATAAGCAATGAACTATACTGCTTTTATATATTACAAAAATATGCTTGATTAAATCATCTGTAGGTGTTAAAAAAATAAAATTTAGGGAGAACGTAAGAGAATATTTTACATTGTAAAAAAGATTATTTTTTTGAAATATATACACACATATACTTTTCCTCTCTTGGAAAACTAAAACAACAATATGTTTTACAATATAGGAGAGCAGTAGCCTATTTTGTGACCATATTGGACATAAATAACAAGAGATTTAAAATAACAAGTTTTAAAGCTATTCTGTACAGCTCTTGGTTCAGAATCAAAATAACTTGCAATTATAAATTGTTTATAAAATAAGGTAACACTACCTACTAAATATTAGATACGATGAAGTTTTGCTCAGAACAATATTCATGGCTGTGGAAATATTTACATTTCAAAATTAATAATAAAAACTGAACTTATTTCATATTAAACTCTGTGAAAAAACAAAGAGTAAGTGAACCCAGAGAAATCAAGTGGAAGATACACTTGGAAAAATATTTAAATCAGGGAAAAAAATTAAAAAAATAGTAATTACTAAATGGAAGAGATCAGACATTGCAAAGGTCACAAAATATATCATATCTGGCAAACTAAAACAGCAAATTATAATTCATTGTTTGCAGAAGTAGAAAACAAAAAGAAAAAGGAGGCGGTGGGGAGGAAGAGAAGGAGAAGGAGTAGAAGGAGTGTGAGAACAAGAAGTCGTCATTATATTATCAGTCTAATGAAGAACACATCATTGTATAAGAAAGTTCCTATAATTTTATGATAATCAAAAATAATAATATGGACTATGTTTATAATAATTTAAATATTTAAATTTAACAATAAACTGTAAAAATTGTAGAATATATATTTTAATTTTTAAAGAACTTCTTAAGTTGTATTATTATGGTCTATTTTAAGAAAGAGTTATTTATTTTTTTAAAGAACACAAACATTCTTTATACTTAAGCCAAAAACATTAAAGAATACTTCTCCACTAATTTTAATAATTATAGAAAAGACCAAAAGTAATATTATTTAAAATTTTAATTTCTGTTAACGTAGCAGATCAAAGTAAAAACAATTTCTGAAAAATATACACATTAAAATAATTAAAACAGATATTCTATTAATTGTAGTGCTCAAGCATACAATACAGGAAATGGATTCCCCAAGGTTACAGAAAGCTAAATACTTTAAATACACAAGGACACTTTATTGGCCCTATTTGTTTTGTTTTGCTCTCACCATCATGAGAGTCAAAGGACTTCAAAATTGTTTATATTTTAATGACTACCAAAGTCAGGAATAAGATCTTAAGTTACTTGAGTTTGAACTCTATAAAACTTGTAAAAAGTTGGGATGTGAAAAATATAGAAGATTCAATTAGAAAATTAGAAGGAATGCTAAAAGAGGATTTATGTAGAAAGAGTTGTTTGCTTTCTCCTAGATTCTGGGTTGAAATAAAAGTTTCTCTGAAGAGGTATCAAATCTTAAACCTGTTGGCATATTGATTTGGAGATTGAATTTATGCAACCCACATGGTCTAAGAGTCCACATCCCTACAATGAACAAAGCAGTTCCAGGTTAAAGCGTCCCAGGATACTTCTCAAAAGCAAAATAAAATTTTCTTGTGAGAGACACATTCTAACAGATAATTGGGTCAAGCATCAACTTAAAATAAAAAATATCGAAGCACATAAGAAAAATGATCATTGTAAATAGAAGACAATAAGACCAAAGAAACAGTAACATAGAGTTAAAAAAAATAGATTACCAGGTTAAAATATAACCTAAATGTGCATAAAATTTTTAAGACAGGAAAGAAGGCTCAAAACAAAAGATGACAACAAAGGCCAGCACAATTGGAAAAATAAAATAAGAGAACATTTAGAACTGAAAAATAACTAAAAGTATAAACAAATGTCTCAAAGAACAGAAGACTAATTAATAAACTGAAAGATAGATGTGAATAAATTACCCACAGTGCAGCACAAGCAGCTGAAGAAATTACAAAAGTATAAAAGACAGGGAAGAAAATACAAATCTAATTGTAATTCAAGAAAAAAAAAAGAATACAAGGAAGAGAACAATGCAAAATGATGTGGCTTCACATTTTTCATAATTGTTGAAAGGCATGAATCATTAGACAGGGACATCACAGGAAGACGTAAGCAGGATAAAAAAGTGAAATCCAAACCTAACACATTGTAATGAATCTTTAGAACATCAAAATGATGAGTGACATTAACCAGTGGAAACAATAAATCACTTACATGAAAAAAGACAGCTGGACTATTTCAGATACTAGATGAAACTAGTTGGCAACCTAGAATTTACATTCAGCGAAACTATTGTGTTAAAACCATTACATAACAAACCAAATAAAATAACATCTTCGGGCAGGTAAAAATCAAAATCTATGAACAGAAACTTGCTAAAGTATCTCCTGTAAAATATTATTTAGGGAGAATAAAATTGAATCCATTAGTAAGGATTGTTAACGGAAGTTGAAATGTATGCAAACATAAGTTGGGTTTTATACATTAACACTTTAAAAATGGATTTTTACATTGTCTTTTGCACCAAGAATTTCTTATCTATATATAATTTTGTTAAAGTTATATGCAAATGTTTAATGACAAGAAAATTCTATTTGTTCATATTGAAATCAAAAATATGTCTGACCCTTAACAAGAATGGACTTGTGAAATATACCATAAAATATTGAAGTAGTACGCAATTATTAATAATCTTGTTATAAAAATACATCTGTATAAAAGCATAGATAAGCATCTAAGGTACATTCCTATTTCAAAAGCAGCCCACGGTGTTATATACAGTTTGAGTATAATTTTGCTGAAATATTATTAAAGACATAGCCTTAAGATATTAAGACGGTTATCTATGGCAGGGAATTGTGAATACTTTTAAATTGCCTTTTGTGCTTGAAGTATTTTAAAATTGTTTCTACACTAAGCTTTAGCTTTTATACTCAGAAAAAACTTATTAAAAATAAATGCTGTCTTTTGGTATAAGCATGGTCTCAGTTTTTGAAAGTTTGAAGATACAAAATTTAAACAAGGAATTGAGAAGGAAGTGGCTGTTTGAATTAGCTCATGAGTGAAAGAAAGTACAGTAATTCCCTCTTATCACAGGTTCACTTTTCCAAGTTTCAGCTACCCAGGTCAACCAAAGTCCGAAAATAATAAATAAAAAATTCCAGAAATAAACAGTTAATGAGTTTTAAAATGCACAGTGTTCTGAATAGGGTGACAAAAATCCCTCTTGAGCTGTC
Organism: Cebus imitator; assembly: GCF_001604975.1. NCBI lineage: Eukaryota > Metazoa > Chordata > Mammalia > Primates > Cebidae > Cebus > Cebus imitator. The sequence goes on along the minus strand of NW_016107613.1, from coordinate 7,952 downwards.
CTGCCCATCCTACTTGGTCCTTAAGACTTCCTGTGTCCAGTGTCTCCATGGTGTCTATGCTACCTGCCCTTAGTAGCTTACTAGCTGTCTTATTTTTGCAGTTTTTATGTTCAAGTAACCCTACTTTATCTACTAACGGCTCTAGAGTGCAAGAGTCGTGATGCCGGCAATTTGGTATGCCAAAGTAAAGCTGGAAATTACTTTGTTTAAGTAAAAAGGTGAATGTTTTTGATGGCAGAAGAACAAAAAATGAATGCTGAAGTTGCTAAGATCTATGATAATGACAAACTTTCTATCTGTAAAATAATGAAGAAAGAAAAAGAAATTTGTACCTAGTATACATAGAATTTGGTAATGCCCATAGTATCAGTCATTGACTGGAGGTTGTGAAATGCAGCCTGCATGGGTAAGGGTGGACTAATGTATTGAGAGATTTTCTACATTGAACCTCTAACATTACAAGTGTAATTTAGAAAATGTGTGAGGCAGGAGAATGGCTAAAAGAGGAGGTAAAATGTATCCTGGGAAATCTGGGGCTATTTCTAAGGCAACCAGGTGCCTTCTGACTAACCTCAAGATGTGATTACATAGCCAGAGTTCTGCAATGTAATCATATGAAAATGACTTTAAGCAAATGTTAACTTTAGTGATTACTACTGTTTACCTCTATTTGTTAATGTTTTTCTTTCAAGTGGAATTTAAACCAGCTCTTTATTTTATTGAATGACCAAGAAAGAATTTAAGCCACCGGTTTGCCATAAGGTGGCAAAATATGAAATCTCTTGTAACCCTATTTCTTTAAAATGACCATTTTAAAACATCTCTAGGCATGGGCATTATACTGAAAATTCTTGAAGGTAAGAGTATTTTCATCTTTTATATTGCTTCTGCAATTAATAAATCTGTACTAGGTTTTTAATGTTACTTCAAACATTTTATTGATTTTCAGGTGATAACCACTGATGAAAGGTTTAAATATAGAGGAATTTTTATTATTTTTTTAACAGAAACAGACTATAATAGGCTTTTTTTTTTTTGAGGTAATTTCTACTAGATGAAGATAAAGCATACATGATTCAGAGAACTCAGATGACCACAATTATCCTACCAAAGTACCTTGCAAGAGAGCAAAACACAAGTCCTAAGTATAACAAAGTGGGACCTGGTAGCAAGATGACTTCTTAGATTGCTCAGGAGATTTCACTTGTTGAATTGTGTAGGACAACATATATAGGTTGACCATTATGTGAGAAATTCTTAAAATATTGTAGCTTACCTCAAATTTTTGATATCTACAGACTTCTTTAATACTTTACAACATGAAGGACAGACAGATTTTGCTTCCCACCTAGACCTAAATTCAACATTTGTGCTTTCCATACTAGAGATCTTTACATAACAACCATCTCAGTTTTTGGTATTCTCTCAGTTTATCTGCCTCAGTCTAGATTCCCATTCAGATATTCTTCAGTGCTGTATTTCCTGAACCTTGTATGCTTTGGAAGTGTCCTTTTTGACTAGGTATGCCCTCCCTGAAAATCCTTCCTTGACAGAGAGCAGAGATATATGGGACATAAGCAAAATGGGATTAGGCATTTGCATTTGGATAACTCAGTTTCAGAGTCCCGCCACACATGTTTAGAAGTCTTACACTTTTCCTTTGGGTAGGGATTATTTCTCTTTGTTTGGAAATAATATACTGCATTCTGAATGAAGAGCCAAAGGTGGTGTAATTAAATTCAGTAAATGATGGTATTCAAGTTTGAAAAACAAAAAGAAAATTCAAAAAGAACTTACATAACAGAGTAAACCTATAACACTAAATTTATCCTCTAATATCTTTAATAACAGAAACATAAAAACTCAAATTTAATGTTTAAACATGGTATGTAGAGAAACATATGAAAATTAAAGTCCCAATGATTTATTAAATGTATAATTATTGCAGTTATATTATCATTGCAGTTCGAGGGTTAATCATAAAAGTTTAATGTTTATTTTTAGCAAACTAATATTTTAGATTTCTCATTTTCTAATCAAGAGGAAGATAATCAACTATGCTTCATATCCTTTTACTTGTGTGTAGTCCAACAAGCTAACCCTTATTCACATTATAGGGAGAATTTCAGTGACTTAAAACAGTCATCCAGAGACTGACAAGATTCAGCACTCTATTTTTCCATATTGTAAGTACTCTTTCTTTTATTTTTGTTCCATTTTATCCAAAATATAGTTTCTTTCTGCCCCTCCATAAAATCAAACAACCTCGCTTTCTGTATTCAGAAGCAATCAACGTTTTTACATATCATGTAATTTGATCATTTCAAGTAACAACTCAATGATGTTGTAGTAAATTTACCAAGTTGTGCAACCATCACTATAAATCACTTTAAGCACATTCTTGACACCCAAATAAGATTTCTCATGCACAAAAACTGTGAATACACACACACACACACACACACACACACACACACACACACACACACACATATTCCTGCCCCAGGCCAACTGCTTCCTATCTTTAGAGATTTGCCTTTTCTGGACATGTCATAAAAATGGGATCACTAATATGTGACTCATATTTTGAGTATCTTTCACTGAACATGATGTTTATGAAATTTATCCGTGTTACAGCATGTATTCATAAGTTTGTTCCTTTCTATTGATGAAGGGTATTCCACTGTATGGTTTATCTAACATTCACTAATTGATGGACATTAGATGTATTTTTGGCTGTTTTGACATATGTTTTCAAATATCTGTAAGTTTAAAAAAAATTAAAAGAGAAAATAGTTTTTGAAATATAAAATTTTAGAATAAATGCACAGCAAAAAGTCAAATGATTTTTGCTGTAAAACTTAGAACAGGTATTTAAATATTCTCTCTTACATGTTATATTAATATATACCTCCAATTTTATTCATGAAAATTGAAGAAATACATTATTTATTATATCTAATATTCAATGATAATTTTCCCCCAGGGTCAATCTTAACTGAAATGCCATCCTTGTTTCTTACTTTTCTTTTTTTTTTTCCCCCCAAAAACTATCTGCTCCATATGGGCATGGCAAGTATCTAAAAACATTTATTTTCACTGTTAGCAATGACTAATAAATAAATAACATTGTCAAATAAACATTTATTTATGCACAAATTTGTGTGAAAAATAAACTCAGCTGATTTATTTTAAAATTGTATAAGAAATACACAAATTTTATACACGCAAATAAATACAAACACCATTTTATGGTTTATTTTTAATCTCATAAGAGGCTTAATTTACTCAGACATTCTAAAAACATTTATGGGTCCTGGACCTGCTCTAGGTGCTGGAGCTTATTTCTGCTTTGAGATTTCAACTGTTCACTGGCTTTATTTGTCCTCCTGCTATTTGAGGAGATGAAATTTCTGTATTATAGAATAACTCGGTCTCCATCTGCAAAATTCAAGCATCACAGTGAATGTGCACAGTAAATTGCTGACTATCAAAATATATAGCTTATTTCACAAGTAAATAACTATTTCCCAAGTGCACTGAATTTAGAAATTTATACTATAACAAGAAGTAAATTTATTGTCTTCAGGAAATCTGCCTCTTCATCACACTGACCTCATTTATTTATATAAGGCCAGAGCTTTTGTCAAATGCTGTCACTCCTGGAAACTGCTAGATTATGTAGAGTCACTGCTACTGGGAATAAGGCTCATTTCATGCCATTATGAAAGGCTCATCAAGAAATGAGTAAGGCTCATTTCATGCCATTGGTTGGGAAAAAAAGCCAAACTTCCAAACTTTAATACAGTTTACTTTGGGCTTAGAAACATTGAGTGCTAATACTAACATAGAAAAAAACAACAATGCCAAAACTTAGAAAAGTAGCTACTTCTTCTTGAAGGAAAATAAGATACTCATTAGTAACATCAGTGTAGCTGATAAGCCACTAATTTATATTTTTTTTATTTGCTGAGATTTAAGAGTTGACAGGGACGCATAGTTTCCTTCAGTCATGCTTGCTCATTATTAATGCCCAGGCTCTTCCAGTGATGGATGGAGCATGCAACACTGCTGAGGTATCATTACACAAAGTTATTTCTGAGACTGTTTTGCTAAAGCGTAATTGCCGAATCTACTAAAATGGAGTCTATCAAGGTGAATGAATGATCATCCCTGAATGCATGTTTCTGGAAACAGAAAAGCAGCAAGGCTTAGAGGTTAAGAACAAGTATTACAGAGACATGCTACTTGATTTGTTATCCATTAATCATTTGAGAGCCAAGAACAAGTTATTTCAAATATTTAGGCCTCAAAAATAGGAATAATAATGGCATAGAGATTATTTAAAGATCAAATGAAAAAATGTTATAAGGCTTGGTAAACCATGTATATTTTTGTTCTAATCAGGACACTTTGTGGAAGGGACCAATTAACAACTATGCTGGGATAACATATATAAACCAAGATGTCCCAAGCTAGCCAGGCATGGGATTACTCTATGCAAAATACACCTGGCACAGTTCTCATAACCTAGAGAGTGTTAATGTAAGAAAAGGTTAGCATTATTTTAATTTGTATATATCCAACTAATTTTTGAAGATTAATTGCTTTTAAAAATATTATGAAGAACCCACAATTTCAATGACTCCAACTCACCCACTTGTCTATACAATGTATGCCCTGTTTTGCTAGTGGTATGCCTACCATCCCCATCCCCACTCTAACTTCCACTCTCTGTTTTATAGACCCTTCTTGAGTCTACTTTCTTCGTTTTCCTTTCTACTGCTTCTAAATTTGTCATCTATAGACACTGCTTCATTGAGGTTGATTTCTGAGTTTAAAAAGAATGTTGATCTTTCTCTAAGAAATTAAGGTACAATTTTCTTCCAGCTGAGTAAGTTTCCTCACATTACAGTTTGGAAGCAAAAATCTCTTCCTTGGGTGTTAAGAATCTTCACTTAAGATATCTGAGAGTCTAAGAGCAACTAAAATCAAAATTCAACCTAACCACTGTCCCAGAAACTTTTCTCTTAGGTATAGCTATCAAATAACCATTCATGCAAGTCATTTTTGCTGTGCCTGTGCCTACTGTAAACACTAAGGCAGATACTGACGATAGAGCAACGAAGAGCTATTTGTGCCCCTTGGAGCTTATTTCCTAAAAACACACTAAAATTACAACAAAATTATTTAGAGGACCTTAAAAAAAGAGTCAGGCAATGATAAAAGTCTGCCACTTTAGCAGAATTTTCTAATGAAACGTAGCTTATATACGTAAAATTTTAAATATCACTATTCTGGGTAAGTTACTCCTCTCTTCCATGCTTCTTTCCTACTCTTTAGATCTGACTGGAACTGAAGTGTGAAGCTATTCTGGGTTAATTGGTCTATGATGTATTGTGTCTGAAGAGTGTATATTAATAAGGATAATCTATATGTATGCTGAGGTAACACATAACCCTCCGAATCTCAGTGCCCTAACAAATAAATACCTATTTTTTGCTCATAAAAATTGTGCTACTAGATGGGCGGATCTCTAGAATAGCTCTCATATAGTGAGTTAGTGATCCAGGATATTTATGTCTTGTGAACATATCATCACTATACTGGCCTTCATAATCATCATTAAAAGGAAGATAGGTGCTATAAGATTGCAAAATGGTTTTTGGATGCTTCAATGCAGATTGACTTCATATTTCTTGTGGCTATAAGTCATGAGTAATTTCAAGAGAGCAGGGATACATGGGGAATCATCTAGATATTCAACCGGCAGATAGTGTATCATCCACATGATTATTCAAGTTTCTCAAATGATTTTGTAAAAGATTTAGGAAATTATCACATAGGTTGCTAAAGGGAGACATACTCTAGTTAAATTCAGTCTAGAACATGGGCAGAATTGGAGATGAAGGGTGGTGGCGAGAATTTCAGAAGATTTGCTTTATTCAAGATTGAGGAAATACATTTCAGAAAACAAGTTATTGAAGCCACTTAAGGCAGCATTATTCCCAATTATTAGTTCAATAATATAAAGGAAAATATTATAATTGTCATTTTAAAGAATTCAGAAATAAGGTACATAAGGTTTTTCAAATACTTTACTAATTTTCCAGGTCAATAAATTTCATGCTTCTGGTGCATATTTTCCTTATCAGATTGAAGCATCTTTCTTTTATAAACTAACTTTCTTAGACTCAAATCCACTGAGAAATGCCTTGACAGTGCTGAAAATACATATATTTTTATAAAAAAACCAATATTTAACTTGGTAGGAAAACAAAAAATCTGCACATTGAAAGAATGTCTTTGGCATCTCTGATAGAGCCAAATATTGCATTCACTTCACTGATGCATGGTATTTGTGTCAGTGGAGGAGAGCCTTTTTCTAACAACATTTCATGTTCTCTGACAATCTGGGAACATATAATTTAATTTGGCTTTTTACAGCAGTCTACAGTCATTCGGTGCAGGACCTCAAGTGTTCCGAATAATTTTAAAGCAAATCTTGAAAAACTAAACACAGTACATCTACATATCTGTGTATGGGTTGTGTGTGTGCAGATGTACTGCTTGGAAGATAATGACAAGAGGAATGAATAAGACATGAAATGCAGTTTTAACAACAAACTCCCATGTCTAGATAAAAGAGTTTTTCGGGGAATAGGGGGAAAAACAAATGCAAAAGGCAAATTAGGAATGCAACATTTCATTTAATGCTTCCAACAGTTCTATTATCCTAAATTTTGTTTTACATGATCACTCTCATGTAATTATCTGGATTTTAAAGACAAAACTATATCTAATGATTTTTATCATCAGCTCTTCATTGTTACAAAAATGACATCAGTACGAACATCTTTTCAATGAATCTGAACTGCTCTTAGACAAGAACATGGCACAATAAATTACCTCTTCCCAAACCAAGGGTACATGGTAATGCATTTCTCATTTTAAGGCAGTAACAAAGTATTAAGAAAATATGTATTAATTGTTATGCTTCACATTTAAAAACATGTATCTAAAATTTGACTGTTCAAGAATACTACAAAGTTTGAGTTTACAAGGTGGATAGAAATTATTTACAAACAGATGATTTTTATGACACGAAATATATAAATCTGAAATCGTTCAGAAAATAATAAATTATTTTGGTGCACATAAATTATCACAGATAAAGCAGCCTAAATGTTATTGTACAACCAGGAATTCAGAATGACTAACTGGATTTCCTTAATTTGAAGTTTGATTGTTGTCCAATTTCCCTAGGTAGATGACATTAGTCGATTGCTTTTTTTCCATCTGCTAAAAACAAGTGAGATGATATTTAAGGTTACTGTTCTTTTTTTTAAGAAAGATAAGCAATGATTTAGACCACTGTGTGGTGACCGCCCGTTACAATGTGGGATATTCAAGTGTAATCACTTATCATAAATCTGATTTAAATTAATGTTTGGAAATCATTCTGAATATTATTGTATAATTTTGCAGAAACTTGTAACATCATTATTACCAATTACTTCATAGGTTGCCACTGCTATTGTTGTTTTAGAAAATATAAACAATGTTTATATGTTTATGTATGAATATTATTCTACACAGTATATATTACTTTATAGTGGTTAAATATTAGAAAACTTGTTTTAACAACATTCATACTAACAGCTAGATAATCATGTTTTATAAATGGCAACCACACAAACATTTCCTGAGTACAATTATCAAATTGAGTTCAATGGGTACTGTCGAAATCTAATACTATATGTAAGTCAGATTATTACTTTAGTGCCATGTCAAATACATTAAAAATACTGTTATAGTTTAAAATTAAATGTAATGAGTTCTAATGTTACATAATCTTTTTGTCTTTTGTTTTCTTTTTAATTATCACTTCAAGAAAACCTTCATGTTGCAGAATTCACTAGATTTAAACATATATATATATATATATATAT
>NW_016107612.1:2739202-2810438 GCF_001604975.1 Cebus imitator | reverse complement strand
GAAAATTCTGACTTGCCATCATCCCCATTTCTCTAAAACTAAATATGCAGCCCTTGTGCCTGCTTTATCTCACAGGGTTGGGCTCATTCCAGGTCACACCTGCCTCTGTCCTGAGATAAAGTGACGGTGCTGGACAAGTTTATGCCCTTTTTATCCTCCACATTGCTAGAATTCCAACTTCCTAGGACCCCAGAAGCTTTTAGGACCCCATGGATCGCAGCATTTTGATCACACTTGTTTTTGCCTTCAGTAATTTAGCTCTTTTCAGGGGAAACCCTGAGATAACTAAGCTATACTTGCGTCTCTGTCCTTAGCAAAATATAACAGCACATTTTTCTGGTCTATGTCAGCTCACTGAGCTGTCAAAGACACTTGAGAGGAATCAAATGTTCTTCGTGGATGGTGTGGCCACACACGCACACTCACTCACTCACACTGCTCTTTAAATCACTAGATAGTAAGTCAGGCAAAGATAGAGGGTGGGAGTTCAGGAAGAAGAGAAGTTTATATGCGCTCATCTATTCTTCCTCCAGGTTGAATTTGTGAGCTTTTAAAAATCCAGCTGAGTCCTGATTCTTACCTTCCTCTAGCTGAGTAAAACATTTGGCCATCGGAGTTTAGTAAACAACTTTGCTGAGTGGGCAAAAAGAAGTTGGGCTCTGCTTGGTGCTATCCCTACTCCCCTGTCTCTGCAGTGGTTAATGGACCACATGGTGATAGATGGGGACATGGAGTGACCTTCAGAATTTGTGCTAGAATGTGAATGTCTAACGTAGGAAGACTTATTGAATTTCAGGCAAGTGAGTGATAGCATTCCCACATGATGAGCTCTCATCGGGTCTTTCCTGACTGATGTTTTCTCTCACTTTTTAGGCTCCCTTGAGGAATACATTTAATTGGAGGAAAAAAAAAAAGCATACGGTTTCTACTTAATTAGATCCATTTCCCATAAAACTAAAACTCTTTACTAAAATATATAAGTACAAGCATTAATCTGAATTATCATAAATGTCATACTGATAGGGGCTGCTTACTTCAAACCCAGAAATATAAATACACAGATATAATTAGATGCTTTACTTGCCAAGACTTAACTTTCTGGAATGAATATTTAAACCAGTAGCTCTAAACTTTGTGGATGTTCCTGGGCATCTTGAGACTCTCTTGACAGCTATCACCCGCTCCCTGTGAAAATGCATTTGTAAACAACATTTTGCTTACATTTCTAAGGCATGCATAGGCTGCCCAGAGCCCATCCGTGGACTTCTTTCCTTTCCTACCCCCCAGGTCTATGGACCCAGGTTAAGAACCCCTCACTTGCTTCTCAGCCTTGGTCCTAGCTTAAATGCTATGCATTAAGAACACCCCCTGAATTTTTGTAACATTGGGATTTGAGAAAAATCCTTTCCCTAGCCTAAATGATGTTTTAAATCCTGAGATTTAGTGATATTTGACATCAAAGCCCACATGAAATTTTTTAAATTAAGGCTTCAACTGCCATAGCAAAGATTTCTCCCAAATTAATTTATTTGCCCTCTATCTTCTCTGTCTTGAGGCATTTTTTTCTCACCTTAGAGCCAAGAAAAAGAAATGAGAAAATTGTTAAAGAGTAACAAAGTCTTGCTGAATTTTACAAAAACCCATGATTTGCTTTCTTCTGATTAGGAGGGATTAACTTTTCCCTCTCTTTTAACAAACATATTTAAAGTTCCTACATGCCTTTGTATCAAGAATCTAAAATATCTTTATATATACTTAATTTTTCTCTTTAAAGACTCTCCTGTGACTTAAACTCTGTTGCCTTTGGTGTAAGTTCCCACCACCTCCACTTCCAAAAGAAACAAAATATCTTTACCCAGACCAGAGAAAGGGTGTTAATTTGCTTTCTTGTTAGGCTGGAATTCCTCAAACCTGATGTCTGAAAATGTTATTCATAACATCCAAATTGGGTAAGGCAGAAAGTGAAGCTCTCAGCATTAGTCTCTTCATCTGTAGAAACAAGGCTGATAAAAACACTAACAGTGCAGGGTTGCTGTGAGGATTAAAGGATGTAATGTGTGTAAAGTACCTGAAACAGTACCTGTCATACAGCAGCTAATAGACACCTTCCAAGCACAAGGGCCGCTGCAGCACCACGGATAGCTCCTCGTGCAGCGTCTTGTTGGAGATGGTCTTCTTCCTACAGCTGACGGTTGCCTCACAAGGCTGCCCTGCTCTATGGAGGACTCTCTGGTTCTGAAAACAACCTTGACCACCTCTTGCTCTTCTGTGTTAAGGAAATGATCCTCTTGTTTATTTCTATCTGAAAGTGCAACCCATCAACATGAGCCTCATCCAAGGGATCTAAGCTCTCACAGGTCTTGTTGGATTCAATACTTGGGATTCCCATTAGTGTCCTGTGGCTAATTCCCCAACCAGCCATGCTTCATAAATTCTTATTCCCCAGAGATGAGGACAGAGACCTTAGGGCTCTTTGTATCTCTGGCTCCATCCTTGCTGTATTCCTTGACTAGCATTCACTTCCAGAGGGAATACTCTGGCCACCTACTCTGTACCTTCTTTGACCTGGTGTGTGGGTTTCAGGGCACTTTCCTGCCACATTTAGGACAGCCAGCTCCCAGAAGTGAAAATACCAGCCAAGGCACTATCGTTCTAAATAAAACTCTGACTAAATGTTAGCAGGCTTCTTCGTCAGAATGGGGCAGGAGCTGTGAGGGGGGCTGAACAAACATGTAGATGTGCTCTTTGGGGACAGTCATCAGCTGCTCGAGTTCCTGCCACAAGCTGCTCCATGTAGCTGCCCACATAAGAGCACATGAATCTATGCCCTGTTCTCCCACCCCATCTACACTACAGTGCTCTCAGCTCCTCAGTGCCAGCACCACCAGTTGGCAATACAGGTGGGCTCTGCTGTTTTGATCTGGAAAATGCATGTTAAATTCAGAATTTTATAAAAATCAATACTACCTTGTCATTAATTGATGTCAGGATTAAACACATGCTTTTAATTCCCAGCTGCCCCCTGGCTTTGTGTGGACTTAACACTTTCATTTGCATATGGTCTGCCTCCTGCCAAACTGGTTCAGTCAGATGTTAGGAGTTTGATTATATTTATCAGCTTTTCCCTAAGACAAGTCTTGTTACTACATCCATGGACAATAGTAACAGCCTCATGCCTCCTTTTTCCACCTTTTTTCTCCACCTTCAATCCAGTTTAAAAAAAGCTGCCAGATTAAATTTCCTAAAGTTTATCTAAGTATACATAGCCCTCTTTAAAATCCTTATTTTTAATGGCTCTTTATTGCCTACAAAATTACATACAGACCCTTCACCCTGATATTCAATGTCCTTGATATGGATTTAACCAGCTTTTCCTGCTCTATTTCCTAATAAGTAGCCACTGTGTATCCGCTGGATTAACTGACAATTCCTGAACAGGCTTGTCCTTGTGCCTTCCTTCATGTACCTCTGTCCTTCTGGAATGATCTTCCACTTCCCATAAAATCCTCCCATTCTTTAAGGAATGGGAGATTTATTACCACAAAACCCATTCCTTTGTACAATCTTTGCTAAACAGCAATAAAAGTTAACATTCATTACGCACTGAGGATATGCAAGGCACTGGGCTAAGCATATTACAGGCATTTACTTCTAGCAGAGATAACCTATATTGCTGCCTATATTTTTCAGATGAGGGAACTAAAGTCTATGAAACTGGGCCATTTGTCTAAGATGTTACAACTATTAAGTAGTCAAGCAGGATTTGAACCCAGGTGACCTGAGTCCAGGGTCTTCACCTGTAAACCACTCTCCTGTGCTGCTACACCAACCCCTAGCACTTGACAAACTCGTACAGTGTTTATTCCACTCCATCTCTATCCTGCACTATAATTATCATTCATGTATGTGTCTTCCTTTCTCTTACTCTGGATATTGAAAGCATTATTAACTTTGCTCTATTCATCTGTATCCATAACTAGTGTGGTACCTAAAGCTTTAGTGGAAGGAATCTCAATAAAAAGTGAGGAGGGGGCTGTTAGTGTGAGTATTGTAGATGAAGGAGACAATGTGATCTGTCCTGAGAGGTCTGTGACCATGAGAGAGCAAAAAGTAAATCTCATCCTAAACATATTTTACAGTCCCTAGAGAAATGCCTACTTGCCTGGGGCAAACGGTCAAGGAGCTAACATCATTTCAGCCAGGCAAAGCCCAGAACCTAGCTGCAGGGAACTGCACTTTCCAGACAGCTCTTTCTTCCACTCTTGTCCGTAGGGACTGCAAAGGGATAATAGCAAACTAGCTCAGAGAGCAAGAGCCGTGATGTGGTTCACCTCAGAAAAAAAGTGCATGGCCTGGGGGAAGCTAGCCAAGCCTGGGCTGAGGCAGATCTGCCTGGAAACTGGAGGGTGAGGACACAAGAGGAAGGGATAGACAGGATGACCCACCAATGGGTTTCTTCATACTCTGGCTGTATGGGTCAGGGTCTCAGCACTTGCAAGTTTGATGATTTGAGGAAAGGGATTCCTCAAGAGTGTGGCAGGTGGTAGGGAATTCATGGAGGGATGGTGCTGTGTACTGAGGTGAGTAACAGCCAGGGATTAATGGGATAAGAGGGAGAAAGTGTGGAATGTGAAGGAAGCGAAGCTGTCTAACAGGAGCAGTGACCTTCAGCGAGGGGTCACGGCCAGCCCATGGCAATCTTGGAGCAAGGTTCTCCCAATTTCATTCTCCTATCTCCCTCCCTTATTCTCCTGTCTAGCTCCCTACTTACACTCCTCATTGGCTAAACCTAACCAAAGCAGAGGGCAGCTTTCCCAGGCACAACTGCTCCATGTAGCTGCCCACATAAAAGCATGTACACATATGACCTGTTCTGCCACTCCATATCCAAGACAGGGCTCTTGACTCCTCAGTGCCAGCACTACAGGTTGGCAATACAGGTGGGGTCTGTAGTTTTGCTCTGGGAAATATACATTAAAGACACAGGGCAGGGGGCGGGGGGTAGAGGATGGACTTGGAGGGGCAAGGGAAAGATGGCCGAGTTAGAGTCACAATCTAACCTCAGTGACTTTATGAATGAAGTACAGGCTCTCTGAGCATCTCATGGACTGAACTTTGCTCTCCCCTTCACCAAATTTTTATGTTCAAGCCCTAATCCCCAAAGTGACTATATTTGGAGATAAGGCTTTGTATTAGTCTGTTTTCACACTGCTATAAAGAACCTCCCTGAGATTTGATAATTTGTAAAAGAAAGAGGTTTAATTGACTCACAGTTCTACATGGCTGGGGAGGCCTCAGGAAACTTGTAATCATGGCAAAAGGGGAAGCAGGTACCTTTTTCATAAGGCAGCAGGAGAGAGAATGTGAGGAGAAATTGTCAAACACTTATAAAACCATCAGATCTTGTGAGAACTCACTCACTATTGCCAGAACAGCATGAGGGAACCACCCCCATGATCCAACCACCCCCAACCAGGTCCCTCCCTTGGCATGTGGGGATTATGGGGATTACAATTCAAGATGTGATTTGGTTAGGGACACAGAGCCAAACCATATCAGACCTTTAGGGAGGTAATAAGGTTACATAATTCACAAGAATGTGGCCTTAATCCAATATGATTAGCACCTCATAAGAAAAGAAAGAGACACTACAGATGTGTACATGCAGAAGAAAGGCCATGTGAAGACACAGCAAGAAGGTGGCTGGCCATATACACACCAAGGGGAGCAGTCCCTGCTACCTTGATATTGGACTTCTGGTCTCCATAATTGTGAGGAAATAAATTTCTGTTGTATATTAACAACATATAATCTATGGTATGTTGTTAAATTAGCCCCAGCAGACTGGAACAGAGCAAGAAGAACGCTTAGAGAACATCCCATCTCACTGTCCAGTCCGAATTCACAGAGGAGGAGTCTGAGTAGCAACAGAGGATGTGCTGTCCCCAGAACCTCGTGGCAATGTAGAAGCAGGGTGTAGACTAGAGCCAAAAATGGCAAACTCCCAGACCAAAGCCTCCCATGACACCCAGAAAGTACAAGCCAGAGATCATGGGTTAAATTCAACTTGCTAATATATTTTGTTGGGCGTGTATTCACTGTTGGGTTTTAGTTGAATTGGTTTCCCAATTTGAAAAACCAGGTGATTTCATATTAATATCCAGATGTTCAACTTCTGTTTAAAAATCAGCCTGTAATCCCACCACTTTGGGAGGCCAAGAAGGGTGAATCACAAGGTCAGGAGTTCGAGACCAGCCTGGCCAACATGGTGAAATCCTGTCTCTACTAAAAATACAAAAATTATCCGGGCTTGGTGGTGCACGCCTGTAGTCCCATCTACTTGAGACTGAGGCAGAATTGCTTGAACCCAGAAGATGGAGGTTGCAGCGAGTGGAGATCACACCATTGCACTCCAGCCTGGGCGACAGAGTGAGACTTCATCTCAAAAAAAATAAAAACCAGAAGATCTGGCAACTTTGGACTCACATTCTAGGGTGTCTACACACAGCCTGAACTGAGCTGCTGCTCTGTACGTCCAAGGGGTCCACACCAACCAGCCTGCCGTCATGCATGCTACTCTCATTTCGTCAGTCTGGCCCCAATAATGCCTAATCACACACAAGCTTTTTTTTCAAACAGAACATGCATGGATAGCAACAACTAATAAATATGCTGCCCCTCACAGGAAATGCATGCAGTCAGTACTTGGAGACTGCAAGACTTTGGAAACAAGGGACATGAGACGTTCTTCTGGGAGACAAACTGTGATGTCAACCAGGCTAATCATCTTAAAGGAATAAGTGTGCCCTGAGTGTGTGGTACAGGACAGGAACCTAAATGTGTCATAAAGAAAGAATGTATCAATGGGTACAATAGACTGAACGCTTGCGTTCGCCGCCCCAAATTCAGATGCTGAAACCTAGTCCCCATTGGGTTGTTATTAAGAGGAGAGGCATGTGAAGTGATTAGGTCATAAATGGAACAATTGCTTTTATGTAAAAGGCCCCTGAGAGCTTCCTTGCCCCTTTCACCAAATGAGGACACAGTGAAAAGAAAGCCATTTTTGAGCCAGATGTGAGCCCTCACCAGATACTTGGACCTTGGTCTTGGACATCCCAGCCTCCAGAACTGTAAGAAATACTTTTCTGTTTTTTATGAGCTCCTCAGTCTATGGTATTCAGTTACAGGAGTCCCAATGGACTAAGACAATCGTGTGGGGTTGATCAATCATGAAAGCTTAAAAAACAAAGTAGAGTCAGAAGTAAAGACTGCTGATAACCACTCAAGCACCATTCAAGAAGGGAGGATTGTAGTCAGAAACACAGCTGGACCAGCTCCAGGACAGATAAGGTCCACCTTTCCGTGATTGCATGGCCCCATCACTCATTTGAATTATTTCTTGCTATTTGCTCTGATGCCATGCTCACCAAACCAACTCCACTTCAGCTTTCAGTTTTCATGTAGAAAATGGCTAGCCTCTCTCACCCTCACACTGCCTGAGGGAGACAGGAGTACTAGTTTCCTTGTACTGTGTTGTGCTAGCTTTCTAATGGATTGCATTTGTTTGGGGAGCTTGATTAAAGGGCTCCCACCTCTGAAGATCAATTTGACTCTCCTTGCCCTGAAAAATCTAGTTTCTGTGCCTGCGAGATGGAGCCAGATGTTCCCCTGGAGGCCTCTTGGGAGCCAGCAAGTTGGCCTTTCTGGCACATTTCCTCTCTTCTCCCCTCCCTATCCCCACACACATGCCAGAATTACATCTTTGGCCATATGGCCTCATTTTAAAATAATAATAATAGTACATAAGCATTTTAACAAGGATCTTCTGGACACAGAGACAATCAAAAGGAGAAACACTTGGATCTGTGTGTCCATATGTGACTATTTAAATTAATTCAAATTAAATTAAATTAAAAATTTAGTTCCTCAGTTACTTGCCACATTTCCAGTGTCCAATAATTACATGTGGCTAGTGGTTGCTGTATCTGACAGCACAGTTAAAGTACATTTCTATCATTTCAGAAAGTTCTTTAGGACAATGCTGGCATTGGTGAGGGAAATTGGTTAGGAAAGGAGATAAGTGTAAATGCAGGCATTTTTTGAAGGTTTCTCAAATCATCTCCCTTGGGCCTCCGGATGCTGCATCTATGAGTGAGGTATGATCACTTGCAGAGCCAGAGTAAGTGAGGGGAGCGGGGTAAGAGGCTCAGGTCAGTCTCTGAGGGTCTGGTTGATGTCTACCTCACCAGCCTCCTATTTAGAGATGAACCTGTAATCAACTGGGAGTTCTTTGCAGACGCTTCATCACTCTTTGGCAGCTGAGGGCTTGCAAAATTCCAAACCTTGGAGGAAACTCCAAACACCTCTTTCCTGGGATCTGCCGCTCCCTGAAACTCTACAAAGGGGACCAGAGGGCAGCAAAAGAACAAGCTCTCTCATACAGATGGCCCTGCACTGGGCTTCCCTTCCAATTCATTCATTCATTCCTCATCGGAACTTCATGAGGATGGCAGGTCAGGATGATCAAGGCCACTTTGAAGACAAGAAAACTGAGGCTCTTGAAAAAACACAGAAAAGTTTCAGGTGAAGCTAGAATTTGAGTCTTAATTTCCCAACTCCTGGCTTAAGGCTTCTTCCTCTTATACCATGTTGCCTCTTTAGAAAACAGCTCCCAACATTGCAAACCATTTGCCCAAGTGGCAGAGGGTTGGGACACATAGTTTGAAATGGGGAAGATGTCCCTGCACCGCTGAGCTCTCAATATAAGGCAATAGGTGAGGATCCAGAGGATGCCCAGCCTGGATGACAGAGTGGGGGCCTTGGGAAACACACTTCACTTGTGATGAGGAGTTCTGCTTTCCAATCTGTAGTGTGGAGATGGTACTAATGCTAATTGCCTTTTCTTAGCCACATAGGGATGCTAGAATGATAGATGAGATCATGGATGAGAAAAATCATCAAGAAGATGGTAAGAAGCCCTGAGGATTATAAGCCTCCTCCTTCACAGAACCCAAACAAAAGTAAAGCTAAAATAAACAGGCACTTTTTGCAGCTTTTCACTTTTATGAAAGAGATAAATGTCAAAGAAATCAAGTTTACTTCAGACAGATTATATATAAATTTTCCCCCGGGAATCCACGTGTCAGCAAAGGTTCAGCTCAGCCTCCTATACTTACCCAGTTGGTGTCCAAAATAATGAGAATTACTCATAATGATGTAACAAGGCCCTACCAGACCATGATGGGCCTTCTGAATCACCAGAAGCACATCCCTGGATTTTTGCACAGCAGATTTCACTGTAGTATCATTATGTGGATGTTGGTCATCTATGTGTTGCACATATGGCAGCCCTCTTTTAACAGAATATTGCTTTTTTCCCTAATTATTTTGGAAAATGGGAATTTTGTTATCTTACTGGAGAATTATTTGGATTTGTAATTGACTTTTTTGAGGATGTGGTTGCAGAGGGGAGAAAAATTTTATTTTCCCTGAGTTTTAGCTTTTGTTATAGCTTTATGTTTCATATTATATGGGTTGCAGTGAACAATGTTTTAATGAGATGGGGTATGGAAAGTCTCACTAAGGGCCAGGCATAGTGGCATGCACCTGTAATCCCAGCTACTCAGGAAGCTGAAGCAGGAGAACTACTTGAGGTCAGGAGTTTGAGATCAGCCTGGGCAACATAGTAAGACCCCATTTTTTAAAAGTTTAGTAAAAATTAGCCAAGCGTGGCGCCATGTACCTATAGTCCCAACTACTCAGGAAGCTGGGGCCAGAGGATCACTTGAGCCCAAGAAGTTGAGGCTGCAGTGAGTTATGCTCACACCAGTGCACTCCAGCCTAGGCAACAGAGCAAGACCCTGTCTCTAAAAAAAAAAGAATGAAAGAAAGTAAGTCTCACCAAACAATAGGCTTCCAATAATAAAGCAGAAGAACAGAAAGGAGAGAAAGACAGCGTGTGTGTGTGTGTGTGTGTGTGTGTGTGTGAGAGAGAGAGAGAGAGAGAGAGAGAGAGAGAAAGAAACTGAGCCAACAGTAGTGCTTCTTCCGGTAACTCCTGTACCATCAAGTTCCCACCTGTGAGTAAAAGGATTTCTAAGCCCCCCAGCGAGTTTACAGGGCTGTCCAATTCTCACAAAGCAAAAGTCTACATATATCTAATAGCCTTTCCCAGCTGCACCAATTCCAATCTAAGAATTGTCCTGAAGCACAGTGCAAGTGGCTGACAGAACCAGACTTTACTGAGTGTAATGCTGTCTAATGGAATTCTCCAGGAAATATTTCTTAGCTTTTCAGATGATTCTCATTTCAGCTCAAACCTATTGATCTCCTGCCAGATGATCTGTGCAGCTATGTGCACTGTTTACTGAGATGCTTCAATCAGTGCCCTGTCTTAGCCACCCTTCAGCTAAATAAGTTCCTTTTCCTTTTCACCCCAGCCTGGATCTCCCTTACCATATCATTAAAGCAGGATGTACACCTGGAGGATTGTATTACTCTACCAAGAAAGTGACTCTTGTCCCAAGTTACCTTTTCTCCCTAAGTCAAAACCATTCCACCCATTCACGTAACAAACATTGTAGACCACTCAAACTAAGGCCTGTCCCCTTGAGCCCAGTTAAATTACTAGAGATAATCCAAACACAATTTTCCATGTAAAACATGCACACACGTGTGTTTACAGAAAAGGTTGACAAGGTACTGTATGTAAGTATAGGTTGCACTCCACAAATAGACAAGAGAAAAGTCTTTGTGACTACATTTTTTTTTCAAAATGCACACTTTTCAATCTATCTTGACTTTATCAAGAGTTCTTTTCTCTGTGGCCTCTCTCCAGGATTCTTCATCCGTTTCTGATGAGAATAGAGTCCTTCAGGGACCTGTCTGGATTGTCTAGTTGGATCTGAGACATCTGCCCAAAGAAGAAGCCCAGGCTTTATCTAGGATCAGAGGGGAGGGATGAAGGAACTGGGGAGTGCAGATACCAAGCAAAGGAACTGCATCAACCACTGTGGAGACCATTCCATCCTAGTCAGGATGGAACGGATGCCTGGGTCCTCTTTCAGGCCAGCCACCTGCTCACTTATGACCTTTCCTGAAGATACTTAACCTCTCTGAGCCTGAGAATTTCATTTGAAAAATGAGAATGAGAGGTGTCCATGTCTCTTTCAGAAAGAGACTACACCTGTGAAAACGCTTCATAATTTATTGTTTCGGTCAGGTTTGGCTAGGGTATGCTGCAGTAACAAGCAACCCCAAACATATCTCAGTGGTTTATCACCACTAAAGTCTATTTCATTCATGGTACATTCTCCATGGCAGTGGGGCTCCACTCCTGATAGTACCAGGGACCCAGGTGATGGGGCTCTATGCTGACAGCTGCTTCCACAGTTCCCACACCAGGGGGACAGGGATGTAGTGAATCACATACAAGCTCTTGAATCTTCTATCCAGAAGGGGTAGATATCACTTCTACTCACATTTTGTTCACTAAATCACCTCAGATGGTCATGCCTAACTTCAAAGAGATGAAGAAGTACAATTCTGTTAAGAGCAAAAGTACTCTGTGAAACTGATCAACCCAAAGTTTTAGTCTTGCTTACGCAAGCCCCTTTCCAGTTTCCAGGAGACACCAAAGCAACACATTTACATGGCTATGCGCTTTGTTGAATTTGTAAAGTAAGATATTTTTGTATATTTTATACATTTATATAAACTTTAGGCCCCATAAAATCTGAATCTGTTCTAGACAGGAAGAAGCACTGGAATGTTTGTGAATAGCTGCAATGAATAATGAGAATTACCTACATAAAATGAGCTTTTTAAACATGCTACTCTGTTCTCCCAAGCTGATACAGAACCAGCAGATGGATAGCATATGACCGAAAAAATAAGGCTCAGGAGAGGGTGATGATGACTAGGCTTCCTCTGCCCACCTCCTTCTCTTGGTCCCAAGCCCTCTTGCCACCTCCTTTTTTATCGGAGCTTGAGCCTTACCTCCCCATTATATCATAAACTACTTGAGAATATAGACTGTAAGCTATGGGATTCTAAGATTTTAGATTTGGAAGTGGCCTTAAAAGTCATATAGTATTATTTAGCCCAACCCAAGAACTTAAAGGAGAAAGGGACTTGTCAAGGTCATACAACTAACCAGAAGAGCCAGGTCTCCAAACTTCGAGTCAGTACAATTTTCTTTGTATCTCTCCCATGAGTCATTAAATACATACACATTACTTGGGGAAACGTATTACAAGTTCAGTTAAGATGAGAAGTGGTATTATTGTCACTATTGAGATGTCATTGCTTCCTATCCCTGCACTAGCAAGCAATATCCCAAGTTGCACACCAAATATCTCTATCTGTTCGACACTGATCATCACCATCTTTACCTTAATTTCCAGACTTAAGGCAAAGCCAAGGGGAAAGTCCTTATACATCACATTTCCAAATCCTTCCCACAAAGGCAGCACACTCCCTAGTCCATCCCATCCACACAACAGACTCCCCAGTTATCTCCAATCACGCACCACATTCCTGGGTCCTCTCATCCACTCAGTAGACTCCCCAGTCCTCCCCATCTACCTAGAGTTGTCTTCAATCATCCCTGTTTATTAAATAGACACTCCAGATCTCCCCATTTACACACCCCCCCACATTTCTTCCCATCCACCCTCCCAATCTTCTTCAATCATGTACCACTCTCCTCAATCCTCCCCATTTATGCACCACACTCCCCAGTTTTTGCCACCTACACACCAAACTCTCCAGTCCTCCCCATCCACACGCCATGCTCCCCAGCCCTCAGCCTCTCCCCAAGACACTCTACAATCCTCATTCACACACTCCACGGTCCTCCCCATCCACACATCACACTCTCCAATCTTCCCTGTTCACAAACCCCATTCCTGAGTCCTCCCTGTCCGCACAATAGACTTCCCAATCAATTTTATCCACACACCACATTCTCCAGCCCTCGCCCTGCATGCACCACACTTCTCATCCTCCTTCTTTACACACCGTGCCTCCTAAAGCTCCCAATCCACACACCAACTCCCCAGGTCTTCCCATCATCCAGGCACCATACTATCCAATCCTCACCCTCTGCACAACACACTCCAGTGTCTTCCCCACCCATGCACTATGTTTCTCAATCTTCCCCATTCACACAACAGATTCCTCAGTTCTCTCTGTCTGAGCAATAGGTTCCACAGTCCACCCTATCTACACACCATATTCCTCAATTCCCACATCCACAGAATCATATACCTCAGTCCTCCCCATCTTTACACACATTCCTTGGTCCTCCCCATTCATGCACCACACTCCCCAATCTTGCCTTTCAATGTACCACATGCCTCAGTCCTCTCCATCTTTATACCATATCCCTCAGTCCTCCCCATCCTTATACCACACTCCTCATCCTCCTCATCCTTATACCACACTCCTCAGCCCTCCCCATTCATGCACCACATACCTCAGTTCTCTCCATTCATGCACCACACTCTTCAGTCTTCCCCATCCTTATACCACACTCCTCAGCCCTCCCCATTCATGTTTCATGCACCTCAGTCCTTTCCATTCATGCACCACACTCTTCAGTCCTCCCCATTCATATATCACACTCCTCAGTCCACCCCACTCATGCACCACACTCCTCAGTCCACCCCATTCATGCACCACACTCCCTAATCCTCCCCATTCATCCACTATGCACCTCAGTCCTCTCCATTCATGCACCATACTCTTCAGTCCTCCCCATTCATGCACCACATTCCTCAGTCCTCCTCATTTATGCACTATACTTTCTGGGCCTCCCCATTTATGTATCATACTCCCTGGTCCTCCCCATTCATGCACTACACTCCTTAGTGCTCCCCATTTATGCACCACACTCGCCAGTCTTCCCTATCCATATACCACACTTTCCGGTTTTTCCCATTCACATACAATATTCCCCAGTCCTCTCCATCCACACAATATGCATCCACACACCACATTATGTCCTCCCTTCCACCTCTTCATAATCACATAGACTATTACAGCTAAAAAGGAATTTGGGATCCATTTGTTTAATCCACATATCTAATTTTATTTATTTGTTTATTTATTTTATTTTATTCACTTTAGAAATGGAGTCTTACTATGTCGCCCAGGCTGGCCCCGAACTCTGGGCTCAAGCCATCTTCCCACTTCAGCTTCTGGGTTTGAAGCCCCATGTTTTACAAATGTGGAAAGGATTTTCAGAGAAATTAAGGAGCCTGTTTCCTAGGACCTCTTACATCAAAGGAAAGCTCAGAGATCCTGATTCTTGAGCAGCTCTACTTCCATTCTTCCAAGTCTCTGAAGTACGGAGCAGAATCTTATCATTCACTTTCCTAATGACTAACGCTAAGTGTCTAAGGGATGATAAAGAGCATTACTGATTATTGTTTACAATCTGATTGCTCTAACCTTGATAATGCAGTTGAATGACTCAGTTTTATTTAGCAAGATATTTTTCTCTGTGTGTGTGGAGAAAATTTCTGCCTAGAAGCATGGGCCAGTTTTTGTTTTAGAACATGACACTGTGCCTTTTTGGAGTGTCTTCTCCAGAAGTTCTCAGCTGCAGAAAGAGAAGAGCATGAGACTTCTTTGCAGTTGGTGACCCCCTTGCTGCACGTTCCAGCCTTTCAACATGGTCACCGGGCATCTTCACCTAGTACGACAGGTGCATCAGTCAGAGTACAGGGGGAAATAGATGGGAGGCGTGTGCACGTGCGTACACACACACACACACACACACACACACACACACACACTTTATAAGTTGGAGATAGTTTAATAAAGGGACTATTTATGAAGTTGTGAGCAAGGTGTGGAGAAAGCACAAGAGACAGTGCTGTATCACAGGACCAGTAATAGCAGGGCTGCAGGAGTGGGTGGAGGACCAGTCATGGATTCCAAAAGGGGAGAAGCATCCTGGGAGAGAACCATCTGACAGGACCTGCTTTTCAGTGGAAGGCAGCAGCCAGTTTATGGAGAAACCACAGGGACTGAGATGCAGGAATAAACACCCTGACTCTGCTTTTCTCCTTCTCTCAACATTTCCCACCAGGGCTTCCCATGGGCCAGAAGAGAAACAAGTTCTTGGATTAATCTGAACAGATAACTGTTCTGAGTGGGAAAATGATGGATGATGCCCCTGGCAAGGCAAATAGCAGATAACAGCACAACTTATTCCAACACTCTCCATCTCTGAAAACTATCTTGCAATCACATCAAAAGTGAAAAGTCCTTTCTCCCAAAGGCCATCTCCTCTTCCTCCCACCATGCAAAATATCACATCCAGTCTTGGAGGCCCAGAATCCCAATCTTAAAGATGTAGGGAAGTGCTCCAAGCAGTCTCCTTCTCTTTCAACTGCTGCTTATAGGAAACATCTTCTTGTCTAATTTAAGCCCATTTTGCTGCATGTTAAGCTTGTTTCTATTGATTCTGTCCTCCAAGGAGCTGAAACATGGTGACTCCCTTGGCAATAGAAAGCACCGCAGGTTAAAGGTGAGAAGAAGATGTCTAGTTTTCGCTCCATCCCTGCCTGCAGTACCTGAGGCAAATCGCTCCATCGCTCTGTGCTCCTCTTAGCTGTCAGGTATTTCACCAGAAGAAAATTACTGCTTTTTAAGTGATGTAGAAAAAAATTACACTTATACCAGAAGAAGATTTTTTTTATGATTACATCCTAAAATAGAAAATTTCTCAAGGTAACCTTGAAGAGGATCATTAAACACTTCCACCCACCAAACCATTTATTTAACATGGTCTTAACCCTACTTTCCTCAATTTTTCATTATAAAGCTGTGTTTTCAGTTTTCTAGATTTTTCCTTGAACCTTACCAAGATGAATTTGTTTCCAATGAGCTTCTTTTTAGTATCACTTCTAAGAGGATCAGTCTGAGCTGCTTAAATCTCTCCTAGTGTTTGTGCTGTGAACACCTGCTCAAAGAGAGCACTTATGCCACTGTGATTTCCTCCTCAATTCACTGCCAGAATTAGAACAGAGCACCTAATCACTCCAACATCTCAGCCAGCCCTGGTCCCCCTTTTTGGCCTGGGGATAGAAATATTAGCAGCTTCTCTCCTGCTGCTTAGTATGGCCTCCAAAATGTCCACCTACTCTTTCAGACTGGCCAGGGTCATCCCTATTTTCCAGCCACAGTATATTTTTAAGGTTCAACTGGCTCCAGTAGCTTATCTGTTCTAACTACCTTGTTTTACAAATAAGGGAACCAAATAAAGACACATGAAGAGGCAACCTTTATGAAATAATTTCAGACTGTGAGTTTCAGTTTCCCCAAACATAACCGTTCACAAATTTCTCAAATCATTTAAAAAATATTTTGTGATCAAATGAACTAAAAAGAAAAAAAAACTGGAACAACATAAAAATATCTGTTTGATAAAACGTAAACTGAAAATGTATCATATAAAAACCTAGGTATCATTTGCAAATGGGAAAGATCTAAAAGTTAACATGAATAAAAATATTGACTTGATTAGGTAATAGAATCATGGGAATTTAAAATTCTAAAATTTGAAAATGAATAAAAAGAGAACATCCAGTCTGGCCAAAATTACATAGACTTCTTTCTCCCTAATCCTCCCTTCTAAGTATAACCATAAACCCATATAAAATGCAAGAGGCAGTCAAATAATTCTGAGTGTCACGAAGAGGAAGGGGGATTTGTTAGGGACCTCAGAACCAGAGAGATGCATAGAAGCAGGGCATCTTCTGACCTCCCATCCAGCGGAAAAAAGCAATTTGGGTCTGATGTTCTCAACCCCCAATCTATAAACAGAAAGCACTCAGGTAGATCATTTCTCCCCTAGGTTGAATGGGAGCCCCACTGTCAACACCTGGTATGCCTGATGGCACCACAACTGGAATCAAAAAGAACCTCAATGACAATAAATAAGTGACCAGGAAAAATAGTCTCCTTCCCCACTGGGACTGAGATTCCTCTCCCTCACTGAGAGACACCAGGTGTCCAAGGTACACCAGCAAAGTGGATTCTGCCAAAACAATGGCCCAGCCTAGGAAGCCTCTTCATTCCCACGGGCCTGAGATTCTCCTATCCCACAGATACACTTGGTGGCCCAGTATGAGAAAACCTCTTCTGCTGTCTCAGGCAGTACCAGCAGGGACCAATGGGAGGGCTATCAGCATCCAATAAACCAAACAGACCAAAATAACACTGCAAAGCTCTAAAAATTAAACTTTTATCAGAACCACAGCCAATAACAGTAAGCCAGAACTGTGTGCTAAACTTAAAATGACTGCCTGCTAAAACTAAAAACAGTACTAAGTTACCAAACTCCTAATATAATAACCAAAATGTCCAGGATACAATCAGAAATCACACTGGTCATACCGAGAAACAGAAAAATCACAACTTTAATGAGAAAAAGCAATCAACTGGTGCCAACACCAAGATAAATCAGATGTTGAGATTATCCATCAAGTACTTTAGAGCAGCCATCATAAAAATGTTTTAATAAGAAATTATAAATTATTTGGTAGCAAATGGAAAAAATAGAATATCTCTATAAAGACGTGTAAACTATAAAAAAGAACCAAGTGGAAATTATGTAACTGAAAAACACAATAACAGAAATTAAAAACATGCTGGATGTGTTCAATAGTAGAATAGAGATGACAGAAAATCGAATAAGTGACCTTGCGGACAGATCAATAAAATTCACCCATTCTAAACAACAGAGAGAAAATAATTTTTAAAAATTACTTAAATTTTTTCCTGTTAAACAGGAAAAAAAAAAACAGAGCCTGCGAGACCTGTGGAATATAACATTCAGATTATTGGAGACTCAGAAGCAAAGAGAAAGAGAGGGGCTGATGGATATATTAAAGAAATAATGGGACTTACCATCATCACAGCAAACTAACTGTAGCTTTTCTCTTTTTCTCCATAGAAACCTCTGCGCCATGAGAGCCAAGAGGAGGAAGAAATGAACGCGCAGGCTGAAGCGCAAAAGAAGAAAGATGAGGCAGAGGTCCAAGTAAACCGCTAGCTTGTTGCACCGTGGAGGCCACAGGAGCAGAAACATGGAATGCCAGATGCTGGGGATGCTGGTACAAGTTGTGGGACTGCATGCTACTGTCTAGAGCTTGTCTCAATGGATCTAGAACTTCATCGCCATCTGATCGCCGATCACCTCTGAGACCCACCTTGCTCATAACCAAAACTGCCCATGTTGGTCCTTTGCCCTGGACCTGTGACATTCTGGACTATTTCTGTGTTTACTTGTGGCCGAGTGTAACAACCATAAAATAAATCACCTCTTCTGCTGTCTTAGCTGAAGAATTAAAAAAAAAAAAGAAATAATGGATTTTTTAAAACTTCCAAAATTTGATGAAAAACTAAAGTCTACAAATTCAAAAATGAGTTAACCTCAAATTTGATAAATCAAAAACTATCCAGGCAATTATGGTAAGTCACAACATAATTAAATTTTTGACAATTAAAAAGGAAGAAAAAAACCTTGAAAGCAGCCAGAGAAAAATATCAGTTTGAATGACAACAGACTTCTCAGCTGAAGCCATGGGGGCCAGGGGAAGTGGCATAATATTCGTCAAGTGCTGAAAGAAAGGAATTGTTAACCATAAATTCCATAGCGAGCAAAACTATCCTTCAGAAATTAAAAAAATAAATAAAAACAAGACATTCTCAGATGAAAGAAAACTAAAAGAAATTGTCACTAGAATCACTTCTCTTACAAATGAGTAAAGGAAGTTTAACATATAGGGAGAAAATAAAAGAAGAAAACTTGAAGCTTTCAGAAAGAAGAGAGAACAATAAAATTATGGGTACATACAATAGACTACATTTCTCATGACTTTCAGAAATAATATTTGATGATTGAAACAAAAATTATAACTCCTTCTGAGGCTTAAAACAATAATATTTAAAAATAAGGAAGGCAAACGGACTTACAGGGAAGTAAGGTTTTCACACTTCACTAGAACTGATAAAATATTGATACTAGATGATGATATGGAATATGTATATTGTAATAGCCAGATCAACCACTAAGAAAAGTTCATAGAATGTATCATCAAAAACACTAAAAACAATAAATAGGAGTAAATAATATCTAAAAAGATAATAGCAAAAAATTTGCAAATAATTGAAAACAGAAAAAGATAAGGAAGCATTAAAGATCAACCTAGGCTTTATGACAATCCCTAAGCACACTGGTTTGGGGTCCACTATACAGCACAGGAAGTTCCAAGGCAAGAAATTAACATTACAAATGGTCCTCAGCAAGTAGTTCTCCTGAGGTCCTGAGAAGAAATTAATGCAAAATCACTCTATTTAGAGGAAACACTCTCAAAACAGACCTCATAGGATTCCTACAGGTAAAAATCTCATTAAGATAAACTCACAATGCAAACTGCACAGCTCAGGAAAAAATGACCTATCATAAGTGAGAAAAAGGTATAATAAACTATAGGAATAGACACCAATAAAACATTAACTAACTGAACTATAGAAGCAACAATAAAATGTGTGTCTTTTACATTATCAAAGAAACACAAAGGAATAAATAGCATGACAAAAAAAAAGAGACAAAGCAGATTTGAAAATTACCCGCATGGAATTTCAACAAATGAAAAACAGCAGAAGCTCACAGCAACTGGGGTGATGTGATTCATACGTACATGTGAAGCTATACAGGTATGGGAATGCAGCAGGGAAAAAATGTAGATGACATCAAAGAAGCACAGCCTACTCCAAACAAACAAAGGAAGAAGAGATCACCTATAAATGGAAGAACCAGAACATTCTTAATATAGGAAGTAGCATCTGAAATACTCTTTATGGTCTAAAACAGTGGTCATTTTTGGCCAGCAAATATAACTTTATTTGTCCTTCACAATGTATTTCTTTAAACATTTTATTTTGAGATAATTACAGATTCACATGCAGTTGTAAGAAATAATACAAAGAGATCCCATGTACCATTTACCCTATTTCCCTCAATGGTAACATCTTGTAAAATGATAGTACAATATGTACAGTCAAAATAGCGGACACTTCCATCATCACAACATGAAATCCCTCATGCTTCCTATTATGGCCACAACAATTTTTCTGTCTCCATCCCATCTTTAACCTCTAGCAACCACTAATCTGTTCTCCATTTCTGTAATTTTGTCATTTCAAGATTTTGTATCAGTGAAATCCTACAGTGTGAACCAATGAGATTAGCTTTTGTCATTAAGCATAATTCTCAGGAAATTCATCCACATTGGTGCATGTATCAACAGTTCACTCCTTTTTATTGCTGAATAGTATACCATGATATGGATGCATTATAGTTTGTTTAATCATTCACCCTTTGAAGAACATTTAGGTTGTTTCCAGTTTTGGGCTATTATGAATAAAACTGCTATAAACATTTATATACAGGTTTTTGTGTAAACACAAGCTTCATTTCTCTGGGATAAATGCCCAGGAGTGCAATTGCTGGGTTGTATGGTAATTGCATGTTTAGTATTTTAACAAATTGCCAAACCGTTTTCCAAAGTGTTATAACATTTTACATTCCCACTTGGATTGAATGAATGATTCACTTTATCTACATTCTGAACAGTGTCGAGTAATGTCACTGCTTTTATTTTTGGCCATTCGGATAGGTATGTAGTGATATCTAATTGTGGCTTTAATTTTGCACGTGTCTAATGACTAATGATGTTGAAATCTTTGCATGTGCTTATTTGCCAACTATTAATATATGTCCTTTCAGTAAAATGTCTGTTTGTATCCTTTGTGCATTTTCTAATTGGATTGCCTTTTTGATGTTGATATTTGAAAGCTATTTATATATTCTTTGTTTTGTTTTGTTTTGAGACAGGGTCTCACTTTGTAACTCAGGCTAGAGTGCAGTGGCACGATCTCAGCCTATTGCAGCCTCAACTTCCCAGGTTCAAGCAATCTTTCTACTTCATCCCCTCCCAAGTAGCTGAGACTACAGGTGATTGACGCTATATCAGGTAAAGTTTTGTATTTTTTGCAGAGGTAGGGTTTCGCCATGTTGCCCAGGCCAGTCTCAAACTCCTGACCACAAGTGATCCACCTGCCTCAGCCTCCCAAAGTACTAGGATTACAGGCATGAGCCACCATGCCCAGCCAAGAGGTCTTTATATATTCTATATATTAATACTAGTTCTGTTTTAGATGCATGGTTGCAATTATTTTCTCCCAGTATGTCGCTTGTCTATTTATCCTTATAACAGAATCTCACAAACATTTTTTTAATTTTAATGAAGTCCAATGTATCAATGTTTCTTTACATAGATTATGCTTCTGTTTAATGACTATTTGCCTAATCTTAGATCCTGAAGGTTTTTTCCAACGTCTTTTTCTAAGTTTTATAGTTTAATATTTTACATTTAAGTTTGTGAATCATTTTAGGTTAATTTTTATATAATATGTGAGACCTAGATCAAGGTTTTTCATTTTTGTTTTCCCTATTGATATCCAGTTGCTCCAGCACCATTTGTTGAAAGGCTATCTTTTTTATCCACTGAGTAGCATTTTTGCACCTTTGCCAAAAATCAGCTGGGCATATTTATGTGATTCTATTTCTGTGATCTTTATTATGTTCTATTGGTCTATGTGTTTATCCATCTGTTAACATAATTAAGATGCAATCTTAATTACTGTAGCTATAAGTTTTGAAATTGAGTAGACTGGTTCCTCCAATATTATTCTTCTCTTTCAAAGTGGTTTTAGCTACTATAGTTCTTTTGCCTTTTTATATACATTTTTGAATACTCTTATCTAAATCTACCAAAAAAATATCCTGCAGAGATATCGATATGGATTTTGTTAAACCTCGTCCTAGTCCATTTTGTGTTGTGTAACAGAATACTTCAGGCTGGGTGATTTATAAAGAAAAGAGGTTTATTTAGCTCATGATTCTGTAGGCTGGGAAGCATAAAGACATGGCACCAGCAACTGCTCAGCTTCTGGTGAACGCTCTCCTGTGGAATCACAATATGGTGAAAGGTTGAAGGGGAAGTGGGCATATATAAAGAGAGGAAAACCCCACGGGAATCCTGTCTTTATAACAACCCATTCTCACAGGAACTAAGCCATTCCCAAGAGAACAAATCCAATCTCTTCCAAGCCAGAACTCACTCTGCTGTGAGAATGGCACCAAGCCATTCATGAGGGATCTGTTTCTATGCTCCAAACACCTCCTACTAAGCACCACCTATCAATATCACCACACTGAGGATCAAATTCCAACATGTGCTTTGATGGGGACAAATGCAAGTCATAGCAAGCCTGTACATCAATTTGGAAAGAACTGACATCTTTACTATGTTGGGTTTTCCAATGTATAAGTTTGTATCCTTCTCCATTTAGTTAGGCTTTTGATTTCCTTCATCAGTGTTTTGAACATCAGTAATGTTCAGAATACAAGTTTTGTACATGGTTTCTTCAATTTACATGCAAGTATTTTATTTTTGAGTGATTGTAAATCATATTTTTTAATTCCAGTGTCCATGTGTTCATTGCTAGAATATAAAAATACAGTTAATTTTTTTATACAGTTAATTTTCTAACAAACATTTATCTTGTGACCTCCCTGAACTAACTTATTAGGTCTAGGAATTCTGTTTGTTTTGCTTTTGTATGTTTCTTAGGATTTTCCACATAGACAATCAGGTTATCTGCCACCAAGAATGCTTTCATTTCTTCCTTTTTCATATGTCTTTTATTTCCTTTTTCTGTATTAATATATTTGCATTATATTGACTGTGATAAAAGTAGAAATCATTGTTTTATTACCAGTCTTAGGGAGCAATAATTCAGTCTTTTATCATTAAGTATAATTTTAGCTGTAGCCTTTTTCTATATGCTCTTTATCAAGTTGAGGAAGTTACTCCCTACTCCTAGTTTTCTAAGAGTTTTTGAAATGAATAGAAGCGAAATTTTGACAAATGTTTTTTGGGCATCCACTGACATAATTTTGTAATTTTTCTTCTTTAGCCAGTTGATATAGTGGATTATATTGGTTGACTTTCAAATATCGAACCAGCCAACCCTAGAATAAACCTCACATGGTCATCATGTACAATTTTCTCTCTCTCTCTCTCTCTCTCTCAGTCTCTCTCTCTCTCTCTCTCTCTTTCTCTCAGTTCCTTGGATGTCCCAAGAAACTTCATTCTTTAAGATCTTCACATTGCCTAGGCCTCTGTCTGGACCCCTCTGCACCCCAAGTTTCAACCCTCCATGCTGGGCTAACTCCATTTAACCAGCAAACTTTCCTGGCCATTTGTACTCATAACCCCATTCAAGTCCATGGCATTTGTCACAATGTATATTTATCATCAAGTGGAGTAGATATGTATCTGTTTTTCTCTCTCCCCTATTTGGTTGAGTTCCATGAGAACTCATGGTGAGTTCCATGAGAGCCAGGATCATGGCCATCTTTGTCCACTACTGTATTCTCTGGAGAAGCAGAGTGACTGGCACAGAGTAAACATCATTGATTGATAAGGATATCAAAGTTCTTCAGACCTTAGTTTCTGCATCAGCAAAATGGGGGCAATAGTAACAACTGCCCTTGCATTACAGACATATGAGGAGTATAAAACAAGATAGATTATTTTTACATTTAAGACTGAAAAGCTATAAACATTTTGATAATTAAAAGGAAAGGTGTTAGTTAAATAGTAACCAACTATGAGACTCTCTGGTGGTCCTGTTAAATGGACGCAGTATAGAACTGAGGAGCTTAGTTGTAAGCTGAGGCTCCAGAGTTGTTAGAAAGCATCTGGACAACACTGCTATGAATTTTGCCCTCATAATACCCAGTTGTTTACTGAATGTTTGTTTGATGCTAGATCTAATAGCTTTTTATTTTAATCTAAAGCCTGATGGATTTCATTCCAGAAGGAGGTACATTTTATGTCTTAGCTAATTACCTCCAAGTCAATCAAAGAGGACCAAACCTTTTTGGCCTCAGTTTCCTCACTTATTAAATGGGAATAATAATTGCTGTTCTGTTTAACTCACATGTTTGTAAAGATCATCTGAGACAACTAATGGGAACACAGTTGACAAATTATAATGCACTGTGCAAATGTAGGGTGTTCTTATTTGGAAGTAGTATTTGGGCTTCTTGCCCCAGGGTGCTGGGTTTGCAGGAGGATTGGCCCAAGGCCAACAGGGGTTTTAAATAGTGTTTAATCTGAGTGACACTGAAAGAATTCTGAATGCTGACGCCCAACAAGGCCAGAAAGATAAGACATGCAATGCAATCTTTGCTAGCGCTATTCCAATACCTGCAGACTCTGCCTGGGGAGGCCTTGGGGCAATGACTGACCTGATCCATAATATATACCAGCTGCTTTTGCCTCACTACCTGTAGCTAAGAAATTCAGAGGTAGGGTGGATTGATCCCAAGAGGAGTGGACCAACTGAACCCACAATTGGGCAAAGCCTTTTATTTCATCTCAGCGTCCCTGCCCTGACCTGGGACAAGGTGAGGCTGGCATGTCAGCAGCATTCACCTCTCAGTACAGCAGAGGGCAGTGGTGCCTTCATCTCAGTCCACACCCAGGCCCAGTCTGGAGGGGTGAGTCCTCCTGTGCATGTGTGCAGGTCAGGAGCATAGGTCAGGCCCTCTGATACCTGGGATAAGCACTCCCATCCTCCTCCTCCACCCCAATGACCACACCCAACCTTCTCTCAGCCAAAATACACACTCACATGTAGGCATAGAGACATGCAGGCATACACATACACATATATGCACAATCACATGCATACATGCATATACACACAAACACACACGTAGATACACGCAGCAGGGAGTTTCCAAGTGAATCCCTACAAACTACTATAGCTTAAGCCATTTAACATCCATATTGAACAACAGCAGCAACAACAACAGGACAATTGCCTTAGCTTGGAAAGCCTGGAATTTTTTTTAACTAAGGGAAGAAGTGAGTCCATTCCACTAGACATCCAGGAGTTGGTGTGATCAAGTGACCAGGGTGCTGCAGACTAGAGATAAAGAACCTTTTCTACCCCCGACCAACTGTACCACTGGCTGATGTGACCTAAGTCTAGGTACTATCTTCCTGTGCTCCAGTTGTCTCTGACAAGAAATAAGGACGTTGGTCTCAACATTCCATGCAAACTTTAATCTCCATGGCTCTGTTCTCCCTTGCTTTCTTCATCTTCCTCATGACAGACAGGGGAAGTGTCCTGTCTCTGCTCTATTGCCCAATCCCTGAGAGACAGAGGGCTGGAAGCCAGCTGTGCTGGAGGAGCTCCCTTCCTCCCTTCCAATGGTACTCAAAATTAATTTAGGCACCGATGGCGTGTAGGGCATCATTTTAAGGTATATGGGTTTTATTTGACTAAATTAGAAATCAGGAAGGAGGTCAAAAATGAAGTCAGATGACTATTTTAAAGGGAACTGAGTTCATTCTGTCTTTTGTCTCGGGTAGGTGAGATCCCATAGGAACCTGAGCTTCTGGGGAGATTTGGAGCTGGGGTATTAAGCCTGTAGCTTTTTGCTCTAGAAAATAGGTTTTAGAAGGATGGGCTAGAGAACCAGGACCAGATTTCAGCAAAATTATGAGGTCAGTGACATTTCTGTTCTGTGTTCCTCCCTCCCATTGAGGGCACCTTCATGACCCATTTTCGAGACAGCCATCCAATGGCTTCGTGACAGACACAACTCCCTCCTGACCGCTCCCAGGCTCACTCTTCCCACTCCCGGAAAACTGCCCTGGTTAAGTCTAGATTCTAGATGTCACCTGATTTCAATGTAAGAAAGTGGATTTGGGTCCTGAAAAACCACTTCACTTCAACAAAATAGGTAATTCTATCTATGAGGGGGCCAGACCTATGCTAGGAGAGAAGTAGGGCAAGACCCTGCGCTCAAGGGACTCCATGGGCGGCATTCAATGATGTTCCTTCCTGCCTCCATTCCCTACCAGTTCAAGGCTGTGAACATGACTCTTTCAGGTGGACTTGAGATCCAAGTTGGCTTGAGGCCTGCCCTTCAACCATCCTCAGTCATCGAGAGGAAGCAAGTGTCCTGCCAATGCTCATTCTCCACCATCTCCTTCAGATACGGAACATCTGAACCCAAGAGTCACCATGTCTTCTACATTTCCGATCAGAGTTCAAATGCCCTGTTTATTGATAATGTACTTGGAAATCTGTTTTCTTTCTGCTCTAAGGGAATTGTATAAAATGTCCATTTCCTCAAATCAAAATATTTCCAAGAGAATTAGCCAATTTGTTGACTTATTAAAAATAACAGTATTATAAAGGAAGAGATGGCCTGGACTCTGCAGAAGAAAAATAAGAAAATTAATTCTTCATAGATTCTGAATTTTTGAAGCACAGTAGTCTAATGTGACAGAGCAATCATATGCTCCTCTCTTTTGTAATTGGGACAACTGAAGATCCCCCGTGCCACCCAAAAGACCCACATAATGATATTCCATCATTGCTGGAGATTTTAGAACAGTGCCCTTCTAACAGGGCTCCTGTCCTTGATCATTACCATGGTGACTGCTCTAATATGCCTGAGTGTGTCAGGGAGGACTGGGCAGTCACACCCAGTGGCTCTGTCCCATGCATGTTAAATGGGAAGAGCCTGGGGCACCAGGATTCTCATCTAAGCCTCATAAAGAGGACATGACCAGACATCAGGGGAGCAGGTTCTACTCCTAGCAAGCTTTCTGCCAGTCAAGCTCTGGGAGCAGAGCCAAATACCTCCCTCTCCAGGTCTCTATTTCCTCATCTGTAAAATTATGACTTAGGCTTGGAAGCAGGCTGCTCTTAAACCAATTCTGAACCATAATAAAGTTTTCCCTGAAATGAGGAAAGATGGGTCCTGCCTAGTGAGTTCCTCTAAAAGCCACATATATTCAGTTTTAAGGACTGTCCTTTATGTTGACCACAGATCTTGCTTACCAATAATGTTAAAACTTCACTTTAAAAATTTAAATAATAGTGCAAATAATAAGAGCTGAGTTTTGTTTTGTTTTCAATGTTTTAACTTGGCAAAATTAAAAGTTGTCAAAAAAAATAGCAATTCCTTGTCAGTCCTCAAAACTTCTTTAGAATTATAGAGGTCTATGAAATTGAAAAGATTGGAACCACCGGGTTGGATGGTCTCTAAGCTCCCTCTGGCTGGAATTCTCACTGCGTCGGATTGCCACACTTGTTGGTGGGAAGTCCAACACTGCCCTTACTAAGAAAAGTAGTTGTCAGTTTTTCTGTTTTTTACTGGTTCTCAACTATGGCTGCACCTAGATTCACATAGCAGCCTTTAAAATGATATTGAATCCCCAGCACCCCTTGCCCAAATAAATGGGATGGGAGTCCCTAAGATTGCAGTCCAGGAATGGGCACTTTGCTAAAATCTCTCCAGGTAGTCATACAAATGTGCAGCTAGGCATAAGAACCACTGACTGACAGCTGGGTGTCGTGGCTCACGCCTGTAAGCCCAGCACTTTGGGAAGCCACGGTGGGTGGATCGCCTGAGGTCAGGAGTTTAAGACAAGGCTGGCCAACATGGTGAAACCCCGTCTCTACTAAAAATGCAAAAATTAGACAGGTGCAGTGGTGTGTGCCTGTATTACAAGCTACTACTTGGGAGGCTGGGGCAGGAGAATCACTAGAACCTGGGAGGTGGAGGTTGCAGTGAGCTGAGATCATGCCACTGTACTCCAGCCTGGGTGACAGAGAGAGACTCTGTCTCAAAAACCAAGAACCACTGACTGCGATGTTCACAGGCCTGAATGTATAATAGAATAACTTGAGGTAATTTTATAAAAATTCAGATTTCTAGGCTCTACTCCAGACTTACTAAGTCAGAAACTCTGGGGCCCAAGGAATCTCCATGTTCACCGGGTTCCCAAATAAGTTTATTGCAGTCAGGCCTTAGACTGGTATTTAGAAATCACAGGTAGCTGCTACATGTTAAGTTGAGGGGTCCCAGGAAGCCTCACTGCTTCTCTATGCTTTTTTTCTGACAAAAGGGTCACATCTGAAATATCAACATCTAAGAGTTTTTCATTTCCACATAGCATCCTCCATTGGAATGTCTCTGTCCGGGAGTCCAATAACTTCATCCAGTCCATTTCATCTGAATGAATTTAAATTGAAGAAAGGATGAATAGGTAATGCAGAAAGAGGTAGAAAAATGCCAAAAACACAGGTTTCTCTGCCCGCTCTCTTGCCCTGCCTGGCTCTGGATATGCCACATATTTGAGCTGCTTTTCAGGAATGGCAGCCATGACATAGACTATCCACAAACCTTCTTTAACAGATCCGCAGGTCCCCTAGCACAATACAGATAGGCCACTGGCCATCAAGGATAGAGGTGACCTCCCCATGAGAGCATTTATGTTAGACCATTGCTCTGCATACCCAGAAGTGAAATGTTCAGCACTGTTCCAGCTGTCTACAATTCACATTTTTATCAGCTTAAGCCTTCCTTTGAGATGCTGAGAACTGTGTTTGCTATGTTCCTAAGCAAAGCCCAAAGGAGTTGGAAACCTTCACAAAATAATATTAAGCATCCAAAGGCTTTTGCATGAATGAAATGGTTGAGACAAGATCTACTATAAAATAGACTAGTGATAAATGACAGCAAATAAATGCACCCAGAACACGAAGACTGTGCTTGTGCCTCCAAATCTCCATGAAATGCTCATGAAAATAGCCAGGGTTGGAATCCAGGAGGAATTACTACATCCAAAAGCTTCCATCTAAAGCATCAGCCTTGCATGTCTGCCCTTCCTTAGCCCAGCCTCCCAGCCCAAATTTAAGACACGGTTGTTTCTAAAAGGGAGTAACAGATTGGAGGACACTGAGCTAGTCCCTGAGAGGATAAGTGTTAAATTGATGCATTCATTCATTCATTCATTTAGTTAATAATAATGGTAATAATCAATATTTATTGAGCCCTTATTGTATAAAAGACATTATTCTAATCACTTTTTTACTTTTTATTTAATTTTAAAAATAAAGACAAGGTCTCTCTCTGTCACCAGGTCTGGAGTGCAGTGGCATGACAATAGCTCACTGCGGCCTCAAACTCCTGGGCTCCAAGGATCCTCCCACCTCAGCCTCCTGAGTGGCTGGGACTACAGGTGTGTACAACTATGCCTGGATAATTTTTTTTAAACATTTATATTTGTAGATATCGGGGGAGTCTCACTTTGTTGCTGAAGCTGGTCTCAAACTCCTGGCCTCAAATGATCCTCACACCTTGACCTCTCAAAGTGCTGCGATACAAAGATTCTTTTTTTTTTTTTTTTTTTTTTTTTGAGGTGGAGACTCACTCTATCACTAGGCTGGAGTGCAGTGGCACAATCCTGGCTCACTGCAACCTCCGCCTCCCAGGTGTAAGTGATTCTCCTACCTCAGCCTCCTAAGTAGCCGGGATTACAAGCATGTGCCACGAAGCCCAGCTAATTTTTGCATTTTTAGTAGAGATGGGGCTTCACCATGTTGGCCAGGATGGTCTCAACCTCCTGACCTTGTGATCTGCCCCACCTCGGCCTCCCCAAGTGCTGAGATTACAGGCATGAGCCACCGTGCCCGGTCAGATTCTTTAAGATAGGTGCCATGATTCACTACATTTAGTAGGTAAAGAAACTGAGACACAGATGGCTAAGTCACTTCTACAGGAACACATAAGAAGTACCTGTAAGAGTCAGGACTCAAACCTAGACAGCATGGCTCCAGGAACATGTGCCAGGCACTGGGCTAGACATTTGGGGAATGTGTAGAGTGCTAGGATGGTGAAAGGTTAAGTTTGAGGCCAGGAAGGCTGTGGGAAGGTTGTGGGAGGTAGATCTCCCACTGATCCACCAGTGGCTTTTCCCCTCTGTAGGCTGTTCCCCTGTCTGTAAAATGTAAGGATGACCTAAATATTCTCTAAGACATCCTTAGATCAAAAAGGATCAAAAACATAAAGTAGTGGACTAGGCTGAGAAACACAGTGGATAGGAGTTTCTGTATGTGTAGAGAAGGAGTGGTTTAAAGAGGGCAAGCAAGCCCCTGAAAAAAGATGGAAACACCCATTCTGTCCTGCTCTGTAATCTGGGGGATGGGGGCGGAGGAGGCGGAGAAGGAACCACCCAAAGCCTCCTGCTCTATAATCTAGGAAGCTTGTGCATAACCAACGAGAGAGGGCAAAAAAAAAAAAAAAAAAAAAAAAAACAAGAATAGCTTTTCCTCTGCTCCCTAGTGAGTTTTCCTTTAAATGATGTATCAGCTGTCACTATAAAGGGAATTAGAGACACAGGGAGTTTGAGACAGGAACTTTGCTGGTCATTTCAGTGTACATGTTTCCAACAACCAACAGCATCAAATATTCATCCCCATCTGAAAGCAACCCTGCCAAGTCATCAGAACAGTGTATTTGCTAAATACCTAAACATCTGGACAGCAGCCTTTCCAGAGGAATCGGAGCCAGAGAGAGCAGAGCCACAGAGCTCAAAGTGACAGAGTAACTAGCTTAAGCAGATGAAAGGACAAAGGTAGCCAGGCCTGCCATTGAGTGGGGCAGGCTGGTACGAGAAGAGCCTTGGCAATGAGTCCCTGGTTTACAGCAATGGCCTTGGCTAACAAACAAAATGTGTTGGTCTCTCCATCTTGCTCCAAGGTCAAAAATGAACCTCCTGTTCCGTCTTTATCCCAATCAAACAATCTGATTCTAGGCCACTCTTTGAGCTTGGCAAAGCACAACCAACACCCTTGATGATGTGCTGCACTTCTGCAGATTAATTTGGATCTGCTCCCATGACGGCAATCAGCCTGGGACCTGATGCTTTTGACTGAGCATACTTTACAGCTCCCAATAGCACCAACAATATGAACCTCCCTCTCTTCCCCTCTTTGTCTTTCTTTTTGTTTCCTCTCTCTCTCATAAAGCTACCACGAATTTCTTTAAAATGAATACATTTTAAAATGCTGTGCTCTAAAAGGTAAGCATAGTATTACCATATGATCCAACAACTCCTTTCCCAGGTGTATATACCCTCCAAAATGGAAAACACATGCCCATACAAAAACTTGTGCTCAAGCGTTCATAGCAGCATTCATCTATTAAAATAGCCAAAGAGGGAAAACGACCCAAATGACCATTGACGGATGAAGAAATAACAAAATGCAGTAATTCCATACAATGGAATATTATTCAGCCATAAAAAGAAATGAGTTACTGATACATGCTACAACATGGATGAACCTTGAAAACATTATGCCGAGTGAAAAAAGCCAGTTCCAAAAGACCACATATTGTATGATTCTGTTTGCATGAAATGCACAGAATGGGTAAATCTACAGAGGCAGAAAATAGATTTGTGGTTGCTTAGGGTTGGGGTGATGGTATGGGGGAGTGACTAACTGCTAATGCATATGCGGTTTCTTTTAAATGAGATAAAGATGTTCTAAAATTAGATTGTGATAGTGGTTGCACAACCCTGTGAATATACTAAAAAACATTAAATCATATACTTTAAATGGGTGAATTGTATGGTGTATGAATCATATCTCAATAAAGCTGTTTTAAAATGAATATATTCCTTAAATATGCTTTATAATGCAATATCATAAAGCTCAGGAGGTATTTAAGTGGACTACATTTTAACACAGCCCTAGAGAAAGTGGAAGTGAAAGTTTTGATGATCTCCTTCCTCCTTTTCTTACTGCAGAGAGATATTCTCACAGAAGTGGGAAATAATTGCCTAATACCTTTCACCTCACATTCCAATCTCAAGCAGATGTAAATCAGGTGTTTTTAGAGCTACAGCGGTCCTGGAAAAGGATAATGCTTTAGCCGAAAACAAGAATGATGGAAATTGGAATATACCAAAAAGGTTTTTTCTTTTTTGACATGATGTGATAAAATAAAAATACAATCAACTATAGAAGTCTCACCCCTAAAGAACAATGGAAAACAGGAGACAATCTTTGGTCGTGTATCGTTAGATAATTGCCTCCCAAGAGGCAGAGAACGTGTCCTAAATATTCAAAATTCTTCTCTTCTAGTCACACTTCCCTCAGGCAGGGACAAAGGGTTCAGCTGGCCTCCCAGAGCTACTGAAATGGACAATTCCGGGGACCTAGAAGACCCTTGGGTTCTGTCTTCATTGTGACTCCTATATTCCCTGGCAGGATTGCTTTCTGGGCCATTTGCAGGGCCATTTGGTGCCATTGGTGCTATAGAGCCTTGGCTGTGTGACTCTAGGCAGGTTGTTTGACTTTGGCAGTGCTCAACTTCTTAACAGGAAATTACTTCCTGCCATGCCACCTCAGAGGTTTGTTCTGAAAATTAAGTGAAATCATGATGGGAAATGCTTTGAAGACTGTAATATACTCTTCACATGTAAAAGTCGGTTCTAACTAAGCTCCATCTTTGAAACAATGCGAGTACTAGCCATAGGGCATTAACTCTCAGACCTGAGGATATCTGTGGTCACATGGAGGCCATGCTACTGCAATGTGGGGAAGACCCATCACTATTCAGAAAACCATAGCCTCTTAGAATCAAAGAATATTGAAATCAAGAGGAACTTAGAAAGCATCTGAATCAGGGGTCCCCAAGCCCTGGGCCATGGATTGGTACCAGTTTGTGTCCTGTTAGGAACCAGACCACATAGTAGGAGGTGAGTGGCAGGCAAGCAAGGAAAGCCGGGTTCCACCTCCAGTCAGATGAGCAGTTGCATTAAGTTTTCATAGGAGCACAAACCCTATTGTGAACGGTGCATGCTAGGGATCTAGGCTGCACGCTCCTTTTGAGAATCTAATGCCTGATGATCTGTCACTGCCTCCCATCACCCCCAGATAGGAACCATCTAGTTGCAGGAAAACAAGCTCAGGGCTCCCACTGATTCTACATTATGGTGAGTATGTAATAGTAATAGAAATGAAGTGCATGATAAATGTAATGCATTTGAATCGTCCCAAAACCATCCCCCACCCCTGCACCATCCATAGAAAAACTGTCTACCACAAAACCAGCCCCTGGTGCCAAAAAGGTTGAGAACTGCTGATCTAGATAGTATAATAGAATTCCTTATTGGTACTTAAATCTTCTCCATAACTATGATGACAAATAATTCAGAGTCAAATCCGTGGACTTTGTGCTCTGATCAACGTAAGCACAATTTTTTCTACTTAAGAGGTAGATCCCAGCAGACCCACCTGAGAGACTCAACTAAATTAAATCCAACAAATCATTTGTGTCCAGACTTGGGCTAGAAATTGTAGGTAGATACCTGCCATGTTGGAGCTTTGAATCTGGTTGGAGAAATAAACTTCTCATATTTTAGTCAATCAGAAGACAATTCGAGGCAGTATTTAAGTCAAACACCAGACGGCAAGTAGAGTCCCTGTATTAGTTTCCTATGGCTGTTGTAACAAATTACCACAAACTCGGTTGCTTAAAACAACACAAATGTATTCTCTTACAGTTCTGGAGGCTAGGAGTAAAAAATATGTTTTATAAGGCTAAAGTCAAGGAATTGGCAGGGCTCGTTCTTTCTATACGCTTTGGGGAGAGAATCTGTTCCTTGCCTCTTCCAGCTTCTCGTAGCTGCCAGCCTTCCTTGGTTTATGGAGGCATCATTCCAATCGCTGCTTCCCTAGTCACACTGCCTTCTCCTCTTCTGCAGTCACAGCTCTCTCCGCCTACCTCTTCTAAGGACATTCACGATTACATATAGCACCACTCAGATAATCCAAGATAATCTCATCATCTCAAGATTCTTAATTTAATCACATTTGCAATGTCCCTTATGCTATATAAGGTAACATTTGCAGGTTTGGAAGATAAGGACCTGGATATTTTTGGATGCCACAATTCAGCTAACCACAGTCCTCAAAAGCACCAATGGTTGTGGTGGGGAGGGGCAGTGGGGATAAATCAATTTTGGCTAGGAAACATGGCTTGAAGATAACAGACTTAGAATCAACTTAAACGTGGATAGAATTTGATCAGGAAGAAAGAAAGACGAGCACTACAATGATCAATAAAAAGAATAAAAATAATCAATTAGTCTCATTAAACATCATTTATGAGCTCATATTTGTGCTAAGTTCTTCCATCTGTAGGGAAATCAAATTCCCAAACACATGGTCTCTGTCTCAAGAAGCCTTTAATGTATTAGGAAAAGAAACATATATGTGCACAAGGCAGTGGATACACCACTCAGTGCTTTCCACTGGGAAAAGGAGTTCAGTGTCAGCTGTGGTCAGGGAAGCCTCACTAGGAGAAGGGGGCCCTACATGGGTCACCCACTCTTTCAAACTGCCAGTAGGGATGGGGATGGGCAGAAAAGGATGAAGGCTGAGACAGGCCAGGAAGCTCGGCAAGAGGCTGCTCACCCGAAACCAGCACAGTTACAGTAGAACAGCAGGACCGAAGCCAGGCTCCAGCAAATCAGGAGAGAATGGATGGGTAAGAATTGGAGGCACAGCAAGAGAGAAGGGGAGAAAAATAAGAAGAAATGGTCATTAGAAAGAGTGGCTGGTCAGAAAAAGTCGGGTTTTGTTTGGTTTTGTTCAAGAGAAGAGAAATCTGATCATACTTGAAAGAGAAAAAGAGGAGGAAAGGGCAAAATCAGAAATCCTGGAGAACGAGGTGATACT
This sequence comes from Cebus imitator, assembly GCF_001604975.1. Lineage (NCBI taxonomy): Eukaryota > Metazoa > Chordata > Mammalia > Primates > Cebidae > Cebus > Cebus imitator. Next base: position 2,775,728 of record NW_016107612.1, on the reverse strand, counting down.
CGTGAACTGCAACTTGTAAAAACGTCTTTGGTCTGGCACACTGTTCTCAGGAATAGGAAAGTAGCTGAGGACACAGCTCCAGGGTCAGCCCTGAGGCCACCCCTCCCTTCTTCATTGGTCTGCTGGTGAGAGTAGAAAGCTGCATCCTGCTGGGTTACTTTGACATTTCCCTAAAGTTTGCAGGGTTTATTTAGAAACACTTTTTAGCTGGCAATAGAAGTAGGGGAGGTAAAAATTATCCCTCCAACCATTTCGGGCCGCATTCCAGTACTAATGAGGTGTCAAATCATTAACAGGTGGAGAAGCTTGTCAGCCTTGGCTTTGAGTTTTTGTAGATAGTAAAATACTACCCTTAAGCATTCTGTCCCATTTGTTAGCAATGTCCATCTTTTTCAGTTCTCTCTAGGAGACATGAAGGCATGGTCTCAGAGGTAGAGAAGAAGAGAGGTGAACTAGAGGGCAGACAGGAAGGTAGGTGTCCTATGATCTCTGCTGAAAGGATGAAACCTAAATATAGGACCCCTAAACCTTTAGCTCTCAGGTCATGAGAATATTTCAACACAATTCAACAAGGAGTTATTGGGACCTGCTGTGTGCCTGCCACTCTGCTGGATGTTGACACAAACATGGTTAGGATTTATTTCCTGGCCCTTAGGGAGGTCATGCCTTTTGGAGGAGGTAGAGTGAAAACAACTACATCCATCAGAATTTTATTCTTCTGTATGCAACACAATTCTGAAAAATAGGGAGAAATAATCAGGGCTATTTGCAAACAATCAGGATTTGTAGCATGAAGAGAGACAGGAAGAACACAGATTTAGATGGACAACTAACCAGGCTGCCAGAACAACCAACTCTAATACAGTTTGGTGGGGGACTGTACCCAAAATATGAATCAAGTGATATGGAAGCATAAAAAAAGGAGAGATTAATGATCACACAGCGGTGGATGGGAGCACCTAATATGGTTGGCAGAGACTTTTTTTTCACCATGGAAAGTAGATTTGAGCTAGATATGAAGAATGATCAAGCTTTCACCAGGTTAGAGAAGAGGATGCCCCCTGCATTTGGAGCCAGGAGCACTGAGGTGGGGAAGCGCTTGACAGATTTGGTGAATGGCAAATATAGGAAGAAAAGAGGTGGTGGGGGCTGTGGCATATGAGGGTGGAGAGGAATTTGAAGGGTATGCAATGCCATGCCGAGGAGTTTTCATTTTATCCTGCATAAAATAGAGGGTCGTAGAAGATTTTTTTAAGTAAACTAATGGGACAGTAAATATATCAGTTAGCTATCGCTGCCTAACAAATTACTCCAAAAGCTCAGTAGCTTAAAGCAAAAATAATATACTATACTTGAGTTTGCAAATCAGCTGGGACACTGCTCAAGGCTACATCTGCTGATCTAGTCTCAGCTGGGCTTGCTTATGCATCTACTGGTTGACTGGATCACTGCTCTAGGCCAGGCTTAGTTAGGGCATGTTAGGGAGGTTCTGCTCCATGTGTCTCTCATCTTTTTCCTAGAACCCATGGGCTAGCCAAGGCATGTTCCTCTCCTAGCAATAGCAGAAACACATGTAAACAAGAAGGGAATGCCCCTTCTTAAAGCCTAGGCTGGGAACTAGCACATCATCATTTTCACCCCATTCTGATAGCTAAAACAAGTCACATGGTCAGTCCCAAAATCAAGCAGTGAGTAATATTCTCCCCCCTCTTTTCGGTAGGACCTGCAAAGGCTGAGGCAAAGGGTGTAGGTTCAGGGAGAGGTGAAAAGATAGGGACATTAATGCAATCTTCCAAGTGTGTCTTTAAAAAGATGTGTCTTAAAACATAGGCAGTCATGTAAGAAGTGACTGGGAGGAAGAAGAAAATATAAGTAGAGAAACTAGCTTGGATTATGGTTATAATTCATTCAGAAGATGACAAAAGCACGAACTACAGCAGTGGGACTTAGTGGAGGAGAGAACAGACTGAAGATGTCTTAACTGCTTCTCCTTTCAGAGAGTTTCGACTTTGAGAAAGAACTAGATGAAAACCCATCAATGAACATTGCTTGGTGATACCAATTGAGCTGTGTTGGGCTATCAATTCCTAACATTTCTTTCTCCGTTTACAAGACATGACTATTTATCTTTTATCTTTGAAACTAGGCAGGATTATACTGGTTTTTTTTGTTTTGTTTTGTTTTGTTTTGTTTTTGAGACAGAGTCTTGCTCTGTCACCCAGGCTGTAGTGCAATATTGCCATCTCGGCTCACTGCAACCTCCACCTCCCAGTTCAAGCAATTCTCCTGCCTCAGCCTCCCAAGTAGCTGGGACTCCAGGTGTATGCCACTATCTCCGGCTAATTTTTTGTATTTTTAATAGAGATGGGGTTTCACCGTGTTAGCCAGGATGGTCTCGGTCTCCTGACCTCATGATCCTCCCACCTAGGCCTCCCAAAGTGCTGGGATTATAGGCATGAGCCACCGCGCCCGCCTGGCAAGATGATTATTTGCTAGAAAAGAAAAGTCTAAGAGAAAAGGTTCCACCTGCAGGTGGCCATGCAGCAAGTATTATGCCAGAGCTGCTGCTGAGGTCAGAGGGTATGCCTCAATTCCTTTGATTCTTCCTTGATCACTTTTACTGACAGGTGTCAGTCTCAACCATACTCTTGACATTGATTATTTTCTTCCTCATTTTCTCATTGTCTGTGGCAAACCTGGTCTCATCAAGTATCTTAGCTTCCTCCGTTACACAGACGCCTGCTTCTCTTGTTAGACACACAGTGTAAGTACAATAAAGATTTCTTGCCTTGATTATCATCTGTCGCTCCAGTTACCCTGACTGTATCATAAGGTCAAGTGTTATTTACTAATTTCTCCCACCTATGGAGCACCTGTTAGGAATTAGATTCAGTAGCCAGAATGTCTTGGAGAAACAGCAATAGGCCCCCATGCTCCCTGGGAAAACCATGTTCATCAGCCTGCCTTGGTGTTTCTGAGACCTGCTGTTTAATTTATTAACTACTCTTCAGTTTGGTGATGGGGGAGAAACTAAAATTAGTAGGTTCACTCCCTATAACTGATTTTACACCTTTCTAAATGGGTTGGGATCAATTTAACAGCAGGTTTGGAGAGGGGTTCCAATCCTTACCAGGCCACTTAGTAGCAATAAGATACTGACGTCACTTAATATTATTGAACTATTTGTGTGTGTGTGTAAAATGGGGATAATGATAATTTGCACTACACAGTGGCTGTTGGAGTCAAATCAGATGAAGTGATGTAAATGATTTGTAAATAGTACTATGCACAGGATCATTATAAACGTTTTCCAGTAAACCTATGGCCTTTCCCCATATCCTAATTCCTTATCCCTTAAATCTCAATCATAATGATGATCATCAGAAAAGGTCTTCTCAACAAGTCGAATCCAATCTAGTCTCACTGCAGTGTACTCATATTTCCTGTTCTTTCTAAAGCAAGAAAAATAAGATTTCAGGTTATGCTTCTTTCAAAAGCAGAATTTTATATTTTATATGGTTTTCCATTCCCAACTCCACAGCATATGAGAGGGATATTGATAGAGAATCAATTTAGAGGAAAGGGTTCAAGATGGCATAGATGAGTGCATTGAAAGAGCAGAGAAAACTAGTAAAAAAGAACATTATTTTGCAAGAGGTACAATGATAGCTAAGGTCAGTTTCTGAAAGGACCACTATGAACCCGAAGGGTCATTTTTTTTTTTTCTATAGCCCTTGTCTTAAGTTTCCTAGGAAACAGAGAGCCTGAGGTAAGGTTTAAGGGTTGAGATTCTATTTGAGAGGTGCAATCCCAGGGCAATGAGAGAGGAGGAAAGAGGAAGTGATTGCTGTCTGAAATGTTAATATGCTATGTGTTACCACATATCATGAGCCATAGAGAGACACAGCTGATCACTTGTTCAATCCACATGCTTCGTCACACCGAATCTTTTCTTTTCTTTTCTATCTTTGAGATGGAATCTCACACTATCTCTTGGGTTGCAGTGGTGCGATCTCGGCTCACTGCAACATTTACCTCCCGGGTTCAAGAGATTCACTTGCCTCAGCCTCCCGCATAGCTGGAATTACAGGCACCTGCCACCACGCCCAGCTAATGTTTTATGTTCATAGTAGAGACAGGGTTTCACCATGTTGGCCAGGTTGGTCTTGAACTCCTGACCTCGTGATTTGCCCCCTTTCAGCCTCCCAAAGTGCTGGGATTAGAGGCGTGAGCCACTGTGCCCAGCCAGATCTTTTCAAACAGAGATGATGGCAAAAGTGTGCCTTGAAACGGTCTGTGAGAGGAAGCAACAGAAGGATATTTACCATCCTATCATCTGTTTGCATTGGTCAAAATTTGACCATAAGGGGAATTAAGTCCCCTGCATGTCCAGGTTGCATCATGCAGCCCCTCAGCAGGTATTTGGGATGTCAGATCCCACACCTTATGGTAGAGCATTTCACCTAAGACTGGAAGGGGTAGGAGTAGCCAAAACTCTAGATGTGTAACTGGTTGGTCAGGCTACAAGGCAACAGCAAAAGGAGATGGGGCCACTTCCTGGACAAGCGACTGGTGGGCCCCAGGATATGAAACCATATACACCATGCTGACTCAGCAGCTGTAGCAGTCATTCTCAGAGTGGCCTCTACTGTGAGTGGTCTCTCAGAGAAGGGCAGACACAGTGGTGGCTGAGATGGACAAGCAGCTGAGGGTCCGGAGACTAGGGCAGTAAGCGATCTGAAGAGGTACAAAAGAGACATTCTATACAGGCTCCTCTGTTCAATATCTTTTGGTGCCCACTATGTACCAGGAACTTGCTAGACCCTGAGACGACAAAATAAATTAACAAATCTCACTAAGTCACAGCTGCTTCCTCAAAGGCGTGCCCAGCTCAGTAGATGCCACAGAGACATGAGCAAATTATGGCAATATAAAATGATAAGCATGGTACATAGAAGGCATAATAATGAGACATGCTAGGCCAGGCGCGGTGGCTCACACCTATAATCCCAGCACTTTGGGAGGCTGAGGCAGGCAGATCACAAGGTCAGGAGATCGAGCCCATCCTGGCCAACATGATGAAACCCCATCTCTACTAAAAATACAAAAAATTAGCCGGGCATGGTGGCACGTGCCTGTAGTCCCAACTACTCAGGAGGCTAAGGCAGGAGAATTGCTTGAACCAGGGAGACAGAGGTTGCCAAGACAGTGAGCCAAGATTGCACCACTGCACTCCAGCCTGGGCAATAGAGCGAGACTCTGTCTCAAAATTAATAAAAATAATAATAAAGAGAAATGCTAGAACATTATTATTATCTAGCATTGTTCTTTATTATTATTTTTTAAATATTATTATTTAAAAAATAATAATAAAGAACAATGCTAGAACGCTATTGTTCAAGCAGAAGGGGAAAGAACCTAGAGAGCTATACAGATGTGGATTGGGCTGCTTCACAAAGCAGTGGATTTCCTGTCCCTGAAGTGTTCAAACACCAGCTGGCCAGTCACCAAGCTAATATGCCGTACAGAAGACAAAATCATCCAGTAGATGAACTAGATGAGGCTTGAGACCACTCCAGTTCTGGAGCGCTATATTCTTATGGTAGATTTATACTTGACATCCGTAGCCAGACAGTTCCATTGGTTAGAAACTTTCCTTAAATATCTACATTTGAGGGTTCCATATAACCTGGTAGTTTTGTTTCAGTTTTGTCCAGATCACACCCTGAGCCCCATCTGCTTGTGTCGTAAACACATGTCTTTGGTCACCAATGGGGCAGGATGAGAGAATATGACAGATTGCCTACTGCTTCTAGTACAAAAATAAAATAGTTTATACCAGGAACTGCCAACTAGAAAATATGGTAGAACATACAATAGACAATATAGCAGCAAAACTATAAATATCTCTAAACTAATCCTACAAAGAATACATGGAATACACAGAGTTTTCGTGTATTCCAAAAATTTAAACAATTAAAGGTGTTAAAGAAGACATGAAAAAAGTAAAGAGCTACTCCACATTATTAGATGGAGCGACTTAGTGTAGAAATGTCATTTCTCACTAAATTGATCTATAAATTCAATGCAATTCCAATAAACATTCCAGCAGAATATTCTGAGAAACTTGAAGACTTGGCTGTAACATTTATATGAAAGAATAATGGTGCACAAATAGCAAAATCTATTCTGAGAGCAAAGAGAAGGTATCTGCTCTATATGATAGTAAGATACACTGCAAGTCAAAACATGTTTTTATAAAGGGTGCTAGTGACACAGTTGCAAAGAAAGAGATCAATAGAGCAGAATAAAGAGCTCTGAAAAAAAAATCATATAAAATAGGGAAGCATCTCAAACCAGTGAGAAAAGGATGGGATGTTTGTTCAATGTTGTTGAGAAAACTGACTGATTCCATGAAGAAAAATTAAATGAGGTCCCTGCTTCACACCACACATAAAAATAGTCTCAGACATGTTAAGAACCTAAATGTGAAAAGTAAGATTATTAAAATAATACAAATAAATGTAGGGAATATTTTTGTGACTTTGAGGTGGAAAAGGACTTTTTCAACAAGATTCTCAAATCATAAAACATATTCAAATTTGATGCATTCGACTATATCAATGAAATTATACTTGACTAACAACCCCACAAAGTTGATAAATACGTGGCAGAGTGGAAGTTTTTTTATCGTTTAGAAAATATATGGCTATCTACACTATAAATAAAGAAGAAAATAGAAAATGCAATAAAAAACAACAAAGAATATAAATAAACAAGCGATAGAGGGGGAGGGTAGCCATATCATTTATTAACTTAACCGGGAGACCTTAACAGCAAAAAAGGGCACTTTGAATAACTTCGCTAGGGCAACAGCCAAAAACCTGGACTGTACCAAGCAAACCAGGACCTGTAGCCACTGGTTAGAAAAGGAAACTGTAATAGTTCATAGAAGAGAGATAAAGAGATGCTTAGCCTTATTAGTAATAATATAATTAAATAAATGCAAAATAAAATAACAATGAGATACCACTTTCTACCCATTAAGGCTGCAAAATTTAGAAAACCATTCAATACCAAGTTTTGGCTAAGATGGGGACCATTGGCCAGCGTTAAGTAACGTAATTTATCTAGCAAACAATCTGACAGTACAAAATGTGATTAAGTCGATTTACATTCTACCACCCAGTAATTTCCTTCTTGTATATATGCCCTGGAAACATGTACAAAAGACCAAAAGTAGAGATGTGCAAGGATGTTCTTTTGGAGCACTGTGATAACATGCTGTTAAAGGCTACCTCAGTGTCCATCACAAGGGGAACAGGTAGCAAAAAGTAATAGACTCGTATGGTAGAATCAGATGCTTCAGAATGAAGCCATGACCTGGATGTGTAGACAGCAACACAGATGTCAAAACCATAATGTTGAGTGAAACATAGTCAATACAGAATTATTAACACGAGGACATTTGTGGAAATATAAGTACATACATAAACAAAACAACAGTGTGTTTTCAAGCGATATTCCAGGTCATATATAAAACACATTACAGTGGTTGCCTGAGAAGAAGAAAGGACGAGGAAGTATGGAATGTGAATTGGAAACAAAAGGGTGAAAATGCTAAAAGAAAAAAGAAGAGGATTTTTGATCTTTGCTCATCATAAACTGAAGAGTATGATTAACTTAACAATCAGCTGCTGAGTTAAATAACCAGCCAACAAAAACAAAAATCTGTTTCTCCCCCATTGAGGATAGGTCCAGCATGTCACTTTTTAAGATAAAGTCCCTGGGTCCCCAGTGAATCTTATCTTCTTTAAACCTTCATTAGTCCTAATCCTCCAATTTCTCTTTCTCAGTCAGAGTTCTTTGTCTGCATAGGAGATGAATTCTTTCAGTCTAGGATTAAGAAAAATATGACAGCTTAGAAGAAGTGTACAGGAAATCTATCTCACCAAACTCAAGGGTATGCAAAATGCCAGACAGGCTCACAAATGACAGGGACATGGGGCCTACGTTATTCTCCCCAGGACTGTGTAGTCAAGCTCCCTGTCTACACAGTTGCCTTATTTGCTCTCTGCAGACTGGTTTTCTCTGCCCCTCAAAGACATATACCCGTCTTTGCTATGGCTTCTACATGTACAGGTTATCCTTTCAAGAGACCAACTAGGCATGACTCTGTCCCAAACCAACATCTGAAGGAGAGAGTATCCAGTTGGTCCAGCTTAGTCCAATCCACTAGTCAGGCACACAAGACTGCATAGGGTCTAATGCTTTGAGTGATGGGGATGAAGGGCAGTGTTCAGGAAAGAGGCTGTGGGGGGAAGCTGAGGCGGGTGGATCATGAGGTCAAGAGATCGAGACCATCATGGCCAACATGGTGAAACCCCATCTCTACTAAAAATACAAAAGTTAGCTGGGTGTGGTGGCACATGCCTGTAGTCCCAGCTACTTGGGAGGCTGAGGCAGGAGACTCGCTTGAACCAGGGAGGTAGAGGTTGCAGTGAGCCGAGATCATGCCATTGTACATTGTCAGCCTGGCAACAGAGCAAGACTCTGTCTCAAAAAAAAAAAAGAAGAAGAAGAAGAAGAAGGAGAAGGAGAAGGAGAAGGAGAAGGAGAAGGAGAAGGAGAAGGAGAAGGAGAAGGAGAAGAAGAAGAAGAAGAAGAAGAAGAAGGAGAAGGCGGCTCATATACTCTCTTTGTAGATATCCCATCACACAACCAGAGGAAACAGGTTTTGATCAGGTTAGCAGAAGAGGAATTGATGAAAGTGATGTCATCTGAGGTTCCATTGATCTTTCCATCCATTGCATATCTTAGAGGGTTTAATTAAAGAAAAATTAGAAACTTAGAGATCATTTAGTCTCAGCCTATCATTTGCAGGTTAGATCGCTGAGCCTTGATGGTATTAAAAAGCAGTTCAAGGTCAAGCACATGGACCCACCAGCTGGATCTCAGACTCCTAGTCCCAGGGTTTTCATCTCACCTTGAAACCACAGTATTAGCCTAGAGTATCTTTCATCCAACAAACAAAATAGACATCAAGCCCCTTGAATAGGAATTAAAATCAATACAATATTTCTATATACAGATATATGCTGTATCCGTAGTCTTCATCAATATTATGTCCTGAGGTTCATGACATATTTAAAGAGTCCCTCAAGGTTATAACCCTAGTCTGGTGGACTGAAAAAATTCAGCTAATGCTTTGGCTGAATCCCAGTGGAGGTGATTATAATCACCTGCCCTCCAGACCCAAGAGAGCCTCTCCTGTGTGCATCCCCTCTTCTCTAATCATGTGCTTCCTTCCCACCCTGCAACCAAGGGTGTCTTCACTAACAGGTGCATTGGGTGCAATGTTACAGTTGGAACATTTTAGAGTTGCAATTTAGAGTTGGGAGGGTACTTAGAGGTCATCAATCAAGCTCTCTGAAATTTACAGATGGTGAAATCGAGGTTCAAAAAGAAAGAATGAGAGGCCCAATGGCACAGAAAAAGCTGTGAAAACATAAGAAAAATATATCATTTCTCTATGGCGCCATTTCTATGACTGCACCCAATCTGTTTCTCTCCTATTTCGGCAGACAATTCCCTTATCAGCAGCCAAGGACCCAAATGAATAAAAGCAAAACTGTGGGGTCTTGAGTGGTTTCAGGTGATCCACAAATTTGACACAAAACCAAAACCAAAAAAGCTTATAAAGGAAAGACACTATGTGGCAAATGCTGTTAATTCCCCACCCTCCCAATACCCTTCAGGATGCACCAGCCTACGTCCAGTTGCCAGGACCTGTACCTTTCTCCAGCTGCCTTACTCCAAGGCACCATCAGTCCCCAGTGCTGGGGAAGTAAACTCCCACTCCCAACAGCCCTCTAACAATGACTTACAGAAGGTGATGTATACATACCCCAGTCCCCTAGCCCCTCAATGGGACAACTAGGAGGCGTTTCTACACTGGTTCAGTTTCCTTGCAGGATCAAGCTCCTCCTTCACAGAGGTAGCTGTTCTTATAAACGCCCTGTACTGGCTCATTTCCTTTTCCATCTCACTCTCTCTCTCCTACTGGTGTTTCCTACACCTCCCAAACAACTACTTGTACTTGATTATTCCTTGTCTTGAGGTCTGTTTCTAGGGAACCCAAACTAAGAAAGCTTCATAAAAGATGCATTCTTGGCTGGGCATAGTGTCTCATGCTTGTAATCCCACCACTTTGGGAGACTAAGGCAGGAGGATTGCTTGAGAAGTTCAAGACCAGCCTGGGAAACATAGCAAGACCCCATCTCTACAAAAAAATTCAAAAGCTAGTCAGGTGTGGTGGTGCACAACTGTAGTCCCAGCTACCCAGGAAGCTGAGACAGGAAGATCGCTTCAGCCCAGGAGTTAGAGATTATAGTGAGCCATGATTGCGCCACTGCACTCCAGGCTGGGCAAAAGAATAAGACCTCATCTCTAAATAAATAAGTACATACATAGATAGATAGGTAAAGTGCATTCTCTCTGGCCTGGAAAACAAAGTGCATTATCAGAATAGGCTAGTTTATATTACTGTAACAGAAATAACTTCAGTGACTTAACACAAAGTTTATTTCTCCAGTCAAAGAAGATTTGGTAACTCTTCTCAGGCAGCTCTCCTTCCAGTGGCGACTCAGGGATCTCTGCCAGGTCCATGTGTGGCTCTAGTATCTTGAAGCCCTTCTCCTCCAGCCTTGTGGAGGATGGAAAGAGGGAGGATGGAAAATTACAAGATGTTTTAAGGGGCAAGCTTGGAAGTATTCTACATCATTTCCACCTACGTTCAGAGTTTAGTCACACGATTTTACCTAAATACCTTTTGTGTGTCTGGGAGAAAGTAAAGGGGTCAATGAAAGCATCCCACTGTCTTCTCCATACAGATATACAGGGCATCTGGCTGGATTCTAGAATGGGAGAATCCTGACTTCCAGGCCATAGCCCTGGTCAAGGAAAAGGTATTGGCCATCAGCAGCAACCTCTACTTGGCCTTTGTCTTCCCTAGCTCCTGAAGCTTCATCTCCTACTGATCCCACCTGCAGACCTTGGCTGGCTTCAGCCATTCATTTAACACACAGTGTGTGAGCACCTACTGTGTGCCATACATTATGCTATGCACTGGAGATAAGCTGGTTCCTGAAGCACTGGTCTTGGCCACAGCAATAGGTGTTTCAATAGCCATCACCCATTGTTCAGTGGGAACTTAGCATCTGTGTTATTCAACCAGATTTCCTGGAGCCAGCCCTTGCAGGGCAGATCTGAGGTTCCAGGGATCCTCCAGCACTGCACATCGTCTCACCCCCACCAGTTCTCTAAATCGGGCTGTTCAGGAGCCTCAACTTCTGTTGAGCTTCCCTCTCTGGGGTTTGCCAATTTCCCCAGTCTCCTCTAAGATGGCAGTTCTCAATCTGGGACCTACAAACCTCGATGGTAAACAAGGGTTGCATTTTTATTCTCCTACCCTCTAACTCATGGGTTGGCACATCATAGCCCATAAGCCAAATCTGGTTGGCTCGCCACCTATGTTTTCTTAGCCTGTGAGCTATGTGTGTCTTTTACATTTTCAAATGGTTGGAAAACAAAATCAAAAGAGAAATAATATTTCATGACGTATAAAACTTGTATGAAATTCAACTTTCACTGTCCATAAATAAAGTTTTATGGGAACAGAGCCATGCTCATTCATTTACATATTATCTGTGGCTGCTTTCAAGCTATATCAGCAGAGTTGAATAGGTGCCGACAGAGACCATATGGCTCACAAAGCCTAAAATATTTACTATCTGGCCCTTTACAGAAAAGTTTGCTGACCTCTGCTATAACTGAATGTTACCGTTTTCTTCAATTAGCAATAAAGGCAACAACCAGAGTGGTATTCACAGTATCTATGACATTGTTACCAATAGAATTCACAGATATTTTCATAACATTGCATTGTTACCTATTTTGAAATATCATATATATTCATCATTATTTCAGAATTAAAGCAGTTATTAGGCCCATGATTTTATCTTGTCATTTTAAAGCATTTAAAATGAAACACATATATTACTATGTCACATAATTGTGGGATTTTAAATTTTTTTGATAGCTATATTTCATTATAATTGTGATCTTATGTATTTTGATTTAGGTATTTTAAAACATTATTTTGAAAGGGGTCTATGGGCTTCATCAAACTGCCAGAAAATTTACAACACAAAAAGGGTAAAAGTCCCAGTTCCAGGAGAAAGAGGACCCATCTGGCAAAGTCTGGATTTCCCACCCAGCTCTGGCCAGCTCTCTTATGCAGAGGGTTGGAGCCACCTCCCTGTATCCCATCCCATCAACTCACTGGGAACGGAGAGGTCCCAGACAAACAGGGAGTTTGTATTGCTTTCCTGGCCCCCTGTTAGCACTTGACGCCTGAATCCTCGGCAGCCCTTCTTTCTTTCCCCAGTATTGCCTGACCAGCAGTGCCTTTGCCACGCCTATGGGGCCTGCATCTTGAGCTGCCCAGCCACCCTTACCCAGCCAGGCTTAGGACGGCTTCAACGTCAAGGCCCAAGGACTCTATTAGAAACCTTGGAGGTTCAGTTTCAGGATGGAGGCTGGGGAGGGATGGCAATGCCAGGGGCCAGGGACTAATAGCCCAAGAGGACCCTCTTGCTCTTCCCCACTCCTGTTTCCTGCCAGAATGTCGTCTTTATTAAGTTAGCTCCATGTTTCCTGCCCACCCAAGAAAGATGGGGGAGCTCATGTTGCTTCATACAGGAAGCACCACATTGGACGTTGTATGGAGAGACCACATTTACTGCCCTTAAAGTCTCAGCATCTATAGGTCCTTGATCCAACACAGGCTTTGAATCTAAAATTTCCACTTGGGAATTTGGGAGAGTTTAAGGCACTATCCTGAAAAGGCTACATGACTTTTGACTACGCCATATACACGTGGAAATCTCCAGAATAAATATGGAAGACATGACCGGGTTCCACACCATGCTCCAATTGGGAATATGGATAAGATCTTCAACATTTATATTTTTCACGAAATGTACCTGAACTTTCCAAGCAAGAGAACATGACCACATAACTATGTGTGTGTGGCCCACATATGTGGGATGGAGCCAGGGCCCTGAAGGAGATATCTGAAAGCAGACACTGCCAGCCTGAGGAAGGTAGGTTGCTGTTGAAGGTTAACTTCCCAATCCCCTCATTCTTCAGGTAATCTCCTCACAAAGTCTACAAAGTTCTCTTTCTCCGGGCCTTTCTGAAAAGGAAAAGCTCCCAGAATGGTCTCGGTGATGGGAAGTTAGGCTCAGGGACCACCAAGGATTCCAACATTCATACATCATCCACTAAACATTAACATATTAACCAAGAATCTCCCAGTGAACCCATCAGTGAACGAGGCCTGAGAAAACTATCCACAGTTTGCCTGGGCTTGCTCGGTCCAGGGAGGGTGCGGATATGGAGCACAGCTTCAGAAATGGGTGACCAGCCAACTCGTTTTCCAAGAAAGCCCCAGGAAAACTGGAACAAGTTGGTCACCCTACAAGAGACCTTCAATTCTGTCTTCTAGATCTTGCCAGTTGTCTCACTGGGTGACTTCGAGCAAGTCTTAATTTCTTCATGTATGATATGGCAGCCTGTCATCTTATTAAAACCAAGCAGCTAAACATGCTATTGAGTCTGTTGGTTTGTACTCCAGGGTCGATATTTATGAAGAACAAAGCTGGTTTGTATCACTGCTTTGATATACACCATCATTATTGCTTCTTGCATTTCTCTACTGCATCTCCTTCCAAAGGATATTCACAAGCTGTGAATATAGTTTCATTTTATCCTAACAGCTTCATAAAAGACAAAAGATAAGAAGGAGAGATCTAAACTATAGTGATTCCCATTCTACAGATGCACAAACAGGATCCCAGAAAGAAATGACTTTCTCAAGGCCACCCAGTGAGTAGGCACATGGTTCTGTTCTCTGGATAGCCGCCCAGTTCCTTTCCTTACATCCTCACACTTGAGCAACTCTGCATGCTGATGATATTCAACCGCACAGTGTCTCATGTACCACCTACCCTAGTTCTTGCCTCTCTTGTGAGAATAGGTCCAGTGTTTCGCAGATATCACAGACTTACAATCACAAAATGGGGTATTGCTATGAGGGATATTGATGAGACTTTAAAGATGGAATAATTGGATGATAAGATAATGAGCCTTAAAGTAGATAATAATATTGAGCTCTAAAGGGGATATTAGTATTGATCCACCTCATCAGGCCTGTTGGGAGAATCAGCTCACTGGCAATTGTAAGAAACTTTGCAATGAAGGAGCACCAATTTTAGCACATTTGAGACTCACCTTATCCCCTTTGGGATGCCTCTCCCTAGAGTGGTTTAAGTAGTCATCTGGATGCCATAGCAACCAAGCCCTGCCTGATGGAACCCTTCAACCCTATGCTTCCTGTGCACTTCTGTATCCCTTAACTCAACCATAAGGTGAAGACTTGCCTTTCTTCATAAAACAAGAGTGCAGCAAAAAGCACTTAATTTTTGGCTCCTAAAAGAAGCAGGGGCATGGCAAAAATGTAGGATGCTTTTAAGAACTCCAACTAGATGCAATACTCTTATCTGTGACCACAGAAGTCATGGGTGGAAGAGTCATGCTTAGAACAATCAAAGATGGCCAAAGGGGCTTTGCCAAGTAGGGGCTCAAGAGAGGCCATATAGAAGGCATTGATTTTGTGGTTCTGATCTGGAGTTCTCTTTACTGCCATTTGGGAAACATTAGCTCTCTCTCACCTGCTCCTGTAGCCAGCCCATGTGGAAAGAGGTCTCTGGGTTGTTTTCATAATGTCATTATTATAGTAATACTGGTTTCAGGGTAGGTGTTTAATAAATGCTGACTGGTTGATGTTCTGGTGTTTGTGTGTGCATTATGTGCTTACTCACAAGCAAGCTTTTCCAATTTTGTCTTTGCTTTGCACTGAACCACATGCTTTTCGTCCCAAGCACCTTGTTAAAAAATAAATGAATGAAGAAGTGATTTGCTCAAGGTCATGTAGCTTAAAAATGACAGAACAAAGGTGTTCCCAGAGCTTTTGACACCAAGCCTAGAGCTTCTTCTATTCTGTTCTCCTGTCCTCCATAACCATGCTGCAATCCAATCACAAGCCCTCAAGGGGAAGGGACTTCCAGCCCACGCTTGTTTTTATTTTCTCTGTGCTCTAACCAGCTAAGTGTCCACTCAGCAACAGTCAGTCATCAAGGAAGGCCATTGTGCAGGGGTTTCTATTGACTGTGCTAGGAGCAGCCCAGCCTCCCCACTGCCCCAGGAATACCTCTACAGGACATCTGCAACCCTTCTTTAGCACAGAAAAGTAGTGAAGTTTGCCTTGGTATTCGAGATGCCTTCATTTTCCCCCCATCCTCTCTATTCCTCCTATCTCAAAAGTACTTTCAAAAAAAATATTTAAAATTGCTTGGAAATTGAAGCAAGATTTCCTGGTTATTGATTCAAATTCTGGCAGGCCTGACTCAAAGCTGTCTCACTTGCTACTGTCACCAATTCCGATGGCTAAAGAGGAATCCTAAGGAGTTGGGCTGAACCAAACGATCCAGGAATCCCTCCATCCCCCACCCCACCTCCATTTAGGAATTTAATATTTCCATTCCAGCTGAGGTCTATTGCAGGATGTTAATTGGGATTTCAGTTGGTCCCTCTCACTCTGGGCTTTTGCTTAAACTAATATTTTTGGTTCTTTGTTCGTGTATCTTAACAGCAGGCAGGAAACAACCTCTGAATAGCCACAGAATGACAAGAGCTGGGTTTATCCAGCAATTTGGCAGATAAACACAATAACAGTAGCCTTCGAATCACTGCTCCTGGGAATGTGACAGGGACTGTGTTGTGGCAGAGCAATCCTATATTTTGTGTCATCCTCTGCAAAGAAAAAGAATCTGGGTCTCTTGCATCTTATAAGAAAAAAGATATTAGAGAGACAATAAGATAATAGTAATAACAGTCTGCTTATATGCTAAAAGGGTTTGAGACACAATAATACAGACCTGAATCTACTTATTTTTTAGGCTTCCTTTAGCAAATTTTCTTTGCTTGGTTTCTATGGAAACTGGAGATTGCACATGAGCTAGAGACACTCAGTAGTCTTTCCTGGCAGATGTGTCCATTTCAGATTTCTCTGATTTAAGAGATGTCATGCTTTAACCACGAAGATTAAAAGAAAAAGTAATACTAATCCATTTGTTGTGCTCATGTAATTACTGCTGAGAAAGTCTATGTTGATAGCTACCATTTATTGAGCACTAGATGTGTTCCAGGACATATTCTAAGCAATTATATATCTTAGCTCACTTAATCTTCCCAGTAGCCCCATTGGTTTGGTATCTGTAATAATCAAGGTCCAGCCAGGAAAACAGAAACCACTCTAGGTCTCTCAGATAGAAGGAACTGAATACAAGGAATTAGTTATGAATGCAATGAAAAAGCTGACAGGCCAAACAAGGGGCTGTGAGGCAGCTCAGAGAGTAGCAAAAATAGGAAGCTACTCTAAACCCTGGCGGGGGGAGAGAGTAGAGGGAAGAGGTCATGTTTCCTGTGCCCAAAAGTTGAGATGGAATGGCATGAACTAGAACTATCATGAGGAATACATGTAGGAGCTGAGACCAAGTTTCCAGTTAAGCATGTTTTTAGAGCTATACTGGTAGAGGTTGAGAAAGCTGACACTAGATTTTCTTTCCCTATTTCAGGGAAAGAAAAACATGCTCACCGGCGTAGTAGGGTATCAAAGCCCTTTCTGGAGGGTAAGGTAATCCGACAACAGTGGAACACTAACCTCTGTTTACCCAACCCTGTGTCATGGCCACCAAGCCCAGGGCATGGGTCAGTGGTTATGAGAACACTGGAGCTGTGGCCTGGAGCCTCCTTCTGATGGGCAAGAACTATCTGGTGGACACTAAACCTATAAGACTACTAGCAGGACATCACAGGATAAGGGAGAAAGGGGGAGGAGTGCCTGACTTCTCTATGTCTCCTGCCCTCAGACCTTCTGTCAAGTTCTCCTGTTGGCTTGAATCTGGGGCCAGAAGTCAAAGGATTCTGTGAAATGAGTTCCCCTGTGATACAGAGAAGAGCAGAGGAAGCACAGAGAGGAATGTGAGAGCAACAAGCAGTTGGTTTGTGGAGATTACTATGCCCATTTTATAAATAAGAAAACTGAGGCACAGAAAGATTATTTTCCAAAGACAAACATTAGCAAGTACAATAACTTGTTATCTGGTTAAATCCACACCCTTAACCACTTTATAATATCTTCTGTGGAGGGAAAAAAAAGACTTCACACACTTGAAAATCCTATATCACACACCCATCACCCAAGTAGGCCTGGTTGATTATGAAAATGTTCAATGGTGGGAGTCTGCCCATCTTAAATTTGCCCATTTGGGGGTTCTGAATATTTATTTAATGTGTGCTTATAATTCCAGGTGATTCAGCTTGACTACATATTCATGCCTTGAGTCATAAAAATATGAAAAGGACCGGGCGCAGTGGCTCAAGCCTGTAATCCCAGCACTTTGGGAGGCCGAGGCGGGTGGATCACAAGGTCAATTGATCGAGACCATCCTGGTCAACAAGGTGAAACCCCGTCTCTACTAAAAATACAAAAATTAGCTGGGCATGGTGGCGCACGCCTGTAGTCCCAGCTACTCGGGAGGCTGAAGCAGGAAAATTGCTTGAACCCGGGAGGTGGAGGTTGCGGTGAGCCAAGATCGTGCCATTGCACTCCAGCCTGGGTAGCAAGAGCAAAACTCCGTCTCAAAAAAAAAAAAAAAATATGAAAAGGGCATTGTCCTGACTAGTGACACAGACCTGGACGTAGAAGGGGATTGGACTGATGAGGAACCTCATTTTTCTCATATTTGCTTTGATTCCATTTGGTTAGAGTGTCACAAAGAGGTGAGGGGGAAAGTAGGCAAAAATTCCCAGTTCCTATTTTCTCCCTTAATGTCTGACCATCTGCTGCTGCTAAAGTTGTTAGAGAAATCTATCAGAGGAAAGCTAAATGTCTACCTGAAAACTTCATCTACTCTCTGAACTGGGGGAAGAAGACCATTTAGCTGAGGGACACCTTGGCAAAAGTTGAAGAGAGTTGTTTCATCTGACAGTCAGGGCAGACCCTTCCTAGAGATAGTCATGTCTTCAGAGAGCTTATTTGAAAATCAAGAAACATTGCAATATAAGGATTTTCAGTTTCTAGCAATAAGAGAACATTTTGGTGAGCTTATTTTCCTTGTTTCCTTTTTAATGTATGCTTTATGTGAGGGAACTTCTGTTATTTGTAAGACTAGTCCTGCTTACGTCAGCAGACAAATCCATGGAAACGTGTGGATGCTTATCTTCCTTCCCAAAGGGCCCGAAGTACTTCCCTGGTTAAGGACCCCTGAAGGGGGATGCTTTTCTCCTACTGAATCCTCAAAGCCAGCCAGGGAAAGTGGTGGAATTGGTTCCTTGCAGGACAACATATTCTTAATCCCAGGGAGAAAGCAACTTGTGGGAAACTGAAACCCACAGAGTATAATCCCTTCTGTCCCCCTCAAAAGATTTTTCCAGAGCTAATGAAATTTAAGGCCAGGTAGTGTAGCCTATGCCTGTAATTCCAGCATTGTGGGAGGCTGAGGCAGGAGAATCCCTTGAGACCAGGAGTTCAAGACCAGCCTGACAGCATAGCAAGACCTCCAAAAAAAATACAAAAATTAGCCAGATGTGATAGCATGTGCTGTAGTCCCAGCTACTCAGGAGACTGAGGCAGGAGGATCACTTGAGCCCAGGAATTGGAGGCTGTAGTGAGCTATGATCACACCATTGCACTCTAGCCTGGGCGACAGAGTGAGATCCTGTCTCTGAAAAAAAAAAAAAATTAATTTAAAATAGCTTTGCCATTGGCAGCAATAAACATTTAATGGCCAGAAGCCTTAATATCTACTTTTTCATTACTGATATGAGATGAAATACATTTGCATAACAAAGAGTATCTGTTATTTTTCCAGATGCCTGACTAAAGACAAGAGAGAGAAATTCTATATCCTGAGACCTCCCTGAGTTTCCTTTAAGTCTGGATCCAGGCTATGTGGGGCCTGATACAATCCTAGGAGCCCTCCTTAAGAAAAAGAATGCAGAATTAGGAACATCAATTTAGGTATAAAAATGTTTATTCATTTAGAATGAGAAAAGAGATCATAACACATTAGGAAATTGTTAAAAGCCAGGAGATGCCAAAAACTTACAAAATCTAGAATGTAATGCATTTGTGTTAATCCTTTTCCTACATTTTTCACACTTTTCAATTATCCCTTCATACAATAATCCTGTGATATCTCCTATCGAGACTAGAAAGAAAATTCAGCATTTTCTTCAACATAGTTGACCAAATTTCCTTTTTTATTTTTCATAGTTCGGAAACATTTATTTTGGCTTTACAACTCATTATTTATAGTGAGATGCCCATTTTTAGGACTGTGGTCAAATATGGAAAAAACTTCTAAGTGTTTTCTCTATATGAGCTAAGACTCAAGGGCATTTCAGGCTTTCTCATGAGGCAGCTAATCTTAAAAATACACTTTGAAAGGACAGCAGCCACTGATCACTTGGTGTTGATGTCCTTGTTTCTTTATACTGGGTGACTTGGCCTATAGGACACCGGGAGTATCCCTAAATGCCACTACTTAACTAGATCATGAGGTGACTGAATGACGCAGATGCGTACCCACTGAACCCAACATCCTCAATTCAACTTCCTCTTAGGGATTCCCTAAAGAGTCCCATAGCTAGTATAAAGCCATATAATACAAGGGGATGATGGCAGAGGGGAAGCTGGCCTGAAAAAATACACCAGTCTTAACTGATTACAGTGAAAGGATTTTTCTAGTTGGCCATGGTGGTGCTCACTTGTGGTCCCAGCTACTCATGAAGCTGAGGCAGGAGGATCACTTGAGTTAGGAGTTGGAGGGTGCAGTGAGCTATGATCACACCAATGCACTCTAGCCTGGGCACCAGAGTGAGACCCTGTCTCCAAAAAAAAAGGAAAGAGAGAAAAAGATCTTTTCAGGTCCTTGAATGGGGATTATGTAAAGGAGGAACCCTGAAATTTATAAGCTAAGCTTTCTTTGTTTTGTGATAAATCTGTCTCTGGTTTTATTACCATCATCATCGTTATTACTCCTGTAACATGGGGCCCTTCTGGGGATTCCAACAAGATAATACATGCAGATGTGGAACATAACAGGCTGTCAATTGTATTTATCATCATCATCACTGTACTTGGCTGTCAACAAGAGGTAAGGAAGGAAAGGGTGTCAGGGCCAAGAGGCTTTCTGAATGAGATGACCCTCCTGCTGGGTCTCAGAGGCTCTCTTTCTACTTATAACACCTGTGAGTACTCAATTCTTTACAGGTAAGGGCATGCATGCAGTAACCAATTTTCAGGACACAGCAATCTAGACAGAGCAGAGGATATTCAATGGGTTCATATTTGCTGCCATTTTTTCAGTCTGGACTAAAGTAAGAGCAATTGATTATTCAAGTTATTTTAAAATTGATTTTATCATCTTATTGAAACTCTAGGAGTATCAGAGTTTAAAAAAAAAAGAAGGAAAGAAAGAATGACAAAGAACCTCAAATCTCTGTTCATTCAGGATGGTTTAGTTTGGAAAGATGTTGGTAAAGTGATCTACCGGTATCAAATTATTCTATAGAGAAAAGCTTTTCAGGGAGACACACGGGCTGGATCTTTCCTCTCCAGAACCAGCTAAAAATAGTTCTCTTCTTTATCTCACGAGAATCTGACCCATCTCAGCCCATTGGATTGGTACCAAGAAGTGGTACCGATGCGGGAATGCCATGCTTCTATCTTCCCATGGAAAATTACAGTTGGTGGAAGGGGTGGGGCAGAGAGTAGATTCCTGCAGGAGGTGGCACACAGGCTCCCAGGAAGGTAGGCACCCTGCCAACCACCTCCTTCAGCAAGCAGAGCTGCTCTGCCCCCACCCAGACCCCGCCAAGCACAGCCACAGAGGCAATTCCTGCCTTGGCGTGGATGGAATACTGTGCCATGTGCCCTGTGCATGGAGGTGGTGGCAAGTCTCCTGAGTCCCCATGTCAACAAATCCACCCATCTCCCCAGGCCTAAAACTACTCCTGTAGTCAGTCCCTCGAGTTAAGGATGGAAAGGTCCTCATACCCTTAAGATACCAATGTGTAAAGCCCTCCTCCAGCCAGGCACTAGCACGGGAGCTGAGAGTGAACTCTCCAGATGGCCCAGCTGGACAGCATGGCTATGAAAGAAAGGGCTGCTCCAGCACCATGTTCAGGGCTCCCCACAGCAATTTGCAAGTCTAGGATGCCACTGTGATTCTCCGGACCTCTCCTTACTGGAGCTACCACAGCCACCACCAACCTCACACACTTTCCTTCCACTCCATTGTCCAAATCTCACCTCTCTGCCCATCTACAGCTCCCAAGGAGCCTTTCCAGACCCCACATGTAATGGTCACTCTTTCCTCTAACCTTTCATAGCTTTTCATTTATTTTAATAAGTGAATGACTTTTTACACTAACTCAGTTAGGCATGTCTTTATTTCCACTCTACTGGTTGCTGTGTTTCTACCACGCTTATAAGTGCTTGCTGAATAAATGAACAGATGACAGTCTGGAATCAGAGAAGGTGGTCCAGGCATAGATTTGTGGTGAGTGTGCCTGAGGAGGCCCAGGAAGGTTGCTGGGGAGCTTGGAGGGTGCCTCGGGATGCTGTGTGTTCTGGGGGTAGCAAAGGCCTTAGCAGGGAGAAGGAGGGGTTTCAAGCAAATCCTGACATCTGATAATGCCTGGGGGTCCCTGATGGGCAGTCAGGACCTTTTGGGTTGCAAGAGACAAGAGCTAGTTCAAATCAGCCTCAGCAAGAAGGGTATTATCGGCTTTCTTGAATGAGAAGGATATTGAAATGGCTCACAGAATGGAAGGGAGAATTCCAGGAACCAAACCCAGGGTAGGAAGTGAAACCCACTAAGGACCTTCCTCTCGTCTCTTCCCTCTCCCTTTTTCCTTCTTCTCTGTCCCCTGTCCCGTCCCTTCTCCTTTCTCCCTTCTCCCCTCATTTCTCTCCCTCTCTTCCTTCTCTTTCTCTCTTTCCATCTCATTTTCACTGTGTCTCTATTTTAATAGCACTCTCTTTTACATCAGAAAAGTTCTCTACACATGCCAGAGAAAATAGCTCCTAGCAACTCCAGATATAAACACTTAATGATTTAAAACTAAGAAAAATTAGCTTTCCACGTCCAATCAGAAGATTCCATGGGAGGCCCCCAACTGGCCTGGATTCTGTGCGTCCACCCCTTGGACGAGTCACTGTGTCCAGGGATGTGACACCATTCTTGGCCCAACTGTATGAAGAAGGAGGCCAGGCACCATGATTGACAGCCCCACTAGGGCCACATGGAGGAGTAAAACAAGACAGTCAGAGGCTCGCTACACTAGCAGACAAGGTCTCTGGGACAGGGCTCTTGGAAGGGATGATGGGGTGGACTTACAAATAACTTCAGGCAGGGATGCTGGTATCAAGACCAAGGATGTTTTTCCAGGCAGCAAAAGAGAGGCCCTCTGACACTCTGGGCTTTTGTCTCTTAGGGACATCCTGTTTAAAAAGATCTCAACCCAGCAGCTTCTTTGAACCCTACCTCTAGCCTGAGTGTTGAACCTCAAACAGCAACTCCAATTGTTTGGGGGGGGGGGTGCATTGTTTGTTTGTTTGTTGTTTTGGGTTTTTTTTCATTTTTATTGTTGTTTTTTGTTTTTTGAGACAGAATTTCACTCTGTCACCCAGGCTGGAGTGCAGTGGCACAAACATGGCTCACCATAGCCTTGGCCTCCTGGGATCAAGCAATCCTCCTGCCTCAGCCTCCCACATGGCTGGGACCACAGGCATGCGCCACCACGCCTGGTTAATTTTTTAAGAATGTTTTGTACAGATGGAGTCTCACTTTGTTGCCCAGGCTGGTCTCAAACTCCTGGGCTCAAGCAATTCTCCCACCTTGGCCTCCCAAAATGCTGGGATTACAGATGTGAGCCACCATGCCCAGCCTGTAACTAACTCTGCTTCTTGTGACAATCAGCCTTGTGTCAATGGGCCTCTGAACCTTGCTGTGACGCATGGGAACCTCCAACCTTTCTCACCTAGCAAGCCTCACTGGATTAGGAATTAAGCACCCGATTTTAAGCTTTGGCTCCATTTCTTATTTATAGACTGAATGTGTGGATAATATCTGTACGGCCTTCTCTTAGAAGTTGTGAAAATCACACAATGGAATGTGTGAAAGGGCACAATGCAAACTGTAAAGTACCACACAAATTTAAGAACTTGCTATGTAAAAGTTGTTCACCTCACCTCACACTTGAGGCTTCATATCACTCTCACTAAACTTTCTTGAGGGCCGGGTGCAGTGGTTCACGCCTATAATCCCAGCACTTTGGGAGGCGAAGGCAGGTAGATCACGAGATCAGGAGTTCAAGACCAGCCTGGCCAAGATGGTGAAACCCTGTCTCTACTAAAAATACAATAGCCAGGCACGGTGACAGGCACCTGTAATCCCAGCTACTCAGGAGGCTAAAGCAGGAGAATCGCTTGAACCTGGGGTGGCAGAGGTTGCAGTGAGCTGAGATTGTGCCATGGCACTCCAGCCTGGGCACAGAGTGAGACTCTTTCTCAACAACAACAACAAACACTTTCTTTCATTTGTCTCTTGTGCCTGAATAAAAATAAAATTGAGCCCTTCCGCCATGGCCACCATTGGAGAGTTGCAGCCATCACTCTTTGCTTCGCTGTGGCTGTGGGCCTCAACAAGGGCCACAAGATAACCAAGAACGTGAGCTAGCACAGGCACAGCCGTGGGCACGTTCATGTAGGACATGATCGGGGAGGTATGTGGCTTCGTCCTGTACGAGCAGCATGCCATGGAGTTACTGAAGGTCTCCAAGGACAAACAGGCCCTCAAATTCATCAAGAAAAGGGTGGGGACACACATCCGTTACAAGAGGAAGAGGGAGGAACTGAGCAACGTCCTGGCCGCCATGAGGAAAGCCGTTGCAAGAAAGACTGAGCCCCCCCGTTCCTGCCTTCCACCTGAAATAAACAGCTTGACCCCCAAAAAATAAATAAAATAAAATAATGCTTTCTAATTATTTTTAAATTAATTATGGTCCTTTATAAAAGTGATACACACACATAGTTCTCAAAGGCACTTAGCTCGACAAATACATGATTAAAACAGTAGTCTTCTGGTCACCTATAGAAATCCTAGATATTTAGCAAGGTGTGCTGTTTCACACCCATAGTCCCAGCTACTCTGGGAAGCTGAGGCAAGAGGATGGCTTGAGCCCGGACTTTGGAAGCTGCAGTGAGGTGTGTATGATAGTGCCACTGCACACCAGCCTGGCAACAGACAAGATCCTGTCTCAAAAACAAACAGAAAACCAAAAAACAGATACGTTCATCTTGTATCACAGTGATGCATCTTAAAATAGCATTCATGCTCACCACTACTTCAAAATTATAGTCATTCTGCCCGTTATTTAATGTGCTCATTAAAAAGCACATATATTACTATATCCCTATTTTGTTTTCTGATGTTTTGACAACTATATTTCAATGTGATTGGTTTCCTTTGTACTCCTATGAATTTTATGTACTTTAAAATATTATTCTGTCTCAATTCCTCTCTTCCTCCTCCCCCCCCCAATTTTCTACAAACCTTAAACTGCTCTAAAAATAAAGTCTATTAATAAAATAATTTTTTGAAACAACATTATTCTGAGAAGGAATCCACAGACCTCATCTGATTGTGGGTCTATAGCATAAAAATACTTTGAATCCTTGTTTTAGTTGAGCGTCAGGTGCTGGACCTCCTGGTTTGATACTCTCATTGTGAAATCATATTCTGTATTTTGGTACTTTTCTTCTACTTTCTGCATAATTTCCTGGGTTTGATCTTCCAACCCCATCCATGACTATTGTATTGCTGTTGCATTCCCTTTGATAACATCCTGGTCTTATTCCATAGCTGTTCTGTCTTCTCATCTCACTTAGGCCATCAAGTCTGGGGTGTGATTTACTTCTGCTGATTTTAGACTGCTTGCTTGTGGAAAAGGCACTACAAAGTGATTGGGTGTTCTGCATCTAAGTAGGGGGTTTGCTGGCTGGTGGCTTCCCTGTGGGGTGATTGATCCATCACTAGGCATTTCATTGCAGGACCTCCACATGGCAGAATCTGTGGCTCTTTTCTCTTGGGGAAGTCCATGCCTTCAGGGAGAAATCTCCTAATTCCCTTCTTGGAGGGAGTGGGTATGTACTAGTCAGCATCCTGGGAATCACACAGCAGGAGAGGTTTGGACCTTATCCCTTGTTTTTCATTCAGCTAAGTGCTGTTCACAACTGTTTCCTGGCTATTCCCTCAACCTGAATTCTCTCTTGTTCAATTATCCAGGGATTAAATCTCCTGTTTCCTGCCGGAGCAAGGGAAAAACAGCTGGTGGTTGTTTGGACTGGGGAAAGGCATCCCCTGAGATAGATCTTTGACCCATCCTCCAGTGTTCCACCCAACCCACTCCCAGCTTTGAGCATTGGTTGGTGCCTTCAATTCCTTAGCCCCTCCGAGGTTCTTGGATGCGAGCTGGCTTGCTGCTTCTCAGCTTTCCCCTCTGCCAAGACAGTACTCAGCTTTCCACTTTTCATGTTCCAGAGTTTTGCTGATCTTTCTTGTCTGATATCTTTTTCTGTCCATTTTTCTTTGTTACTTAAGTTTATACCTTTTCTTTGTCATCATGTTAGTGCGGTTTGGGGAAGGAGCTGAGACTACAGGGCATACTCGGCCTGTCATGTTTAGTGCATGTCTTTTAGCTTTCAGTTTCTCACTTTAGCCCAAAGAAAAATACAAGGCGCCATCAGTCTTTTATTGATATTTGTGGGGACTTTTATATCCAGCTTGATGTCGGGGCAACCTGATTTGACAGCAAGGCAGCAGCGCTCTTGAATCTTGGTTGCCAGCCACGGGACCCAAAGTGTCAGCACCCATCCCTAACAATAATTTAACTGAAACTACAGGAACTGAATTATAATATGATAAAACAAGGAGAAGTATCCAATATCCAACATGGCCATTTTCAGATGGAGTTGGGAATGTCCACTCCTCCAGGCAGATGACCAGGCTAAGGAAACAGAGGTATGAATCCCCTTCCCTGCCCCAGCCTTAAAACACATCTGACATTCCACTTAATATCCTCCTCATGATTAGTCCCAAAAATACTGCCCTATACTTCAATATGACAGAAAGATTTCCTGCCTTCTTTTTATGCATAGGCTCTGTGGTTGTTATTTTGTTGACAATGTATCCTTTTGGGGTGTTTTTGTGTCTTCTGAGTGGCTATCTAAACTGTCTGTATTCAAGCACAAACTCCTGCAGTGTGGCCCAGCACAGCATGCCTTCTGCCACAAATGGGCAGAAATGGTGTTTTGATGAGGAGATCCAATTAAGTTAAGAAAGACAGAAAGCTGACAGACTTTGTTAAAAAAAAAAAAATGTACATATACAAGCATCTGAAGTAATGTGAGTCTCAGGTAAATGTATATGTTTCCTGAAAGTCAGAGAAAAACTTGTGTTTCTGTAGCACTTTTCTTCCCAGGCCATCAAAGCTCTTTTTTTTTTTTTCCTTAATTTCACAATTTCACAAAAGAAGACAAAGGCATAAGACATGAATACTGTGGCCCTGTGCAGCAAGCCCATGGCAGCTGAGCTGTTATTTAAAGGCATGAAAACATGGCCGGGCGCGGTGGCTCAAGCCTGTAATCTCAGCACTTTGGGAGGCTGAGGCGGGTGGATCACGAGGTCAAGAGATCGAGACCATTCTGGTCAACATGGTGAAACCCCATCTCTACTAAAAATACAAAAAATTAGCTGGGCATGGTGGTGCATGCCTGTAATCCCAGCTACTCAGGAGGCTGAGGCAGGAGAATTGCCTGAACCCAGGAGGCGGAGGTTGCGGTGAGCCGAGATTGCGCCATTGCACTCCAGCCTGGGTAACAAGAGTGAAACTCCGTCTCAAAAAAAAAAATAAAGACATGAAAACACAGATCCCTGGATAAACTGCAGCTAAGTACACTTCAAACGCTGGGTCTAGGAGTGGGGGAGGATTTCTTCCAAAGCCCCATGGCAAGCAGACCCCACCAGTGGGTTGCTGAGTAGCTTCAAATGACTGGCCCCCACACGTGCTCCTACAATCCCTCTCAGTTCCCACCCAGTGTTGGGGTTTAAGAGATAAAAGATGGACTGAATGAAGTAAGGTGAGAGAGACTGAGCCTAGACACAGTTCCTGTGAAGAGAGAAGAAAACAATATATCTAATTTGCCAGGGCTCTCATTGGATAGGATCTCTTTAAATAGGCATTATTATATTTTCTGGGATCTGATGAAAAATCAGATGTGAGATTTGGGTTCAAAAGCACTTTTATAAATAATAGCCCAAGGTCTAAGATTGAAAAATGAAAATGTCCTGGCTATAGCTCCCTACTCTTCTGATGAGAAAGTCCAGCACTGGCCAAATCTAACCTGAGCCACAGGCCTCCCACTACACTATGGGAGCAAAATTCGGCAGAACTGGCCATACTGCCATGGAGAATGGCCAAGTTAATTACTTGACCACACGCTGGTGTGTTGGGACCATTCTGAGAATGCTTTGCCTTAAAACAGAGAGGCCCAAGTATTAAAAATCACAGATCAGTGAGCATCATGGACAGAGCAGTGATCAGAGATGGAAATTCTTATGGGGGCAATACTTTTGGGATGTGTGCCCCCTCCGAATCTCATGTTGAAATGTGATCCCCAATCTTGGAGGTGTGGCCTAATGGGAGGTGTTTAGGTCATGAGGGTGGATCCCTCATGAATGGCTTACTGCCCTTCCCTGTGGTAATGAGTGAGTTCTCACTCTATTAGTTGACACAAGAGCTAGTTGTTTAAAAGAGCCTGGCATCTCTCTTGCTCCTTCTCTTGTCATGTGATGGCACCTGCTCCCCGTTTCCCTTTCATCATGATTGAAAGCTTCCTGAGGCCCTCGCCAGCAGCAGACACCAGCACAATGCTTCTTGTACAGACTGCAAATTCGTGAGCTAAATAAACAGGTATTCTTCCTTTATAGTAATGCACAATGGACCAATTCAGAGGGCAAAGTGTCTTACTTGAGAGATAAACTATAGGCTAAATTATTACAAAATTCTTTCCCTCCAAGAAATTCACTCTAAATACAAATTACACAAATACTTGGTTACCACTCATTGATGTGAATCAAAAGAAGAAGAAGGAGAAAAAAAAATGGGTATTATATTTCTCTTTCCTATATGTAGGTTTATCAAATTTCTACCCAAAATGTAGGAAGAAGTTCCCACAGGACCAGAGCTGCCATGTAAAGATGTGTACCTTGTGCAATGGACAGCTCCAGAGCATCCTCACATCTCAGGCTGTGGCCATATGTGAAACGTCCCAGGGCTTTCCCATTTCCAGATGCTATGGTCACAAAGAACCAGTTAAAGCTTTCACAGTGAACAACCAGGCAACACACTCACAACAGCCTGAGGCTCCACCCTCTGGGTCTCCGATTAACCATCATTCTAGACCAAGTTATTTTTGCCAGAAGTAGGGACTAAGTACTGTGGATACTGCAGGGTCTCTCCTACCAGGACTGTTTCTACTTTTCCTCAAGGACTGCAGCTTTCCCCATATCCTTCTCTGGGGACAACCTGGTCAGAATCTGGATGCTTCCTTCCTCATCTAACTAGGATACATTCTTTTTTTTTTGAGACAGAGTCTCGCTCTGTCAACCAGGTTGGAGTGTAGTGGCATGATCTCAGCTCACTGCAACCTCCGCTTGTCAGGTTCGAGCTGTCCTCCCACCTCAGCCTCCTAAGTAGCTGGGATTACAGGAACGTGCCACCACGCCAGGCTAATTTTTTTTTTTTTTTGTATTTTTGTAAAGATGGGATTTCACTATATTGTCCAGCTTTGTCTCAAGCTCCAGAGCTCAAGTGATCTGCCTGCCTTGGCCTCCCAAAGTGCCAGGATTACAGGTGTGAGCCACCGCATCTAGCCTAGGATATACTCTAACCACCCCCGCCCCACCGCCACAACTGGAAGAGCACGGCTTTCTCTTCTAAGTGCAACACAGCTCTCTGACTTCTCCGAGCTGGTTCCCTCCCTGGTACCACTTACACGAAAGTGCAGCTGACCATACTTGGGCTCTGAAGACACTGAAGAAGAACCTGGACTCTCCTCAGAGTTCCTCCCTACCCATCCCATTGTTTGAGGTTTGCCACTATTTCTGGCTTCACAGTTTAATACATGGACTAATCTTGTTCCTCCTGGTATCTGTACAAACCTTGTCACCAAAACCATAGGGAACTTGTCCTCAAAGAAGTACACTCTGTTCTTCACACAATAACAGACCATCCGCACGGCTTCCCAAACCTCTCCCTGGAGCACGGAGGGGCTTTATGAACACGGAATGCTTACAGCCACAGTAGGCTTCATGCATGCATGATATAATGACCATGAAAATACACATTTACAATGACAGTGCATTATACAGAAGAGCCAAGCCTTAAAGGCACTAAAATGGGGTATTCTGATCAAAGCCTTTCAGATTCCAACATCTCCTTTTTTTGGCTGTAATCATTCTCCCACCATGCTACCTGTGGTATTCCATTTTCTTGCCCCCATCTTTGTTTTTGTGAAGATAAAAGCAGTTTGAAATGAGTACTTGAAGTTTCCTACATATTTGGATCACTCTACTGGAAGTTGAAATCTCCTCTTTTTTCCCTCCCTATGTATAAATATATACTTGTCTTTTATGATCAAAGATAATGGTGATACTTCACCAAAAGACAAGTGAGAATGAAAGTAATAATCTATTCACGATCACAGCAAGTCTTTGTACTATTTTGGTCAGGTCAGTCTTAACTAATCTCTGAGTACCTCTCTCAGGTAGCTAAAAGTGCCCAAATCTGCCTAGCCCTGGTCCGGAAATTTGAGACTAGCCTGACCAACATGGAAAAACCCTATCTCTACTAAAAATACAACATTAGCTGTGTGTGGTGGTGCATGCCTGTAATCCCAGCTACTCTGGAGGCGAGGCAGGAGAATCGCTTAAACCCAGGAGGCAGAGGCTGCAGTGAGCTGAGATCACGCCACTGCACTCCAGCCTGGCCAAGAAGAGGGAAACTTCATCTCAAATAAATAAATAAAAATAAACGGTTCATTTATTTAAGCATTTGCTGTGTACAAGCTCTGCTCTGTATATTCATTTAATCCTCCTGAAATTCCTCTGAAGTAGGTATGACTAATATCCCCATTTTACAGGTGGAGAAACTAAACCACAAGAGATTTGAGTCACTTGCCTCAGGTTCCACAGCTGGTAAGGATCTGGACCTAAACAGTTTGGCTCCAAAGCACACAGGCGGAGCTCCAACACTCTGCTATACCATAAGACCATATGAATAGCTACAGCTCAGCTAAACTGGAGGAAAGCAATGAACAGCTCTTCACAGTTTATCCACAGATATCTCTTTAAAGATATAGGGTGTGTTCCTCCATTTGGGCTGCTATAATAAAATACAGACTGGGTAGTTTAAAACATGACAGAATTTTTTTTTAACCACAGTTCCAGTTCTGGAGGCTGGGAAGCCCAGGATCGAGGTGCTAGCAGATCTGGTGTCTGTAAGAGCCCACTTCCTGGTTGATAGATTATCTCTTCTCACTTTGTCCTCACTTGGCAGAAGGGGCAAGGGAGCTCTCTCAGGCCTTTTTAATAAATGCACTAATTTCACTCATGAAGGCTCTACCTTCATATCTTCATTACCTCCCAAGGGTTCTACCTCCAAATACCATTACGCTGGGACTTGGGTTTGAACATAAAAATTTTGAAAGGTCACAGGCATTCAATCTATAGCATTCCACCCTTGACTCCCCAAAATTCATGTGCTTCTCACACACATTCTATCCCAGTAGCCCCAAAAGTTTTAATTTATTCCAGCATCAACTCAAAAGTCCAAAGTCCAACATCTCATCTTAATATCATCTAAATCATATATGAGACCCAAAGTATGATTCATCTGAAGGCAAATTCCCCTCCACCTATAAGACGTAAAACCAAAGAAGTTATTTGCTTCCAAAATACAATGGTGGGAAGAGATAGGATAGACAGTTCCATTGCAAAAGGGAGAAACAAGAAAGCAGATAGGAGTGACAGGTTCTGAGCAAGCCAAAACAGTGGAGCAAATTACATTACATACTAATACTCAAGAAGAATCCTGTTTGGCTTGATGTTCTGTTTTCCAGGCCCTCTAGGGTGGATGTCTCACCCTTGGGACCCGTTGGGGTTGTGTTCCTGCCCCCAAAGATTTTCCATGCAAGGGTTGGACCCCCAAGTCTCTGGCAAGTGCTACCCCCAGGGTGGCTCTGTGCATGGGCCCTACTGCCATAGTGGTTCTCTGCCTGGGCCTTGTGGCCCCTCAGGGCTGAAGTCCCAAGCCATAGGCTCTGCTTGGCACACTCGCACCACACTGGAGCCTGTCAGAGTCATATCTGGGGTGGCCAAGGAGCATGGCACCAGAGTAGGAGGAGTGAAGCCCATGATGTGAAGCAGTGCCAGGTAGGGTGTGCCAAGGTCTGTCAGGTACTGGTGGCTTCCCCTTTGAAACTGTTCTGCCCCTGGTGCCCTTACACTCTAGACCTATGATGGGAGGTGTGGGAAAGGGTGGCAGCTGATGATTTTTGCATTGCTTTTGGGTTCCTTCTACCATTGTCTTGAACAATAGCTCATGAATTCCGTTGAGAGACTAATCCATACGAAGAATGGCCAATCCATCCTTACCAGATGGTCACTTGGCCACACCCTTAGAGTTCTTACCTGACTACACTTTTTCATTTTAAACAATATAGATAGGCTGAGAATTTTCCAAATCTTCAAGTTCTGGTTTCTTTTTTATTAATTATTCCATTTTAAAATCAGTTTTTGCTTCTTGCCTTTTACTATAAGCAGCCAAAAGAAGCCAGGCCATGCTTTTGACACTTTGCTTAGGAATTTCTTCAGCCAAATATTCTATTTCATTGCTCACAAGTTCTACCTTCCACAAAACACTAGGACACAAAACAATTAAGCCAAGCTCTTTGCCACTTTATAACAAGATTGGTCTTCTTTCCATTATCCAATAACATGTTCCTAATTTCCATCTGAGATCTCATGAGAATGGTCCTTACTGCCTCTATTTCTACCAATATTATGCTCAGAATATTTCTACTGACATATTCTCCAAGAAGATTGAGATATTCCCTAAAGCTCTCCTTTTTCTTTTCTAAGTCTTCACCAGAATTTCCCTTAATCGTCTATTCATGGCAATGTAATCTTTTTGTAGCATACATCTTGAAACTCTTCCACCCTGTACCCTTTATCTAGTTCCAGATCCAATTCCACAATCTTAGGTGTTGGTTACATAAGCACCCCACTCCCGGTACCAATTTATATCACAGTATGTTTGGGCAACCATAACAAAATATCATAAACTGGGTGGCTTATAAACAACACAGATTTATTTTTTCACAGTTCTGGAGATTGCAAAATCCAAGTTCAAGGGGCCAGAAGATTTGGTGGCTTGTGAGGGCCCACTTCCTGGTTCATAGACAGCATCTTTTCACTGCATCCTTACATGATGGAAGGAAAAAGGGAGCTCTCTCAAGCCTATTTTCTACAGGCACTAACCTCATTCATGAGGACTCTGCTCTCATGACCTAATCACCTTCCAAAGGTCTGACCTCCAAATACCATCATATCAAACATTAGTACTTCACATAAATTCTGGAGGTACATAAACATTCAATCTATAGGATAGGGTCTCAAAAAAAAGTTCTGAACCTCACTGGGTTCCCCCCACCACCCGCTATGGTGACACTCTGCTGCTAGCCATGTTAGCACACCTTGGGATGACTTTCAAGTGAAATGTCCCTCTGAGATGTCCCAGTTTTCTCTGTCTAGTGCCCCCTCCACACCCTTCACTCCCACCTACTGATCTGTGAAACTTGGTGTGCTCATTTGATATAATGTTTCCAGGCAGCCCTTCAAGTTTTGACAGTCCACTGCCACTCTCTCCCTCACATTCTTAATCAGTCCACACATCCCTATGCTAGTTGCCCTTTCCAAAGTTAACATTTCCAAATGGCAGGATAAGTTCAGAGTCATTTAAAAGAAAAATACATGTACTTGAAACATACCATGAAAATGTTGGGCTTTCTTTCTTTTTCTTTTTCTCTCTCTCCCTCTCTCTTTCTTTCTTCTTAAATCTCATCCTTATCCTCCCTGCAGACATAGTAAGCTCAAGCAGCCTCCTATATATTGTTTTTCCCAGGGAAGCCAATTTCAGTTCAGTTCCCACTGTTTCATAACACAGAGCTCAACTTACACACTTCCAAAGAGAGGGATGGGTGCTCAGTTTTGTTTTCCTTTTCCCCCAAGAAAATGCCTCAATCTCAGTTTCAGGCTTAAACAGACTTAACAGCCATAAGCTTCATAAGCTCTGGCATGCCATAAATAGTCCTTTTCATCAGAAGCTGCAAAACACAATTCTACTGTAAAAACCAGAGCTACTCAGATAGCTAGCTGCCCACAGCACTGAGCATGGTGCCTTGCATTTAGTGGCATTTAATAAAGATTTGTTGATGGACCGATCCAGGTCTTCCATATCAGGTGTAATCTGAGTTTCTTAGATATTTTTCAGGGAATTTAAAGTAAGTTGGGGTTTTGTTTGTTTGTTTTTGTTTTGTTTTGTTTTGTTTTGTTTTGTTTTTGAGACGGAGTCACGCTCTTGTCACCCAGGCTGGAGTACAGTGGCACAATCTCAGCTCACTGCAACCTCCACCTCCTGGGTTCAAGCAATTCTCCTGCTGCCTCAGCCTTCTGAGTAGCTGGGATTACAGGCACCTGCCACCACACCTGGATAATTTCTGTACTTTTAGTAGAGACGGGTTTTTGCCGTGTTTGCCAGGCTGGTCTCAAACTCCTGACCTCAGGTGATCCACCCACCTCGGCCTCCCACAGTGCTGGGATTACAGGCATGAGCCACTTCGCCTGGCCTAAAGTAAGAGGTTTTTTTGTTTTTTTTTTAGATGGAGTCTCGCTCTGTCGCCAGGCTGGAGTACAGTGGCACAATCTCAGCTTACTGCAACCTCCGCCTCCCGGGTTCAAGCGACTCTCCTGCCTCAGCTTCCTGAGTAGCTGGGATTCCAGGCTCACTCCATCATGCACAGCTAACTTTTGTATTTTCAGTAGAGAGGGGGTTTCACCATGTTGGCGAGGATGGTCTCGATCTCTTGACCTCATGATATGCCTGCCTTGGCCTCCTAAAATGTTGGGATTACAGGCATGAGCCACCATACTCAGTCTAAAGTAAGATTTAAAACCAACTCTTTATGCACCAACCTCTCAATTCTCATAATCCTTGAGCCCGGAATCTTAGAACCTATTTATAATGCATGAGTTTCAAAGTCCCTCTGGAAACCAGAGAGCAAAAGGAAAGGAAAGGCAATCTAGTAAAAGCCTCTACATTATCTGGACCATGGCACAGTGATAAGTGGTGTCCTCGTAGCTGCCTGGAGGAACTAAGAAAGCCTGAGGGGTGCTCTAGATTATAAGAAAAAAGCAAACTAGAAATTTCATTATGACAGTTGAAGGTTTTAGAGTAAAAAATCCTGACTTGACCATGTACCAGCCCTGTGGCCTTATGCAGGTTACTTAGCTTCTCTGAGCCTGTGGGGTATGGACCTAAACCAGTTTGTAGGACATCTGTCAGGACGGAAGGAGGAAGCACGTTAAGACCTTGAGACAGTGTGTAGCATGTAGAAAGCATGAATAGTGTTTAAGCAATTAGCTTAGCAATATAGTGAAGGAATGTGTACTGACTTTTAATTTTATGAAAATTGGGAGTCCATGCCAATTAATTGATTAATTCTGATTAATTGAATTGGTAACTCAGCTAACCAGAATAATCAATTAATCAGAACACCCTATACTCCCAACATGCCAAGTAGGTTGGGCTCACAGTACAAATGAAAGTATAGAAGGAGTAGAAACAAAGTAGGGATCTGTAATTAGTGGATTTAATCAGGATTATAAAACACCAGGAGTACTCAAATAAAATCATATGATAAATTTTTTAAAAGAAATTATTACTTTGGGAACAGGTATCCCGTAGGAGCTATTCCAAAATAGCAAGGAAGAGGAAAGGAAGCTGAATTGCTACACGCTTATTTTAGTCATCAGACTTTAGTAAGAAAAACGAAGGGGGAGGGGTAGACATATACAACTAAGAAAGTCATTAAGGCCTTGGAAACAGCTGTTCATAAAAACACAGGCAAGGGAATTTTTTAGAAAAATTATGTGTGGCAAATCAGCAGGTGGAGTGAAATGGATCCGTAGGCAGCAAAGAAACTTGTTAAAAAAAAAAAAAAAAAAAAACTTGCTGAATCATGAAAGTAATAGTATTAACAGGAAATTTTGGATTAAGTCTTATAGGGAGCTTGGGACAGGGAGACCTTTTGGGCAGCTTGGTCGCTTCCCAGTAAAGAGGCACAGTGAGATGACAAAGGTAGCAGTGCAGGGAGTGTCCCTTGCTAGGCCCCCGTCAGTGGCTGGACATCATGTTAAGAAGATGGATTATGGTCAGAATTAGAATGACTAGGACTATAAAAAGAATCAAGGCCGGCCATGGTGGCTCATACCTCTAATCCTAGCACTTTGGGAGGTTGAGGCAGGCAGATCCCTTGAGGTTAGGAGTTCGAGAAGATCCTGGCCAACATGGCAAAACCCCATCTCTACTATAAATACAAAAATTAGCCAGGCATGGTGGCAGGCACCTACAATCCCAGCTACTCAGGAGGCCGAGGCAGGAGAATTGCTTGAACTTGAGAGGCAGAGGTTGCAGTGAACAGGGATCATGCCACTGCACTCCAGCCTGGGCAACAGAGTGAGACTCCATCTGAAAAAAAAAAAAGAAAAGAAAAAGAATTAATTCTGCAAGTGTTCTTTATGCTCTTCCTATGTCCAAGGCAACTAGCCAAGTGGGAGATACAAAGATGATCAAGACTGGTTCTGGATCTCAGGAAACATTAGGACCATGAAGACAACAGCTATAAACACAGTAACCCAGGCAAACGTCCATCAGTGCCGGGACAGAATTTGCCCTGAGAGTATCAGGAAGGTTTCCTGTGGGAGGCAGCATTTGAGCTGACCTTGAAGGGATGGAAAAAAGAATAGGAGGCTGCGCATGGTGGTACACACCTGTAATCCCAGCACTTTGAGGGGTTGAGGCGGGTGAATCACTAGGTCAGGAGTTCAAAATCAGGCTGGACAACATGGTGAAACCCTGTCTCTGCTAAAAA
>NW_016107612.1:2693252-2738850 GCF_001604975.1 Cebus imitator | reverse complement strand
AGGGGAAAAGTGTTTCAGGCAGGAAAATGGCATTCATCCATCCAAGTATCCCTACAATTAACAAATAGTTACTGGGCATTTACTTTCTGTCAGACACTGTGCTAGTAGCTGACAATAGAATTTCCAGTAAAAAGAGACAAAGTCCCTGACCTGGGGGAGCTCCTGGGAGGCAGATGTTAACCAAAGCATCAAACCTTCACATGTAACTTGCATGTAGTCGATGCCATGAGGGGCGCTCTGAGGTTCTATCCAAGGCCCTAACAGGGACATCTAGCCCAACAGAAAATTCAAAGTGGGCCCTTGCTGAGGATGGCAGAACAAGATCCAAAACATTCACGCAGAAAGAGGAGACAGCAGCTTTCTCCACTTGGGGAGCGACATGCTTCAAGGCAAGAAAGAAACATGAGAGGAAGGGTCTGAAACAGGCCCAGAGGCTGGCGTGTGGCAAGTGGGAAATGGTGCATGAGAAACAGGACCACAGGGGCAGGTGGGGTCTTGAGAGTCTTGGTGAGAAGTCACTATCATTTATTCTAAGAACAATGGATAGTACTGGAAATATTTTTATTGGTGTCATTGTATGGAAAGGAGATAGGAGGTGGCAGGGTAAGAGTTTTATCTTGGAAAGATGGTCTACCTGAAATGTGGAGACTAGATGAAGGCCAGAGTGGATGAACCTATCTGGCAAGAGATAGGGTTGTGGTCTGGACTGGGAGGGCAGCAGTGGAGCGGGGAAACATGATACCAAGATATCTGGTGTAGGTCACCAGAGTAGAAGGTAGATTTGGGAACTTTGGTAAGGAAAGGGAAGAGTTAAGGATACTCCTGGCATTGAGGACCACACAGATAGTAGTGCCAATCCCTGGGTAAGGAAAGGAGCTATTATGGTAGAGAGAGATGCACTGTGTGGAGTCAGATGAGTGAAAATCTGCTAATATTTTGTCTCCCCCTGTAGACTACAAGTTCCTTGAGGGCAGAGACAGGGACCCTGTTTCTTTTGGCTCAAATTGTGACCTCGGCAAGTAATACAGTGTCTGACAAATAGCAAGTGCTCAGTAACTGCTTGTTAAGTGACTAGATGTTGGATGAATGATTCTGGTTTTGGACATGTAGAGTTTGAGGTGTTTTAAGACATCCAAGAGGAGATGCGAAGTAAAAAGCTAGATATATGAGATGCAGCTCAGGGGAGGAGTCAGGATAGGAGGTACAGATGCGTGATGGGCCAAGGAGAACAGAAAGAGGGAGAATCTCAACAGGCTCTGGAATCAGCCTTGAGGAATTCCAGCATGTCAGGTCCAGGAGTGGAGCGAAAGAGCACAAAGAAGAGAAAGGGAAAGAGCAGCCCAAGTCAGAGGGAGTGTTTCAAGACGGAGAGAGTGATCAACGGTGTCAATTGCAAGTAAGATGAGAACTGAAGAATGTCCTTTGGGCTTAGCAACACTGAGGTCATCAGTGACCTTTGTGGGAGCTGTTTTTGTGGAACGATGGGGTGGAAGCCAGATCGGAGGCGGTGAGGAGTGGGAGGTGATGAAACGCTGACAGGGAGTAGACGCAAGTCTTAGGAGAAGGAGAGAGGTAGGGCAGATGTTGAGCAAAGGCAGGAGTGTGCCGGGCACATTTGAGCAGTAAGAACAGGCTAGCATGTCTAGAACAGAGAAGTTCTCATGCATTTTTTTCCTGCCCCAATATCCCCTGATGAACAGACACTCCAGGTCATTAATGGAGGTCAGAGTATGAGGAGGAGGAGTTGATTTTGTTGGAGTGATAAGCTTGATTTGTGCAGATGTTCATTTTGCAGGGGGTTTGTGGAGCAGGCAAGGGTAGAGAGATGTCTGCAGGGTAGCTGGAAATGCAGGTCTGGGGTGGCATCTGCAAACTACAGCCACAAGCCAAATACAGCCTGCCGCCTGTTTTTGCATGGCCAGCCCACCAGCTAAGAATGTCTTCTACATTTTTAAATGGTTAAAAAAGTTGAAAGAAGAATAATACTTGGTGACATGAAAATTATATTTCAAATTTGAATTTCGGTGTCCATAAAGTTTTATTGGAACACAGCCACATTCATTCATTTCCATATTGTGCATGGCTCCTTTTGCACTACTACAACAGTTAAGAGTTGGGACAGAGACCATTGGCCTGCACAGCCTAAAATATTTACCATCTGGCTCTGCACAGTAAAAGTTTGCCAATCCTTGGTCCAGGGCATAGAAGAGCAACCAGAACAACTTCCTGTCAGTCCACATTTCAGAAAAGAGTTAAGTTCAAAGAATCAGACCACGCTGCACATTAAGGAACACAGGTGGCTGGCCATTTGTGGGGTGTGAAGGGGGTGGCAATGACTTGGTCTTTCTGGGTCTGTGATGGACATCTGCTGTTCCCAACATGTCCCCCTCTTGCTGATGTGATGAGCAGCCCCATCCCCCCAAGGCTAGGAATAACGGGTACATCTTCAAGGAAACAGTTCCCTTCCTTAAGCGATTTATCTGCTGTCTTAAACAAAACCTCTTTCCTTTCTCTTTATGGCACTTGTCACCATGGCAATTAAATAATTATTTGTAGAATTCTTGGGTTAATGCCTGTCTCGCCCACTGGACTGAGAAGCACTATGGTAATGACTTAAGACAGCAGGCTCTAAAAACGGGCTGCTTGGTTCCATCTGGCTCTGGTTACACTGGCTGGGTAACCATGGATTACTTACCCTCTCCTGGTCTGTTTCCTCATCAGTAAAATGTAGATAGTGAGAGTCTGTACCTTTTGGGGTTTTGAGGATTAAATGAGATAATAGAGGCAAAGTGCTAAGGGCAGTAGCTGCAATAGATTAAGTGCTCAGTAAGTGTGTCACCATCAGTAGCCATTTGGATGGGGGGAGCATGGGAAAGGAGTGGGAGAAAACAAGGATGAAACCTGCACTTCAGGGCAGCTGCCAGATGGTGATGCCATTTCCCGAGTCAGGGAACATAAGAAGAGGAGTGTGCTTGGGGGACTTGCCATGACCTAGGTGCCTGGGGACACCCAAGTGGCGATGTGAGGTAGACAGGTGGGAATGGAACTCAGAGGGTTGCTGGGTACAGTAGAGGATTGTAGGTGTGTGGAGATGGCTTGAAATCACTGAGGGGGAAACATAAGATTGTTGGGCTGCTTTTGGTATAGGCAAAAATGCTCTAGTGTTTGTCATTGGTGCTGTGTGATTATCTGTCCACACCATAATGAACATAAGCTATTATGATGGTATGTTTCTTGGGACCTGGGGCTGGCTTGTCTTGTTGACTGCTAGATCCCCAGTACCAGTACTTGAGGCACAGCAGCTAGCATATATTAGATGCTCAATAA
Source organism: Cebus imitator (assembly GCF_001604975.1). Taxonomy (NCBI): domain Eukaryota; kingdom Metazoa; phylum Chordata; class Mammalia; order Primates; family Cebidae; genus Cebus; species Cebus imitator. The sequence goes on along the minus strand of NW_016107612.1, from coordinate 2,735,523 downwards.
AAATTTATCAAAGAATAAGTAAAGGAATGAAGGAAAAAAGAGACACTACATATTAACTTGATATCCAGGATAGAGGTTACTTCAAATGTTGTGACCCACCCTGGACCATCATCAACAATCCCCACATGTGACAACAGCTTCCTACTTCAAACACAACACCTGTGTCTTACTGCCTGAGGAAGTCCCGGGTGATAGGAGCAGGCTGACCCCATGCCTGGGGCAGACGGGAAGTGCTGGGGAGTTAACATCTCAGGAGGAGCAAATCTCACCCACTGAGGGATGGCTCTTGGTGGAAAATAGCCAGTGCTCTCAGCCCTCAGCTGGATGTTTCTCTTGCCAAGGAATTGGCTCACACGTGTCCCCACTGGATCCAATGATCACCACACAGCAGCCAGAATTCAGGATCCAGGATCACAGGAGGGTGAAAGTGATGAAGTAGTCAAAGGGACTCCTAAACATCTGAACCCCAGCTCCTCAAAACAAGATGAAGATGAGGAGATCGGCACTTGGGGCTTCTGCATGGACCACAGTCATCTGACCCTCCATGTCTGGACCCCACAGCTTCCTGGAAGCAGGCTGGCAGCTGACCAAGCACTGGTGAAGGTGTGCGACAGCTCTATGATGAAGGACCTGGTCATCACAGACAAACGACATCAGGGTCAGTCTCCTTATCTGCCCAAAAGGAGGCAATTACCTATCTGCTTGCCACAGAGGTCCCAAGAGAGTAGAAGAGACAGTGCTTCTTAAGGTCAGAGATCTAAAGACACAGCGAGGAGAATGTTACTAAAGCATCTTTGGGTTCAATTTCCCCAAAAGCCTACCAGTGGACAAATCCAAGTTACTTGTGAATGCTGCTTTCCCTGACTTACCTGTCCCACCTGAGAGGCACTGAGGAAGTGGAGACTGCACAGGTATAACTGTTACCCCCCACCCCCACCAATAATCTTCTTTCTTGTGTAGTTTAGGAGTGAAAGGAACACAACCATAAAAGGAAGAAGCCAGTAAATTTGTACATTTCCTGCAGTTGGCCCTTTCCATATTCCTCTTTTGACCTTCCTAACAGCACTAAGAAGTAAAACATCCTTGCTTCAGGTGAGGAATCTGGGGTCTGAGGAGATGAAATAACTTGTACAAGATCACACAGCTAACAAATTGCAGCGTGGGGATTTGAAAACAGGAATTTCTATGTGGCTTCCAAGCCCATGGTCTTTCTACTGTACCACATCCAGTTATGCCTGCATCTGGAGAATCCTCTCCAGTGATGTCATAAAATGTTACTGAACCTCAAAGGTCCTTCCCAGAAGACTCCAGCCAGTATCTCAAGAAATATGAATTTTCTCTATGAGTTAAATACAAATAGTCTAACCCAGCTCTTATGATTCCTTTCTTGATTCAACCCAATTTCTCCCTACCCTAACTCTGAACATACTCACTGTTTCTAGAGGGGCAACTGGGAAGTCCAGACATTCTGATCATTCAGACCACAGGGAGGTGAAACCAGGGTAAGGAAGGGAAAATGAAACTTGCAAAGATGCAGAATGAATAGGATGTGGCCATGGAAACCACAAGGTGAGGCATGGGCTATTTGATTCCTTTCCTAATCACACAGAAATATATGTGTGTCAACATTATCTTTCATTGAGGACACTAGAAATTGTCAGTGCCAGCACCTGGTACATTACAGGCATTCAAATTATGTAATGAATGAATCCACATGCTCATCCTTCCTTCCTTCTCCCTCTTCGACTTTTCAGCTATGAAGTCTTCCTGGGTTTGCTAATCGTCTCCCACATCCTTTGCCCCTATCTTTCTATATCCAATATATTTCACTCCTATTAGCATATAGGCCCAGCTGACCCTGGGCTTTCTGTTGGATTGCTGAGGCATTCGTGACCTGTAGTTAGAATAAATTCAGAGACCACACAATCACCAATCACACCTGAGGACAGACAACAACATGGCAGTGACTGGAGTCACCATACATTTGGCCGTGTGTGCACCTATTATAACAGTTCCTAGACACAATGATTAAGTCTTTGGTCTTGGAGCTGACAGAAAAGACCTTATAGATATGATTGTCTATTTCCAAAGGAAGAGGTCCAATCTCTCCAGGGCTTTGATTCTTCAAACAAATCCTTGTCCCAATGTTATGTTCTGTCCTAGAACATCAGCAAAACATCAGAGGTGGGCAGACCCTTGAGATTTCTCTAATTCTGTTTTGTGCTCAGTGCATAGTTTTAAAAAGGCACAAATAGAGAAGTTTGTAAAGTGACTCTTAGAATTCTGCTTCTGGTCATGATGGAATAACTGGTATCAACTGGTTCTACTATTACAAATGTTTATGTCGCTAAACAAAATGTATGAAACAACTATTAATACTTTCAGATATTGTCAACACACATGACAGGTTTGTGATGCCTGTGAGAAGATAAACAATCAATGTGAGACACCCTGGATTTCTGCCTATACACTTTTACCAGACTCCAGGACACAGGAGGAACCTAATCAGATAGGAAATTTCCTGAGATGAAGAGACAAGGACCAAAGTTAAGGGAGGTTGAGGTGGCTGATATTTGAAGGACACTGTACCAAAGAAGTAGCTAAAAGGAGAAAGAGCGCCAGAGATCCTCGTTGGGTGCCTTAGAGTATTTGTCTAAATATTAAACCACATATTTGTAGGATAGGGCTCCATAAGATCACACAGAGAACAAGTATCAGAAAAAAAACAATTGCCAGTGAGATGTAAATTGAACAACTATGAGAATTTACACATGGTCCAGGGCATGGTGGCCCATGCCTGTAATCCCAGTGACTTTAGAGGCTGAGGTGGGAAGATCAATAACTTAACATTCACAATGTTCTGCATTCAATTAAAAAATTATTAGACATGAAAATAACCAGGAAAATGTAAGCTATAACAGAAAAATCAATCTTTGCAAGCAGATCAGAAATGACAGAGATGTTTGCAAGCAGATCAGAAATAGCAGCCAAGGAATTGAAAACAGTTATTATAGTTTCAAGGAGCTAAAGGAAAACATGAACCAAATGAGAAGAGAAATAGAAACTACTTTTTAAAAATCCAAATAGAACTTCTAGAGCTCAAAATACAATATCTGCAATAAAAAAGTAACTAGATAGGACTAAGATCAGATTAGATACTGCAGAAGAAAAGATCAGTGAACTTGAAGACAGGGCAATAAAAACTATTCAGTCTGACACACATGGGGGAAAAAGGCTGACTAAATGAAGAAAGACTAAGAGAACATGGCTATATTTAGTCACAATTCTGCAGCAGGACAGAACCAATGGGATATATATACATGTATTTATTTATTTATCATATATATACATATATATGTGGGGTGCGTGTGTGCCTGTGTGTGTGTGTAGGAATTTATTAGGGAGAGCCGGCTCACATAATTACAAAGACCAAGTCCCATGATAGGCTGACAGCAAGCTGGAGAATGAGGAAACCTAGTTGTGTGGCTCAGTCCAACTCTGGCAGCATCAAAATTAGGAAGGCCAGCAGTGCGGTCCCCGGGCCTGGGAACCCCAAGGAAGCAACTGGTGCAAGTCCTAGAGTCCAAAGAGCAAAACACCTGGAGTCTGATGTCCAAGGGCAGGAAAAGAAAAGGCATCTCACTCAGAAAGAGAGAGAGAGAGAGGAGGTAGGTTAGCTCTTCATCTAACTTACTTGTGCTTTCAGGGCCTGCTCAGCCCAATCACATATATACTACTTCCATTCGATGATGGAATGCTGCTGTGCATGCCTGACTTTATGGCTAGATGGGTCAGATAATACCTCCTTCATGATAGGGACCTTCCTCAGGTCGCATGGAAACTTGGTGGCCCGTGATCAAGCATTCAGTTTCCATTACAGTAAGGCCCAGTAGCAGGCTGAGATCTGTCTCTCAAAAAGAGAGTAGTTATCCACAGACGACGGTGAGACCTTGCTTCAAACTCTCAAGGCATTTGTGATTCACCTGTATGGGCCTGCCACGGTTCCAAACAGCACCCCTATCTGCCACTGACACTTCAAGGACCATGGAATCTGCTTTATCATGTGGCCCAAGAAGCAGAGCAGCTTATGCAGCAGGCTGGATCTGTTGCAGAGCCTTCCCCTCTAATGGGCCCCACTCAAAACTAGCAGCTTTTCAGTCACCTGATCAATGGACCAGAGTAGCTCATCCAAAGGAGGAATGTGTTACCTCCCCATCCAGATAGATCCACTAGGTGTTGTGCCTATTTCCTGTTTGTAGGTGGGGCCAGATACAACAACTTATCCTTCACCTTAGAAGGGATATCTTGACAGGCCCACATCACTAGACCCCCCAGAATTTCACCGAAGTAGAAGGGACCAGAATTTTAGTTGGATTTAGTTCCCACCCTCTGAGATGCAAATATTTTACCAATAAGTCCATAGTCGTTGCTACTTCTTATTCACTAAGCTTAATGTCATCAATATAATGGACTAGTGTGATAGCTTGTGGAAGGGAAAAGCAATCAAGATTCCCGGGAGCTAGATTATCACATACAGCTGGAGAGTTGACATACTCATGAGGTAGGACAGTGAAGGTGTATTGCTGACCTTGCCAGATGAGGACAAAATGCTTCTGGTGGGCCTTATGGACAGGTATGGAAAAAAACACATCTGCCAGATTGAAAGCTGCATAGCAAGTACCAGGAGATGTGTTAATTTGCTTAAGTAAGGAAACTATGTCTGGCACAGCAGCTGCAATTGGAATTGCCACTTTATTAAGCTTACAATAATCCACTGTTACTCTCCAAGATCCATCTGTCTTCTGCATAGGCCAAATAGGAGAGTTGAACAAGGATGTGATGAGAATCACCACACTGCATCTTTCAAGTCCTTGATGGTGGCACCAATCTCTGTAATCCTTCCAAGGATGTGATATTTGTTTTTGATTTGCTGTTTTCCCAGGTAAAGGCAGCTCTAATGGCTTCCATTTGGCTTTTCCCACCATAATATCCTTCATGCCCACAGGTTAGGGAACCAACGTGGAAATTCTGCCAGCTATGTCTATTCCAATTATTCCTATTCCAATTACCCATTCTGGAACTGGGGAAATATGTATAGGATGGGTTCAGGGACCTACTAGACCCATTGCAACTCCATTAATTAACCTAGCTCACATAATCCCCCACTTTAACTGGAGACCACAATGCTGTTTTGTGTCTCATTTTAAAAATTCCTTTAAGTGATCATTGTCTAAAGCAAAGATAATAACAATGTATTATGAAATTTATAACATGTAGAAATTAAATATGTAACAATAATAGCACACAGCACAGGAGGAGAAATTGAAGTATACTTTTAAGGGTTTTATATGTAAAATAGTATAGTTTTTGGAGATATACTTTGGTAGTTAAAGACACATATTGCAATCCCTAGAACAAACACATACACAGAAAAAGAAGAAATAAATGAAATAATAGTAATATAAACAATAAATATATTAATAATAAATGAAAAATAGCAAAATTAAACAAAATATAAAAAAATTCAATTATTATAATTCAAGAAAAGACAGGAACAGAACAAAAAATAAATAAGACAAATAGCAAGATAGTAGACTTAAAACCAACCATTTCAATAATTGCATTACATGTAAATGGACTAAACAAAGAAATTATAATGCAGCAATTGTCAAACTGGACAAAAAAGTAAGACCCAGCTATATTCTTCAAAAAACTAACATTCTATTTACAAACACAGTTTAAAAGTAAAAGTATGGGGGAATGATACACCATGTACACACTATAGCTTGAAAAGCTATATTCATATCAAAATAGGCTTCAAGGCAAGGAATATCACCAGAGATAAAGGGAGACATTTAATAGTGATAAATAGGTCAAGGCAAAAAGATAGAACAAACCAAAATAGGTATTGGCCTAATAACAGCTTCAAAATACATGAAACACAAATGAACATAAATTAAAGAGTAAACAGACAAATTTAAATTATAGTTGAAGTTTTTCAACACTCTTTTTTGCAATAATTTATAGGACAAGTAGACAGAAAATTAATAAAAATATAGATGGCTTGAACATCACTGTCAACCCACCTGACTTAAACAATATTCACTCACCAAGTACAAAATACAAATTCTTTTTAAAACTTGATATATAATAGATCTACATATTTTTTGGGTATATGTGGTAATATGTTACACCCATATAATATATAAAGATCAAACAGGATAATTGGAATATACACTAACTTCAATGTTTATCTTTTCCTTACATTAAGAATATTCTAATTATTCTCTTTTAGCTATTTTAAAATGTACAATAGATTATTATTCTTTTCAAGTGTACATGGAACATTCAGCAAATAGGCCATATGCTGAACTAAATGTAAAAAACAAACTTATAAAGTTTCTTAGGAGAAAATCTTCACAATCTTGGGGCAGACAAAGATTTCATAGACACAACAGAAAATACACTAACCATAAATTTAAAAATGATTAAAGTTGATAAATTGGATTTCATCAAAATTTAAAACTTCCTGTCTTCAAAAGGCAAGTGAAAAGTCAATCCACAGTCCAGAAGGAAATACTCACAATATGTTTATCTAGTAGGAAGTGCATACAAATATAAAAAGAACCCATAATGCAAAAATTAAAAAGACAAATTGAAAATTTTAAACTGGTAAATTTTTCAGCAGACACCTCGAAAAGAAAAGATATGAGTGGCCAATGAGCACATTAAAAGATGTTCAACGTCTTTGATCATCAGGGAAATGCAAAGTAAAACCATAATGAGATGCAACTACACACCCACTAAAATTTAAAACACGGACAGCATTGAGAGTTGGTGAGCATGTGGAAAAGCTGGAACACACTGCTAATAGGGGTGTGACATGGAATCAACACTTTGGAAAACAGTTTGGCAGTGTCAAAGTTGAACATATATTTGCCATATGACCTAAAAGTTTCACTCTGAGGTATGCAAACAAGAGAAATGAAACACATGCATAAAGATTTGTGTGTAAACATTCATAGCCACTATATTCATAATAGCCAAAAATGTGAAACAGCCCGAAATTTAGTCAACATGGACAATCAAGTTGTAGTATAGGCTCTACCAGAGAATACAACTCAGCAATAACAACAACAAAAAAACACTATGGAGGAATCTCTAAAACATCGTGCTAACCGAAAGAGGCTGACACAAAAAACTACACTCTTTGTGACTGCATTTTTGTGTAGTTCAAGAGCCGGCAAAATTAATCTACAGCACTAGAAATCCAGCAAGTGGTTGCCTGGGTCAAGGGTGGACGGATTGAGTACAAAGGAGCTCAGAAGTATTTCTGGGGTGATAGAAATGGTCCAGATCTTGGTTGTGATGGTGATTACATGGGTGTATACATTTGTCAAACCTTATCAAACCGAACACTTAAAACAGGTGCACTTTGGTGTATGTATGTTATACCTCAATAAAGTCAACTAGATTTTTTAACAAGAGGTTTTTGTCTTTCAGGAGGTGTCAATCTAGATGGAGAAACCATATTAGAAACCCAGGGGAACCACCCTCTGGTTCCACATAAGCCAGAGGGGCATTCTACGCTACTTTATGCCTTGCATACCTAGGTGCCATGAAGATCCAAGGAGAGGGAGGTGGGTGGGGGACTAGTCAGTGTAAGTCTCGTGGGGAAGAAGGAATCTGATGCATGGAGAGAAGGCTTGGGAAAGAAATAGACTATAGGGTCTTAGAAGCAAGGCAAAGGATTTCCAAGGCTGAAAATGGGCATTCTTGGAGTCCTGAGTTGGACGATGGCAGTCTAAGAGTGCTATGGGTGGGGAATCCGAGAGCAAGAGTCCAGGAAGGAGGCTCTAGAAGGTGGGTAAACTCCAACTGATGGAGGTTTTCTCTAGTGAGGTACAAAGGGAGGAATGGACCCAAGAACCATTCCAATGAGCATGAGCCCTTGGGAGATGCTGGCTGCCTCTTATAGGACTTTCTGAACCATGGAGAGGATGGAGCTGAGACTCTGAAGTCTATAGCCCTAACTCCTCCAAGCTGGCTCCACCATCAAAAAAAAAAAAAAAAACTTTGGGAAAATTTCTTAAGTACCCCAAACCTTAGCTTTCTCATTTGTAATATGGGAGTAATTCCTAACATGCAAGGTTATTGAGAGGATTAGAGGTGAGGTAGATAAAATACCTGGCATGAAGTAATAAGAAATGAAAGACATTATAATTACTCCTAAAGTTCATCACAGATTCCTGAGACCACCTATGAGGTGCCTCCTTCCTTTGGGTCTCAGGGGTGGGGGTCACAACTACACTGGATTTGTGAAAAGAAAAACGCTAACAAATACATCAACGTATAAGTGTACTCATCATCAAGGACAAGCAACAATAGGCACACAAGTCATTTACATGTGTGCGGTACATGGGCAGCAAAAAGAGAAGGGGATGGGTCCCTTTGTCCTTTCCACTAAAAAACAATGGGTCAGGATGCCCAACTATGGAAATCTGGGCCAAGGGGTTCATAATTCAAAGTTTCTCCACTGGGAGAAAGATGCCTTTTTAATCTGCAAACTGAATGAAAGTAGCCTGCTTAGCCCAACATCTCTGTCATTAAGTGGCCTCCTTGATACTTTGATGCAGGTAACTGTGGCTCTCAGGGAATCCTAGGAGACCAGTGTTTCAGAATCTCTTCTCCGGCTAGGGGCATGTGCTGTGGGTGTCAGGCAAGCACAAACTTAATACAGTTGCTCACATCTAGGGAAGATTATTTTTCCTACATTGAAAAAAGCAAGTATTTACTGAGCAGCCACTGTTTATAAGGCTGATAGTATGTTAAAGGCTTTACCTGAAGTGCCTGGTATAACCATTCATTTATTCAGCAATTATTTATTGAGTTCCAACAGGGACTGTGTAAGATGTCAGGAATGCACTGGGGTCAGGGAGACAAGCAAACAGATCATAACTACAGGGTGGTAAATATCACAAGAGTAGGACCGGGGCAGAGAAGCAACACCTAACCTCATCTTGGCAGAGTAGCATGCAAGAAATCTTCCCGGAGGGAGTGAGACTTAAATGGAAATCTTCCTGGAGGGAGTGAGACTGAAGCCCTACTGAAAAGTAAGTTAATCAGGTGAAGCGAGGTGTGGACGGGAGGTTGTGGGGGAGTAGAACATTCCAGGCAAAGGAAAGAACAAGCCCTAAGGCCTGGCAGTAAGAGAGACAGAGTGCAGTTCATTAGGGGAATTGTTAGCAGTTCACTATGGTTGGAACAGAAAAATGTCTGCAGCAGTGAGCAAGGGTCTGGTCATGAAAGATTGACAGGGCTGGAATCGAGTACAGATTTAGCAAATGAAAACACTGGTTGCTAAACCTGATGAACACTACCTTAGCCAGGTGATCAAGGTCAACATTGACAGTGATAAGTCATATGGACAGTACAGATCCTTAATAAGATGTGATGAGAATGGCTCTTGACCTCTGTGGTCTTCCTCCCAAAAACACATTACCCCAGCCTAATCATGAGGAAAACAACCGACAGGCCAAACTAAGGAGGATTCTACGAAACCCTCAACCAGTACGCCTCAAAACGGTCAAGGTCATTAAAAACAAGGGAAGTCTAAGACACTGTCACAGCCAAGAGGAGCTAAGGAGACTTGACAACTATATGTGATACAGTGTCCTGGACAGGATCCTGGAATAGAAAAGGACATTAGGGAAAATCTAATGAAGTATGGACTTTAGTTAATGATAATATACCAATCTTAGTTCATTAATTGTGACAAATGTATCACACTGACATAAGATTTTTTTTCTTTTTAAGAGACAGCATCTTACTCTGTCACTCAGGCTGGAGTGCAGTGGCACCATCACGGCTCACTGCAGCCTCGAACTCCTGGACTCCAGTGATCCTCCCACCTCAGCCTCCTGAGAATCTGGGATTACAAACATGTGCCACTGCACTCAGCTTGATGTAAGATATTAGTTATAGGAGAAACCGGGTGTGGGGTATGTGGTAACTCTGTACTATCTTTAGAATTTTTTCTGTAAATCTAAAATGATTCTAAAATTAAAGGTTTATTTAAAAATGCAGGTTGCCCACTTAAATCTGAATTTTAGATAAACAATGATTTTTTTTAGTGTTAAGTATATCCCATGCAATATTTGGAGCATCATTATACTAAAAAATTATTCAGTGTTTATCTGAAATTCAAATTTTTTTACCAGGCTTATTGGCAATTCTGCCTGGAAAGGAGTTTACCCTGAGAACAGTAAGAAGGGCAGTGATGAGCTACCAAAGGTCACAGCCAGGACGACGCATGATGTACCATTTCTATGGCAGATGTCCAAGTGGAGAAACTGAGGTTCAGTGATTTTGCCAGTCTCCCCACTAGCTTACTGGGGAAGCAAGGATCTGAACATGGGCCTGTCTCACCCTAAGCCCGTGTCTGTCCATTACACCTCCAGACTTCACAAAATGTTTTCTTTTTTTTCTTCAACTTTTATTTTAAGTTCCAGGATGTATGTGCACGATGTCCAGGTATGTTACACAGGTAAACATGTGCCATGGTGGTTTGCTGCACAGATCATCCCATCACCTAGATATTAAGCCCAGCATCCATTAGCCATTCTTCCTGATTCTCTCCCTCTCCCCACAACCCCACAGGTCTGATAGGCCGCAGTGTGTGTTATTTCCTTGCAAGTGTCCATGTGTTCTCATCATTCAGCTCCTACTAATAAGTAAGGACATGCAGTGTTTGGTTTTCTGTTCCTGCGTTAGTTTGCTGAGGATAAGGGCTTCCAACTCCATCCACGTCTCTGCAAAGGACATCACAAAATTTCTTCCGGAAACATCCACCTTCATGAAGAAGAGCACGAATTTGCTCTTGCTGGCCAAAAAAAAAAGAAGTGGAGGTCGAGAGCACATATCAAGCCTGGAGGACTCCAGCAAAAGCAGGTAAGTACTCCTGAGCACTAAAACTCAGGGCCTTCTCCAAACACAGAGCCACACTTCCTGCTGGGCACCAGCTCCCCACAGAGGCCTCCCTCTCCCTTTTCTCTGCCTTCACCATCACAGTCAAACCAGAGACACTCAGAGCCATGAACTGAAAAGTTGGAAGGGGCCTTAGGAGCATTTCATCCAACATCCCCCTTTGGGCAGGATTCCCATCCACAGTTGTCCCCATGAATGTCACCGCCTTGGTTTGGCTCTTAACTCTCAGCTCCTGCTTGTGGCAGTCTTTCCTCACCTTCGATTTCCTGCTTCCGATCTGTTCAGCTGTCAGAAAGCAGTTCACCAAGCTAGACCTACGTGTTAAGTAAAAGTCAGTGGTCTCCAGCAAGGGCCCAGAAGGCTCTTCTGTGCAGAAAGAGAAACTTGGTAATTTGTATTCCTGCTGCTCAGGAATGTTTGGGGCTTACCTCCTCCCCATCTTGTCCCAAATAGATGCTGCTGCTTTAGACCTGGGTTCCATAGAGATGAGGTTAAATAACTGCATTTAGCTTAGCACAGCCCAGGATTGCATTAGCTTATTTTAGTAGCACAAGGGAGAACACAGAGGAGCAACAGAAGGGTGACGTGTGCTCGGCCGGCAGAGCCTCCTGCAGGAAATTACTGACACCAGCCAGCTGCTCCAGGCCCCTGCTGGGTTGCTTCTCCTCCTCTCCTGTCTCTCAGGGGATGGCTGTCCTGCTATGCTTGTCAGCTCTGAAAGACAAAGAGAGTAGAACTCTCAGTCCATTGAGTGCCTGTCTCCAGTATGTCCCCTCCAGAAGCCATCACTAAACACAGTCCTGCCAGGGGGTGGGGGTGGGAGGAAGTGTCCAGCAATCCTCTTTTCTTTAGAAATGGGATTGGAAATGGGGTAATCGTCTAAATGGGCAGTCCTGATGAGTCGATAAGCATAACTCCCATTTTATTACGGTGATGAGGCTGCCTGAGCGGGCGTAATCCCTCTGCCCAGCTCCAGGCGATTGCCAGGCAGCCAGCTACTACCCCGCCTCTCCACCGTGGCTGCATTAGTCTGATGGGAAGAGGCTGAGCTCTCCACTGAACTGCATTTCATAATGGCATTTAAAAGCACGGATCCTGGGTCACGCCAGAGTCACACTGCTGGCCAAACTGCCTCTCCCCCTTCACACTGCCCTCCTGCTCCCCCAAAGATGGGGACTACATGGTCAAAATGCAGGGCCACTCTCAGCCGGGTAAGGCGAAAAAGATGTCAGGGAAGACCCCAACTTAAAATGAATCAAGAAAATATGATATTTGGTTGGTGCAAAAGTAACTGTAGTTTTTGCCATTAAAAGTATTGGCAAAAACCACAGTTACTTTTGCACTAACCTAATAGAATGGGAAAACTGTGGATTCTGGCACCCAGCAATCCCACTAACTCTCTGGGGCCTCTATTTCCTCATCTGCATTATGTGATTTGTATGGTTCTTTCCTGCTCTCCCACATAAAGATCCACAGATTCATGACTCTCCAACCTAGCCAAAAATTCCACCCTTATAGACTAATTCCTTTGTGTTGTAAAGGCTGTTTTATCTTTTATACCTCCCTACTGAAATTATAATTTTCTACTTTATTCATGCACACTTTGCAGAAGAAGAAGGCCTGTTAGGAGCTAGAAGCAAGGAACAGGAGAGGCAAAGGAGGAGTAACCAGGAAGATGCAAGGGATTCAGGAAGGAAAGTGCAGAGACGCCCAAGGCCACGTCATCTGGGCCCACCCCACAGGCCCTGGCCCACAATGAGAATGCGTGAGATCCAGGGAAAGGGCTGCAGATTTGGGCAGCTGCTTCTGCCAGTGGAGTTCAGGAGTCTGCAAAACAAATCATATCATATGTGTGTATCTGACTCTTGAAACGAGGCTTCACCTTTACCCTACTCACTCAGGTACTCACTCACTCACGCATCAGCCAGGAGACAATGAAGTATAGAAAAATTAATACTACTTTTAGGGCCAAGTGTGGTGGCTCACGCCTGAAATCCCAGCACTATGGGAGGCCAAAGTGGGAGGATCGTTTGAGGCCACAAGTTCAAGACCAGCTTGGGCAACATAGTCAGACCTCATCCATACAAAAAATAAATAAATGAAAATTAGCCGGGTGTGGGATGGGTACCCATAGTCCCAGCTATCCAGGATGCTGAGGTTGGAAGATGGCTTGAGCCCAGGAGGTTGAGGCTGCAGTGAGCTATGATCATGCCGCTGCACTCCAGTCTGGGTGACAAAGACGCTGTCTCTAAAACTACAGAGAAACAAACAGAAAACTAGACTTAGATCCTAAAGCTGGGACCTAACAGCCGTGCCAATATTTACTCATCACATGACATTGAATAAGGCATTTACCATTCTAAGCCAGCAAAATAAGGCTAATGCCCACCTTGCACACTCCATGGGCAGGGGTGCCACCTTGCACAACTCCAGGCATGCCATGCCTACAGGAGCCTACATGAACTGAGCTGGCCAGAAATAGGCAATGTGCAGCTTGCATGCCCAAATGTAGCGTTAAAATTTATAATTTGCAGTTAAAATGTGGTGAAAATGGCAAACGACATAAGCTACATTAGCTATGAACTCTATTAACATGACAGTACTTTTATATCAGTCACATTCTAGAAGAGGGTGCTAGATCTATAAAACACCTATTCTTGAAAAGCTAAAATTTAGTAGCACCAAGTTTTGCATTCTATCCAATTCAATATCCAATTCAACCAATACACCACCCTAGTGTTATCTCTGTCATTCAGACTATAGGAACCATTAACAAGAATAGCAAAATAGGTGTGGCTCCAAACCTAGGGTGAGGCAAATACTTTTCGTTATGTATTATGTGTCTCCCTGGTCCCAAGCCCACTTTGCCCTTGGTACTATCAGCCTCTCAAAATATTCTTTATTATAAGACACTTGAGAGATCTCAGTGAAGACGAGCCACCATGATGCACACCTCAGATCAGGTCAGGAGGACCAGAAATGTCCAACCCAAAAGGCATTTCCCTGGATGTCACAACCTCTCACATACCAACTCACCATCAGCTCAGGGCAGCAGGTCTTGAAGGACCTCTCTCCTACTGTTACGCACTGAATGTCTGTGTCCCCTCCAAATTCATATGCTGAAATCTAACCCCCAATGTGACGGTGTTTGGAGGTGGGGCCTCTTTGGGAGGTATTTAGGTCATGAAGGTGAAGCCTTCATGGGTGAAATTAATGCCCTTAGAAGAAGTCAGAGAGCTAGCTTGCTCTCTTTCTGTCAGGTGAGGGGGCAATGAGAGTCAGCTGCTTACAACCCAGAGGAGTCCTCACAGGAACCTCATCATGCTGGTACCCTGCTCTCAGACTTCCTTCCCAGCCTCCAGAACTGTGGGAAATAAGTGCCTGTCATTCAAAAGCCACTCTGTCCATGACACTTCGTTACAGTAGCCCAAATGGACTCACATACCTCCCAACCTTCCAACAGGCCACATTTGCCTAAGAAAGGAAAAAAAAACACAGATTGGTGACTCTGCCACTGCCCACTACTGCACTGACTCCAAATCCCCTCTCACTTTCCCCCTGTCCTTTGGTGAGGTTCAGGTCAGGCAGGTTAAAAATGTTGAAATCATGTAAAGCTCCTTGGTCCCTTGCTGCCTTCCAGGAGAAGGAAAATGGAAATGGAGAATACTAAATCCATTTGTCCCCATCTCTCCATTCTCATTTGCTGCCCTGATTCCCGTCAACCGCGTCAGATGCCTCCTAATGTGTCTCCCTGGTCCCAAGATGCATTACCCTCCACACCTCCACCCACACTCTTCTCAGAGCTTCTTCTCTAAAACCCAGTCACGTCCTTGGGTTGCAGGCTGCACAGTGCCCCTGTACCTAGAGGGCATCATCTCAGCCTTAGGCTTGTTCCCAAACTCACTTCTAGCTGTTTCCTCTCACATAACCGACATGGCAGCCCCAAGAGGTGGCTCTCTCTTCCTGAACAACCTTCATGCGCCTATTCATTCAGTGCATGTTTATTTGAGACTCTAAGGTGTATGAAACACCACACTGGGCACTGGAAGTGTAGTAAAGGCAAACCCAGCCAGGATCCTGGAGCTCCCAACCTTCCGGGGAAAACAGACATCAATTAGATAACCACATAAATAAATGTGTGATTACAAATCAAGATATTTGATAAGGAAATGTGCTCTGAGACATGCTAGGAAGAAGGGCTGAAGCAGTCAAGAGGATCCAGGGAGATTTCCCTGAAGAAGTGATATTTGAGCTGAAATCTAAAAAATGAGAAGGGATGAATTAGGTAACGGGTGGGAGGGGAGGGTGGCAGCAACAGGAGAGAACATTCCAGGCTGAGAAGGCTGCCTGGGCTGGGGGCCTGTGAGCAGGCTGGTGCCATTCAGGACAGAGCTGGGGGCACTGGGAAGGTCTCCAGAGGACAGATCATGAGGGGCCTTAGAGGCCTTGCTGAGGATTTGAGTCTTTATCCTAAGAGAAATTAGAAGGCATTAAGAGGTTTTAAGCGTGGGGAGGGAGGTAGTTTGGGGAGCATGTGACGTGAGCAGATTTGCATTTCGTAACAGTCATTCCAGCTGCAATGAGAAGGCTGGAGGGCTCAGGGGGAATGTCGGGGGCCCACTGAGGAGGCAGGTACTGCCTCCATTCCAGGCAAGACACACGAATGCCAACTTGGACCGGGAGCTGAGAACGGAGCAAATGAACTGACCAAGCCAGTTTACCAAGGCAGATGGATGGGTGGTGCCATCTGGAAAGATGGAACACCGGAAGATGATTGGATTTGGGTGAAAAGATCCTGAGATCTGTTTGGGACAGAATGGGCCTCGAGAGCCTTTGAAGCTTCCAAGTGGAAATAACAGTGATGGATGGGTCTGGGATGGAGACACGCATTTTGAGAGTCATCTGTACACAGACTGCAATGGAAGATGCAGACATGAACCAGATTGCTTTATATCACCACTTAAAGCCACCTTCTCTCTCCAGTCACTCCACCTGTGCCTGCCCCCATGCAGGGAGACAGGTCTCTGCTGCCCCATGGTGACCCCACAGGCCTCTCTGCGAGCTCCTGCTGCTATAGTGCCTCTTGTATTGCTTTATGGCCACTTGCTTACATGTCTGTTTCCTCACTTATGATCCAGGAATGCCATGAGGATAGAGCCACATGGCTCTCCTCCTGATGTCCTCAGCACACAGAGCACAGCCTGACTCTTCTGTGAGCAGTAAGTTACAGGCCCACTTTTCTGACCCACCACAAAGCCCCAGTGCAATGTTGCTCTAGGAAGAGTGAAAATGCCGGCCCAGACCCAAGAGCCTCATCTAAAACCCAGTCTGAGTCCTCAGAGGGGAAACTATCTCACTTCCAACTTGGACTGCATAGAAACCAAAATAGGCACTGAAGAATTTTCAAAAGAGAATGGTACTGATGTTTCCCCACTGTTGCTACAGATAAGTAAGCTCGTGAGTATTTATGGGGGATGGATTGACAGGTAGAGATATGGGTAAGCTCAGTCCTCAAGTAGCTTCCAGTACCATCTCTTACTCAGAACTCACTGTATTCGTTATAAGTCAAAACAAAATCATGTATTTCATGTGCAATATGTACAAAAAATCAAATCCTCAGTCCTCAAGGAGCATATAATTTCAAGAAAATGTAGAACATAGATGAAAAGTTAACTCTACCAATATACACAGACCTCTACCCTTTCCAATGCCTTTTTTCTAATTACAAAAAAATGCCTTTCCTCCAGGCAGACACAGTACCTCAGTCAGCAGGATATAAGACTTGGCTGGATTCTGGATTTAAGCTCATGTCCCCCCACACTGAGCTGACATCCTTGTGCTGTGCACGACCTGCACAACACATATATTCAGGAGTAGGAGGTGCTGATAACAAGGAGGGATCAATATAGGATGGGGCAGAAACTAGCTGCGCAGAGACGAGCTCGAGTTGATTGGGTAAGAACAGAAGAAACAACTGCAAGGAAGACCAGAGGCATATCCAGTGACAAATCAGATTTGACCAAGGCAAAGGGCACACTTGATGGAGTAAGGAAATGAGATTGGGAAGCTTAGTTGGGGAGTAATTAGGGCAGGCCTCAAACACCAGGCTAAGGAGTTTGCACTTGACCTTATAGGAACTGACCCTGGCCTAGGGCCATTATCCTCCTTTCACCAAAGTAGTGCCACGGAGTGTTAGCTGCCAGTATCAATTCTCACCAAACAAAGTGCCAACTTGCACCCCGAAGGTCATGAAAGATACCATGTGACAATAAAACAACCAAATATCTCTGTGCTGACACAGAACCCCTAATAAGGTCTAATCCCTTGCATCTGTAGCCTGAATAAAAATATATGTTTTATGTCCAACCTATTTATTGTTATGACAGTCTCCTTTGATTAACAGGTTAAGAAAGCAGGGCAATTAAGGACCTTGGTGAAGGTCAAAGAAAAAATCCATAGGTGCAAAGCTGTGACTTGAACCCAGGTCTATCACTCAGAATCTGGCACTCAAGGGCGCTCAGCCTCCCTGCGCTTGCCTCGGCAGGGTCCCTCTCTCACCTGTCACCACACTGACTACTTGAGCTTGCCAGCCCTGGGTCCTTTCCAAGAAAAGACAAAGCTTCCAAACAAGCAGTAATGACATTGATTATTCTAAGCCAGAGGCAGGGGATTCTGGATCACTTCCTTAAAATACTTGCTCAGCAGCACCTGGGTCCTCACCCCCACTGCCCCTAGTCCCAAGAAAGAAATGTACAGTACTTCATTAACATGAAGGGGAAAAGAATTCCCTGTGGATTTTTGCAGTCTCATTTCCCTAGCTTGTCAAATGCCAGCAGCAAGTCAGTCTGGCTGCATTGCTAGCTTGGCTGCATCTTATTTTTGTAGTGTTTTGCAGATTGCAGCAGCTTTTTATTTTTTCCAACTGGGCAAAAACCTATCACCTTTAAGCTTCCTGGTGTATCACTCAAAAGATTTTCCTATTCTCCTTGGACTTCATAATACCGAATTCTCTTCTGCTATACAAGCCATTTTTTTTTCTCCAAGAAAGAACATAACATTTATTTTTAACACCATACTCCAAGATATGTGATCAAAATGTAATTTTTAAAAAAACAAATAAATAAAAGACTTTCCAATATGTCACGCAAAGCATAAAAGACATGCTGTTCAAAAGCTAAATTTCAGTCATTGTATTTACTTTCCCTTTTTTTCTGCTTTACCCTTTTGTTACTAAGGAAGTTGGTATGAAAGGAGATTTCTTTTTTTCTCACAAACCCATCTCTTGCTGCTAAGTTTCTCCACACCTGAATTCACACATCTCCCACATCATGATAATTACTTCCATGGTAACCACTCATGACATCACAAACACAATGTGATAGCAGAAGAAATAAGAGATCCTGAGACCTTGTTGGATACAAATGCCCTGTACGACCTAAGGGCCTCCACGGCAGGAACAAAAGGAATTTTGTCTTGAGATCTTAGCAGAAAAGTAATCTTTGAAATCTGTTCTTGGATTTTGACGTTTATTGGATTTCAAAGCTTCTTGCTGTCCAGCCGCTTGTGAATATGGTCAAAGGTCCATGAAATTTCCAAAGTGGTACCACAGCAGATGAACCTGAATGTAAACTGGAGGGACCAGCAGAGTCCACCCCACAGACATAAATCCTTCACCCTAGACCTTACTGTCCTTTCTGGTGGTCAAAAGAGGGGCTCTTGAAATGGCTCCACTGTTTTATAGAAAGCAAGGTGTTTTTTGATGGTCAAAAGAAGGGGCTCTCTAAATGGCTCCATTGCTTTATAGAAAACAAGGTGTTCCTACGAAGTCTTTTTCTCCTACCTTTTTCTTACCCAAAATAAGGGAATGGCCCAAAGCCTCAAAAGCCAAGATTACCAGCTATAAATAACTTGGTGGCCAGCACCAAAAGAAGAGTGGACACACCATGGTCATGTGGCACGTACGCTACACAAGCTTCACAGAGACGAATAGACGCACTTGATTGTAAGATAGAGTGGAGAGATGTGAGAGGAATGTTAATATTCACTGTCCACAGGCATTATTTTCTGCAAATGGCACCAGCTTTAAGACTTAAAAATTTATTCCAGATACTATTTACATGCATCAGGGCTCTCAAAATAAGGATTTCAAGTTGGAGACATCAAAGTGCATTATTTACTAAAACCACTGTAGCTCTTACCCCTCTCCTTTCACAAGATGCTATTGTAAATTCAGTTTGCTTTAATCTCTGTGACTAAAAAAAAAAAAGAAGAAAGAAAAGAAAAGGAAGAAAGAAAAACAGTACAGCTTGAAGAGGAACTGAACTCACAATCTGGGAGCTAGAAAGTAAATAACCAAGCGAGTACCCCACTTTAATTACTGGCCTGAACACTGGTTTCAATTTACATGTGTTTTAGCCATGGAAGGGTTCACCTATTATCCTCTGAATACAAAACTTAAAAAGCAAACAGAAAATAGGGGAAGAAAGGCTTATTTAAGGGCCTCCAAGGATTAATCTTTGCATTCTTCTCATTTTTTTCCTGAATTTGGGGATAAAATTTGTCGCAGAGAATTTGATCTTAGGGAAACATTGACTTTGGTTTGTGAACACAAGCTACTTGTGAACACTATTTTAGCAAACAGAATTTTAGAGGCATAAGGCTCTAGCAGAGGGCTATACAGAATTTTGCATAAACTAAATAACAACTGTTTCCTCCTGAAATACAGGAAATCAAGCTGCACGTATATGTTTGCTGATTGGGTAAGTGAATGAGTGAGTCAATGAGTGAAAACTCCAGACTCCTTCACTCTTCCTACCTTTCTTTAACATCCTTAAACTCTTACTTGAGTTTTTTAAAGGGTGTAAATTTTTTTGTTTGTTCATCTTGGACTGTCAGTTTCTGCCACTAAAAAAAAAAAAAAAAGAGTAAAATTAATTTTAATTGACTTTAATTTCAAAAATGTGTCACACCAGATTTCTAAAAAGTTGCATTCTCAAAACAACTAGGCATTAACAACTATGCTTCAAGAAGCCTTAGAATGGCTGTAACCAGAGAAAGATGTGTGGCTGGCTGATTTACCAAGGACTAACAATACACTTGAGGATAAAACATTTCTGGATTATGAAGAAATAACCTTTTTATTAAGCCTTGAGCCCCTTACTCCAACTCCACCAACCAGCCAACAATTGCTCAAGAAGGTCCAACTGAGTTTCTGCATTGGACAAGGAACTCTGCTAAATGCTTTGGGGGATAAAAAGAAGTCCAGTATGGCCAGGCGTGGTGGCTCACACCTGTAATCCCAGCACTTTGGAGGCTGAGGCAGGTGGATCACTTGACCCCAGGAGTTCAAGACCAACCTGGGCAACATAGCAGAATCCCATCTCTACAATACATATAAAAATTAGCCAGGCATGCTGGCACATGCCTGTAGGAGCTACTAGGGAGGCTGAGGTGGAAGGATCACTTGAGCCCACAAGGTCAAGGTGGCAGTGAGCTGTAAGCATGCCACTGCACTCCAGCCTGGGTGACAGGGCAAGACTCTCTCCAAAAAAAAAAGAGGCCCAGTACGTGGTTGTTAAGAAGTGTGTTGAAGGAAGTAGAACCTCTACAGACCTGTGGCAAGTGCTTGTTCTAAGTTCTAAGGAACAGAAGTCCACTTCTAAGTGAGGGGACCATTATGGGTTTTATAGAAATGATAATAGTCAATCTGTGAGGACTGAGCAAGAATTGATGGAGAAGTGTAATATATGTACTATTCCCAAGACAAAAGCCTGGTATATATTTAGAGTGATGAGTACAGGACTGTTTTTTTGGGTTTTTTCCCCACTAACTGTTCTGCAGTTTTATTATTGCATGATTAGATTCATACAGCAGAAAACATAGGAGCCCCCACTGTCTTTATTAGATTGATTTTTTTAAGACAGTATAACACACACTTCAATTCTTGCTTCATATATCTATACATAAAAGCCATTCTGCATAAATCATGTTTTAGGGAACTGCTTTCTGTTCCATTTTAAATTGTTTAGAAAATTTAAGAAACCACCTCACATAAGAGCCCTACATTTGGGTTAAGCAAGATTACCCACACCTCGTATTCTGACAACTTACCTTACTTAAGGAGGGGGAAGATCAAAAATGGCTGAATAGGAACAGCTCTGGAGTGCAGTTCCCAGAGCTGTTCCCCGAGAACAACCAGAGGATGAGTGATCACTGCATTTCCAAACGAGTTTTTACTGCCCACAGACCAGGAGATTCCCGGCCGAAAATTACACCACAAGTTTCTAGCACAGCTGCCTGTGCCGTGGGTTTTCCCACAAAAACTCACGCAAATCTGGGCGCCGTCTCAACTGGCACCTGGAATGCCTGGGAGACAGAGCTGCCCATTCAACTGAAAAAGAGGGGGCTGAAACAGGAAGCCAGGTTATCTGGCTCAGCGGGTCCCACCCCTACAAAGACCAGCAATCTGAAATGCTCTGTTTTGCAGCAAGCTCAGCTGGACCCTAAGCAATCCAGTTTGGTGGGGGGAAAGGCATCTGCCATTACTGAGGCAGTCCACCACTACCAAGGCTGTCCACCATTACCGAGGCAATCCACCATCACTGAGGCAGACCGTCATTACCGAGGCAGTTCTAACTGTACCTCTGTAAACAAAACTATGAGGAAGTTTACACAGCAGCTGGGCAGAGCCTGTGGCAGCTCGGCAACACCTCTGCTGGCAAACTGTGACTAGACTACCTCCTTGCTGGGCAGGGCATCTCTGAAAAAAGGCAGCCGCACGTCAGGATCTTATAAATAAAGCCCCACTTTCCCAGGACAGAGCACCTGAGAAAAGAGGTGGTTGTGAGTTCCCTGCAGCAGACTCAAACGTACCTACCCAGCAGCTCTGAATAGGACTGGTTTTGCTGAGTGTCTGCTGTGGTCAGAGTGTGGAACAGAAAGGGGATCTTGCAGGTCAAAGCCATGTACCCAAGAGTGGATAATATGGTCAGCCTGTGATCTCATAATCTGTGTGGGAGTGAGAGGAGAAGAGGAGAAGAGTGACAATGGCCTGTAATGAGAGCATAAAAGGAGACTTCTGTAGCGTAAGATAGAGATAATGTCACTCTAAGTGTCTCTGGCAGGAGCCAAGAAGGAGAAAGAAGAAACATGGGCAATTATTAAGCCATTGGGCTCTCTGAGCTTACCCAACCTCAACCTGTTGGCCTGGAATGAGTTTACTGGGTAGTCTGTAGATGCAGTGGCTCTCACCCAGTAGCATCTTAAAGTTACTGCTCTATAGTCATGGCAACCATGACATAGTAGAAATGCTGGCTGCTGCTTCTGGGATGGCTGCAACCCCAAGAGAGCATATTAGGAACCACTTGCCTATCAATCCCAAAGTCCTTAGGTCTTCAGCAAAGCTTGGACCACTTGGCAAAGTCTTCTGTCTCCAGAGGAATGATAGGAAAAGCTATGGGACAAAAGTCAAGAAAGTGCTGCTGGCTGATCCTGGCCTGGGCATTGACTCCCTGGGGACTTCGGATGAGTCTCTTCCTTTCTCCAAGACCCAATTTTATTTGTTAAATGAGAGGTTGGAACAAATACTTGCATCCATGTCTAAATTCTGAGTTGGGATCAAGTGACAGTCTCAAGTTCATGTAGCTACCTGGAAGCAAGATCCTAGAACAGATCCTGTGTCTCCTGACCCATCAGTCTAATGTTCTTTCCACAATGCTGGGCTGCATGAGCAGATGTCAAGGATTAGAGGCAACATTCACTGAGTGGCTACCACACGCCAAGTGCTCTCTCATTCGTGTCTGTACTATATCTAGTTAGTTCTCACATCAGTCATTTGTGTGAGATAAAATTTTCAAATCAATTTACAGATAGGAAACAAACAGAAAGATTAAGTCATTTATCCATAATCACAAAATTAGTAAATGCAGAGCTAGGATTTAAAGTCAGTCCAATTCCAGAACCCATTATCTTCATCTTTACTCTCTATACTACACAGTAGAATAAGAAGGAGTAGTTCAGTGACATAAAGGACATGGAACCTTAAAAAAGAACATATGGCAGGCTTCCAGAGGTGAATTCACATTGGAAGTATGCGAGCTTTCTGAAGAAATATTTTGGTTAGTGTTGCTTGCCTGCACACCTCCCCATTTCCCTCCCCACAGATAACTACATGAACAGTCCCTGAGGGATCATTTGAGATCCAGTGGTCTTAAATGTGCTCTGAATGGAGTATGGATAATGACCACATAGAAAATCAGGAGGCAGTGGCCTCCTGGCTGACTCCTCTAGCTTATAAGACAAGGAAAACGAAAACCACCACAGATTATTTTTACTACAGAATAAAACCCAAGAGGAGTCATCCTTTTGAAATCTTTAGGGAGCCACACTGACATCACCCCTAGGTACACACACAGGCTCACCCAGTAGAATACAACTTGGATTCACAACTATGCCAAGACAGACATCATTTTAAGTAAAATAAGGGGAGGGAGGACTTAAGAACAATAAATCTCTTTCAGAGGCCTATATGACATGATCTCTATACTTTCTTTGACCTACAATATCTAAAATCTTTCTTCTAGGAGAGTGAATTCTTTTTGAGCAGATTTTTCTTGCTAATAAATATGTGTTAGTATGATGGAAAGACTCCTGAATGAAGACTGATGACTGTTTCTAGTTCAGCATTTCACAAAGTGGCCTCTTG
This sequence comes from Cebus imitator, assembly GCF_001604975.1. Lineage (NCBI taxonomy): Eukaryota > Metazoa > Chordata > Mammalia > Primates > Cebidae > Cebus > Cebus imitator. The sequence continues at coordinate 2,711,834 of NW_016107612.1, read as the reverse complement.
ACCTTGGCTGGTCACTAGACTCTCTGAAGCCCTGGTTCCTCATCTGTAAAGGGACTGGTCTCTGTGAGTCAGCCAAGGACCAAAAGCCCTTCAATTGTGGATTTTTCTAGATAGATGCACCAAACAAAATTGTGGATCCATGGAGATTAAATTCAAGTAAGAACAAGAGGACTGAACGGTCTTCTGGAAAAGAAATTAGGTTCAGATAAAAAGCTATGCCTCTCTCTGGTTCTGGAAGCTTGGCTGCGCACTGACCTGCTGCCAAGCCTTGGGGGCTCCTCAATCTATCCACACAGCAGGGAGAGCAAAAGCTCCCTCCCTGGGAAGCTGTTTGCATGAAGCAAATCAGTGCAATCCTCCTTGACCTCCCTGGAGGGAAGTTTTGCCTTCTTCTCAGGGGGAATTTATGCAGTAGAGATAGTAGAATACAGGAGGAAATGAGCTGGAGTGGATACACAGAGCTGAGAGGAAAGCCACATATAAGATCACTGGATCCTTCTGGGGTGGAGACACAAGCCCCCTTCATGATTCTTCCTCTTCAGACAATGGATTTTCCCATAGTTCTGCCAGAAAAGCCTCTGTCACATTCTTGATGTTCACACACCCAGATGTTGGCTGTTTCTCCCTATCCTTCCAGTTTGTGGTTGCATTTACCAAAATTTATATTTTTTTCTGAGCTTTCCCACGCTGTCGTATAGAAGCAGATTAGCTTTATTCAGTATTATTTGCATTGTGTAGAGTTGGGTACTTTAAAAGGAACTTCATATTTCCAGCTACCCTGCTGTGTCTCAGGGTAATCAAAAGTATTCTAGATTATTTTCTATGCATTTAAAATTTTTGAGTTAGCCAAAATTGACAAACCCATTCTAGAGGTGGGAAAATGAAGCATAGAAGAGTTGTGATTTATCCACAGTTACACACGTAGTAGGTGTCATGGCAGGATTTGAAGCCAGTCAGTGTAACTCCAGAACTCAACCTTAACCTCTATTCTCCACACTACATAATACAATAAGAGAGGGATGCTCAATGACATAGGGACACTGCAAATTTACATACAAATGTATTCACATATATAGGTGTGGCTTTGTTTCCTTTCTGTGTGGGGTTTGCATTTCTTTAGCATAAATGGGATCATACACTATATACTATTTAATGAATTGCTTTTTCATATAAGATATGTCTTGAAGATATTTTTATGCCATTTTAGAATACATCAACCTTATTTGTTTATAATGGCAGCATATTATATGGATATTTATTTAGCTTTCTTCCTACTGATAGAAAATTACGTTTCTACCTAATTAAGTTTCCAACTTTTCAATTGCAATGCTTCAGTTAATATTTGGTACTGTATGCACACATACGAATATTTCTGTAGTATAAATTTCTAGTAGTGAAATTGTTTGGTCAAAGAAAATGCACATTTTTGTAGTAGATTTCTGATAGGATTTTGCCACTTTGGTTAAGGTCACAGTTAAAGTCACCAGGCTGATGTGGATTCCAGAGACAGACATTATGGATGAATATCCCTATAGCTTACACATAGTACCTCACCTATTCCAAGGAATCTTTACATATATTAGCTCATTTACTCAGTAAGTTATGAGAGAAGGCCATTCTCACCTTCAGATAAAGAAACTGAGACAAAGCACAATTAGACAGGTTTGTCCAGGGTCAGTGTATGAATTAAAATCAGAGTTAGAAATAGAAAAAAAACTCATTTGTATTAAGCCTGTTTCATTAAAACCACATTGGCATAATAAATTGGATATAATAAAATGTTTGGTTTGTGCTCGGTTATTACCATATCCATGTATACAAGTGTTTAAAAGTAGACAACATGAGCACAGTTGAGCATTGCAAGTTGTGAGGACAGGAATGTACAAGAGAAGGTGGGAGGTGTTTTCCAGCTCAAAAGTACTACAATCTTATTATCCTAGAGAAGTAAATAAGCAAAATGAAGAGAAGAACTCTGAAAGAAAAAATAAAAAGATACCAAAAAGGGTGGTTGGGTAGGAGAGTCTTACAAAAATTGGTCCCAAGAATCCCCACAAAGAGTTGCAAAAAAGAAGCCCTCAGGACATACTCAGTGTCTTACAAAAGGCAGGGTAACCCCGGCTCAGGCTTCTTGCCTAAAAACAGTATATAACCTAGGAGTTTCTTCTCCAAACTCACAACAGGAAAAATGACAATTACTTAATCAACAGAGAATCTTTAGTTGAATCCATCTCAAAGATAATTTACTCCAAGTAAAAGATTTTCAGTTAAATATTACTTATGATTGAACAATAGGTATCATTAGATAAAAGAATTTTGAAGAGGAATGAGTAAGTTTCTCTGCAGAAATGAATACAGAAATCTGTTCACGATCATCTTGATCAGAATAATGAAAGAAGGAGGAGGAAACTGTAATGATGTTTTGATAAACTTGCTCAGTCAGGTGCCCTAACATTTACATGTAAATTTTAAATAAGGATTCTACAGGGACTCAAAATACCTCCTCTCAATAGCTAAAGACAGCCTGACCAGTCTTGGCACCTTTTACTTGGTTAGTATGTAATTTACCTAGAAATTGTAACTCCTCTCCAATTCTGACTATAACTTGCTAATGAGATAAATTAGGACAGGATCAAAGACTGATATTGAGTAGTGTCTTCAGAGATGATTGTCTATCAGTACCAACAAATGCTTTTGAAAACATAAGCTTTCAAAAGCTTATGTTTGGACCCTTACACAATAATAGCGGGAGACTTTAACATCAATATTAGATAGATCAATGAGACAGAATGGTAGCATTGATATCCAGGACTTGAACTCAGATCTGGAATAAGTAGACTTAATTAACATTCATAGAACTCTCCACTTTAAATACACAAAATATACACTCTTATTAGTACTACATCACACGTATTTACAGGTTTAAATGAAATATTGTTTGGCTACTTGTTAATTATTTTCTTCCCTCATTTTTTTTTTAATGTCTCTATTATTAAACACAATTACAGGCATACCCAGTTTTAGACTGCATTCTAGCCCGGGCAATAAAGCAACACCCCTGTTCTCTCTCCCTCTTCCTCTTCCTCTTTCTTCCTTTCCTTTATTCTTTTTTTTTTTTTTAATTTTTTCTTCCTTCCAAAAAAAAAAAAAAGAAAACATAAGCTTTCTCTATCAACTGCTCGTTAAGAAAGAGACAGATACAGAGAGAGAGGAAATGCATCCATTTAAGAAACATATATTCTGAACCCTATGTGATTCTTAAGGAAAAGGTCTTGGCTTATCAAAAATAGTTGGCAAGAGGTTGTACCCTATTACTGGATACCACTGGGAGTTTGGGCTAGAATTTACAATTTTGGCTTTGCACAGGATACTCAGTGTCCTGGCCACCCTGCATAAAAGATTGGCTGTGAATTATGCCAAGGACTTACTCACATTTCAGCTGACCAAGAAGATCTTTAATATCATCTGACTTCTAAACCACTCATTCTGAGGTCTTCTGAAACAGCTACAGGAAACAAATGCCTTCATTTTCATTTATATTTTTCCTTTGACAGGTCCCAGCAAAGAATCTCTTCTCTCTAGGGAGTCTTGATAAATATGTAGCTCATAAGGAGAGCAAGCAAGGGGTTCAATCTGTGACATGGAGAGAAACTATAACACCTTTTTAGGACTCTCAACAGATGCTCACTGCACAGAGGACTTGAAGGAACTATGAGATTGTTGTTGCTGTGGCAACCATGCATGCCTAAATGAACAACAAAATTAATAGCCCTAACAGCTTTCAGTGGCGTCAACAGGATGACAACACTTTCCTTTACTGGGAAATGTGTACCCTCAATTGTGACCCCACTTAGATATGGTTATCACATAAAGAAAAATAGTGTTTCATAATAGCAAACAAATAGAACAACCAGCCATCACGTGCATGTGCCACACAAACTTCTCCAAGCCAAAGACAGCGGCGTGTTACTCTGCTTCCCTGCTGAAGTTAAGAGGCACCTTTCAAATTCCCAGGCCTTTTTGTGGCATTCTATTTAATTTTATCATGCTGCTGCTAGTGTCCTGTTGAGCTTTTGTTGTGCGCCAATAAGGCTAAGGGAGCTAAGGGAAAGCAGAATGAGATACAAAGAGAAAAAACGGTAAAATTAGCTGAAGCCCATAATTGGACCCTGCTTGGCCTTGAGGAAGGCACAATACATGTTAATTAAGCAGACTAATATGTTGCTGGCTGGAGGGGCTATTCTAGACAGCAGGAACAAAGTTTAAAACAGGTAAGAACTTTTTTTCTTTCCTGGGCTGAGGTTAGTTGAACCATTCTTCTGAATTATTGGATAAATTTTATCCTTGAGTAGAAATGGGGAATAGGAAAAGAAGCTTTCTTTGGATGTTAGATGTTATTAAAAATCTGTTAGGCTAAGAAATTTTTTTAGATCATAAGAACTTTTCGAGAAATTGCCCAGTGACTGGTCTATTAGTTGAACTGTACAATGAACATATTTGTGCCTTTCAAACAAGTATAACGTGCTGATCCAATTTTAGGCAGAAGTTTCATTCCCCCAATGTTTATTATTATTATGGCAATTATGGATTGGAATGAAGAAAATGTTTCAGGTTAAATAATTTTTCCAAAGTTCTGGGCAACATCTACATCAGGAATAGAAATCTTTGTTGGAAAATGTTGACTTGGACATTTAAAAAGCCTGTACTAATGAGTGGGGTCAAATGCATGGGGTAGCTGGCTTAGAACAGAGACAGGGCAGTTTCAGGGTCAGACATCCTAATGCCAGTCAGTCCACTCAGAAATACACTCAAGTCTGCCAAAAAGAGTAAGCAAAAATATGTAATAAGCTCCATGCAAACCCACCACAGCTCAGTGCATACACATGACTGATAACAGATTTGAGATATCACCTTCCTTTAAAATGAGTAAAATACACACCTATGCCTACAAATCCCATGTAGTGAATTATCAAAAAAATGCTGTAAGTCGATTTTTGATCACTATAAAATATGAGTTAGAGTCACACAAGTATTGCTGTTTATGACTTTACAATATCAGCCTGATAGCATGTTATTTGTGCAAACAAATAAACAAATAGTAAGCTGCATCTTTATTACATAAAATCTAAGGAATTTATGCCTCAAACACTGTCTTATGAAGTTGTGAGATTTGTACATGGTAATGAAATTGTCATCTCAAAACTTCCTTCTCCTCTTCAACCCTGGTAATGACCTCCTACTCTTATAAACCTATAATAAATTTTATAGAACAGATTTAGGTGAGAATATATTATTCAAAATAATTATATATTCAATACTAAAAATATCCCATGGTCAATGTCCTATTTCTTAACTTGAGTGCCGGTTACATGAGTGTATTCACTTTATAAATATTCATCAGGGTCAGGCACAGTGGCTCACACTTGTAGTCCCAGAGCCTTGGGAGACTGAGGTGGGAGGATTGTTTGAGGCTAGGAGTTCAAATCAGTGTGGGCAACATGGTGAGACCCCATCTCTACAAAACAAAAGAAAAAATTAGCGAGGCATAGTAGCACGGGCCTATAGTCCCAGCTACTTGGGAGGCTGAGGTGAGAGAATCACTTGAGCTCAGGAGGTCAAGGCTGCTGTGAGCTACAATCACACCAGTGCACTCTAGCCTGGGTGACAGAGTAAGGCCCTGTCTTAAAAAAAAAAAAAAAGTCATCAAGCACTACACAATTTTCTGAATGTTAGACTTCAACAAAAAGTTTTTTTTAAAAAACCTTCTCTCATTTCTGCACTGCTGATCTCAGATGAATTATACACAGTTATGTGTTGCTTTAGAAACAACACATTTATTCCTATCAATGTGAAGGTTAAAAAAAGTTTTGTAAAGTAATCGTGTTGTCAAAGTACACCAAATAAGCTCATTATTTAAATGAAAGATGTGAATTATAGCTCTGACTTGGCCACTAACTAGTGGATGAATTTGAGCCTCTTTATGAGCCTCAATTTTTTCTCAATTAAAAAGGACTGGGTGAGCTACAGACAAGTGTCTCTTCTAGCTTCAATATATGTATTAGGTTGGTGCAAAAGTAATCGCAGTTTTGCAATTACTTTTCTTGTTCGTTTTCTTGTTTGTTGGTTTTTGTTTTGTTTTGTTTCGTTTTTGAGGACTCTTGCTCTGTCGCCCAGAATGGAGTGCAGTGGCTCAATCTCAGCTCACTGCAACCTCCACCTCCCAGGTTCAAGTGATTCTCCTGCCTCAGCCTTCTGAGTAGGTGAGATTATAGGTGTCTGCCACCACGCCTGGCTAATTTTTGTATTTTCAGTAGAGACGGAGTTTCACCATGTTAGCCATGCTGGTCTCGAACTCCTGACCTCAAGTGATATGCCTGCCTTGGCCTCCCGAAGTGCTGGGATTATAGGCGTGAGCCACCACACCCAGCCTTGCAGTTACTTTTCATGGCAAAAACTGCAATTAATTTGCACCAACATAATATTAGGTAGTAGGTGAAATGACAAATGAGAATCCTTTGGTGAATCTTTCTGTGAAACAATGAGCCACTTCCTGGTTTATCTTAAGAGTTTAAGGGGGAAGAGGGGTAGTTGGAGTGAGTAAAAGTCTGATTGAGTGATAACCTGGACTCATATGACTAGGCCCTGTTAACCACAAGAGAGCCTTGGTCTAGTACATAATTCTGTAGTACTTCCAAAAAGGAGAAGCTGTCAAATTATTTCCTCCATTAAAGTCAGGAATCAGTAACACTAGAATTAACCTTTTCCTGCCAAAAGAATTGCGCAGGGTTTTCGGTGAATCTAAGTTTAGTCAAAGGATTACCTATTCCCCAAACATGTACTGAGCTCCTACTGAATACCAAGCTTCCCAGTAGATATTGGGGATAAAATGGCAAGAGGGACAGACAGTGTCCTCCCCTAGGGACCTCTGAAGCTTGTGGACGATACAGACAAGTAAACAAGCGGTAACAGGGGTGTTAAACTGTACATGCTGTAAAGAGAGAAATAAAAGGCACAGGAGGGTCACCTACCTGGCCAGGAAAGTTTTCTGGAGCAAGTGATGTCTAAATAATGGGTAAGAGTTAGCCACATGACTATGTGTACCTCAATGCTAGGAGGCACTGCAGCCTAGAGCAGGCTCTGGAGTCAGGCTATTTAGCTTCAACGCCCCGTACTACACTTAATAGCTGTGTGAGCCTGAGCAGGGCTCTTAAGCTCACTAAGCCTCTGTTTCCTTATTTGTGAAACGGGAATAATTACAGTGCTTATGGGTTGTTGTAAAGATTCAATGAAAGGATCCATGCAAGCCCTCCTTAGCACAGGGTATAACCACTATTACTGTCATTACTGATAGTGAGACAGATGTGAGGAGAAGACAGGTAACATTCCAGGCAGAAGGCCTGGGCATACAAGCCTAGAGGGGACAAAGAATATGGCCATTTGGCATCCTGAAAGTGATCAGTCCAAATGGAGAGAAGAGTGGGAGGAAGTGGTGTGATGAGGCTGGAGTGGAAGGTGGAAGGCAGGCACCAGAGGGCAAAAGGCCCTCTACTCTGTGTGAAGGGGCTTAGAGTTCATCCTGAAGAAATGAGGAGCACTGAAGTCTTCTCAAAGGAGAGGCTCATGATGTTCATGCTCCACATTTATGAGTAGGGGAGAAGTGTGCTGCCCTCGTAAAAAGTCTATTTATTTTACCCTAAAGCATGAAGACACTGCATCCACTAGCTAATTTCCTCTACAGAGTATAAGGTTCCGTTGGTCACTAACATCCAGGGATTCCCTTCTTTTGTGCATTCAAGATGTTGGATGCTCAAATAACTGCAGTTAATTCAGGAGAGACATTACAAAAATAATGTAATTCAGCCTCAGAGACCCAATTCAGAAAATTAACATACTATATCTTTTCATGAGCCATGAGCTGCAATATACAGCAGGCCTCTCTTGAGTCATTAAACTTGCTCTATTAGATTACAGAAAATCCCAGACAACTCACCCTACTCTGGCTGGATTTTTGTAGAACGCAGGTCTTTTTTTTTCCTAACAGAGGAAAAGCAAGCATGAACCATAGGAACAGAGCTTTGTGTGATATGGGATGCAAGATACACACTTCTGCACTTTCTACTTCTTTAAACTTGACCTCTAAGGGAAACTTTAATCAGAACAAATCAAGGCTTCTTGAGATGAATAAGTATTAGAGTGAAGTCGATATGGGATGGATGTGAGCACTGACATGATTCAACACTTATAAATGATCTGGAAGAACAAGCAAGCAATAAATCTCCAATGCAGTCAACCCTAGGCGCTTCTGGATAGTTTAATGCCAAGGCAGCATGAACCATTCAACAGGAGCAGACAGGAGAAGGGCAGGTGTGATGTAAGTGTATTTGTAAGAAAACAGTCAACATCTCACTTGCAAATGAACTACCAGTTACAACCCAATTATGATGTGGTCCCTGTTAGTCTATTAAAGCCAGAAGAATTAGAGTTTCATCGTGACAGTCACTAAAAGCAAAAGAGGAAGGAAACCACCATTCTTCAGCCCTCTTAACCAAAATGAAGGCACACCTACTCCTGAAATGCCATGTGGCTTTATGGCCATGCACAAAGAAACAGAAAGCAGAACCTGCTGGCACTTTCGCACATCTCCTGTTTGTCCACCAGACACGCTATAGTATTTTGCACTCAACGATGAGACTTAAATATCAGTAACGAATACTAGTTTGTTCATGCATTTAATATTTATTGCAAACCAGCTAAATGCAAGGCGCCATCTTAATGACTGGGAGCAATATTAAGAAGGGTAATATATGCACACTCACCCCAAGTGGCTTATTGTCTGGTAGATGTGATGATATTTAGACATTATAACACAGGGCACAAAGTAATAAAAAGCAGTAATAAAGTGTTACAGGACGATCCTAAACATATTTAAAGGATATTATTATATCAATAAATCATATATATATGGACTATTTTTATTAAGCGCATTTGTTTTAAAGCTCGACCTGGACAGCGATGGTCATTGTGATTTTACTAACTGACAATTTCATTAATGCCCAGAGCCAGCAGCTGATAGTGACTAGCAGGTCACAGTGGCAAGAGGAAGATGAGAAGTTTCTGAATGGGACCGCACTCCAAGGCAGCTAACAGTAGTGGATATTAAGACAATTGACTTTTTTCTAATGGGGGAAGGTGGAAGGGGGAGTTCATGCAGCTTCCCAGTGAGATCCACCGTTTTTTCTCATGCCTATGCCCACAGAGCTCTTGGTTTACCCTGCAACTGCCGCAAGGCACATGAGCCCTGCCCTAAAATACTCTTTAAATGGGGTGAATAAAAATTCCCCACAATCTCAGGATGAAGTAGCTGACATCCTGTCTCCTCCCAAGTCAGCTGAGAGAAGGCATTTACTACATCAATACCAACAACACTGACTTCCCCTTTCCCATACCACTCCAGAAGGTACACATTGGATTTATTTAGGAGATTAATTTTGTTTGTAAAAATAGTAGTTCTTCCTGACCCTCATAATCAGAGTTCAAGGGAGAAATCAATTATACTGTAGGAAAGTTTGAGAGATAAATGTCTTTGGGAGCATGAAATCTTCAAACCTTCTAAATTTTCATATGTCTAAGCCAAGGAAACCAGAAAACAGAGTTTTAATTTTGCCGCTTAAGATGCAAGCCCTCTTACCACTGTTTTTTTTTCCTTTTTTTTTTTTTTTTTTGAAACAGGATATCACTCTGTTCACCCAGACTGGAGTGCAGCAGCTCAGTCACGGTTCACTGCAGCCTCAAACTCCAGGCTGAAGTGATCCTCTCACCTCAGCTTTCTGTGTAGCTGGGACCACAGGCACTCACCACCATGCCTAGCTAATTTTTTATTTTTAAATTTTTTCTCTAGAGACAGGGTCTCTCTGTGTTGCCCAGCCTGGTCTTGAACTCCTAGGTTCAAGTGATTCTCCCACCTCAGCCTCCCGAGTAGCTGTGACTACAGGCATGTGCCACCACAAGCAGCTACTTTTTGTGTTTTTTGTAGAGACTGGGTCTTGCTATGTTGCCCAGGCTAGTCTCGAACTCCTGAACTCAATCCATCTGCCCCCAAAATGCTAAGATTACAGGCATAAGCCACCATGCCCAGCCAGCTCTTTTACTCTTCTATGTATGCTCTGACATGAAAAACAAGTTTATATTGCTAGCTACCTGTGCAGTTATCAATATCCACCTCTCAATGAAACTTCTTTAATTAATGCAAGTAAGAGACAGGCTTGCCCCATTCTCCATCATTTCCACCATTGCATTTGCTTTTGCCTCTGCATGTGTTACTGGTGGGAAGGGCATATTTATACAGCTGTCTCTCAGTTAATAAAACGCATTTGACTGGGAATAGAGTTCCTAAATGTAATGCAATCACATTTCAGAATAGTGCAAACTTCTTAAGATTATACATTTAAATAATATAAAACTTTTCAAGTATACAACATTATTTTTAATGTTAGCAATGAAATCAGTGAAGAAGTATTTATCTGCTAGGTTTCTAATGTACTAAGGTGTATTGTTAGATGCTGTATAAGTTTTTTTTAAGTTGTATAGATCCTATTTTTAAGAAGCTTATAATCTAGTTGGGAAGATAAGTTTTAGAATATACACAAATTAAGTGTAAGAATTAAATATTAGAACAGTACCAAGATGTCTACTAAGTCCAGAGAATTTAAGGTATGGAAAATAATAAGTGTAAATGTTAGACTTTGTTTCAAAAGAACTTAGGGTTGTTGGAAAATCACCAAGGCTTTGGAATTCTCCCACCTCAGCCCCCCTTTCAGCTAGAATCACTGTGATACAGGGTAAAGTTGATGGCACTAATGGCAAGAGTTTCAGTTACTGTGTTATGTTTTTGGTATTTTTAATTTTGCGCATTATTCTAAACACAGTATGACATTTTAAAATATTGTAAATATTCTTCCTTATCCATGCCCCAAAAGGGTTTCAACTAATTAATTAAAGAGTTTCAACTCATTAACGAATATCTTTATTCTTCAAACGCATTTCATCTGGTTTCTTTTATTTTAAGGATAGTTGAATTATTACCTTCTCTGGTTTCTCTGAAATTTACAGTAGGAGCTAAAGAAGCACAAACACATTCTGTACCTAATAAATGAATAAAGATGTTGTTTGGGAAAAGTAGAGATTCCATTTTGTGGGTGCTTTAAGTAACAACTGAACTTGTAACTTCTGTTCAAACAGAAATCTTAATTGCTAACCAAATTAACTCTTGAGTTTTAAAATGTCATAGTTTGGGATTCTTAGTTCTCTCTTTCCCTTTATCTCTAATATACAAAGAGCCCAAAAATGTAGAACACTTAGAAAAGACAAAAATCAAAGCTGAATATTTGGATTCAAGTTGCAGAGGAAGAAAGGGAGTATTTTAGAAAATCGCAAGGGATATGCCTGCTGTTATTGCTTTAAATCAGTTCAAGCACACACTGCATTTTAAGTAAGTTGTTTGCCTGGTTTGTGTTTTTTTAAATATAAATAAACATAAAAATATAATCTTAAATGCACAGTGAGAGCCCAGATAATTGCTTTTAGTTTTATAATTGGGTATCAACTGTGACTCAAAACAGAGAATCTGAAAGGTACTTCTGGAGGTGACACTATATGCATTCAAAATGATGTGGGTGAAGGACTTCCTGAGTGAAGCAACAGAGCACCTGTGGTCACTCCAGCCGTCTTTCCAAGCTTTTGTTTCATCCTTTGAGAGCTTCTAGAAACAAGGATTAAGATGCTCATATGTTTAGAAAATGCAGATTCAATTCTTTTGTTGCTAAATATAAAACTAAATTGTCCCTAAACTATCCAACTTCACACTTACATACACAAATTATAACATCATAGTTTAAAGCCTCTAAGCCTAATTACTGTGCCCATATGAGGATTATAATGCACCCCATTCTTGATTATTCAAAGACTAATTATCTAGGCCAGGCACTTAAGCTTGTCCTTATTCCCTTGGTTTTCTGCCATTTGGTTATTTTAAGGTTCACTGGCCTCTTCACAAGCAGGGCAGAGGAAATAAAAAAAAGATGAAACTCAAATCAGTAAAATTTAACTTCCCACATAATCTGCTAAAACTTAAGGGATAGAGAAGGCAGATGAAATGAATAGTTAACATGAGATAGAAGTTCACAATATATTTGATTTATTCACAGTGCTCTCTGGCTCTCTCTCTCTCTCTCTCCAGTGATAAGCTGACCAGAGGTCTTGAGTTAAGTACAGGTAAAATAGAACTTGATGTTGACTTTTTGACCTTCCTATTTTTTCTCTTGGTTGATTAATTATGTCTCTCAGCTTTTCCTCCCTTTGTCCTTCCTTCTCCCTTTCCTTTCTCACAGTCAGCAGGAGTTACATTCATTCACTAAATGACAGTCCTCTTATTTTTGCCTTTGAAGGGGAATCTCTGGGATTTCCAGGCGTTTTCTATCACACTTTAGTAGCTTTGCTAAACTCAACCCCAACACTATATGCTTATGTGCTACCCCTAGTAAAGAACTGGTACAGCCCTGTGACCCTTCCTTAGGCTGCAAGTTTTATCCTCTCTTTAACCCTCTATCTGAAATCTTGTCACATTAGCTATTTATGTAGATACGAAGATGACCCAATATCCTGCTACGCAGCTCTTTCTAACCCCACTGCCACCATGTTCCTCTGTACATGACAAAATTCCTAGCCAATAGGATATAAATCAAAGCATTACTTTTTTCAGTTCTGCCTCCCACTCCATGGGTTGTTCATCAGCCAAAGCCACAACAGTTTCCTGCAGCTCAAATTGTTAAAAATTCTATCAAAAGCTCAGACCATAGAAAGGAAGGATCCCCAGGGAACAGTATGTCTATGAATAAGATCCCCCAAACTCATAGGATTCATCTTCCATTAGCTCTGTGGGGGCACTAAACCCCTGTTAAGCCTGTAATTTTGTGCCCAGTATTAGAAACCACAGGATCCTAGACGCAGCCCTAAACCTGTAGGGTAGTGACCAGCTATTCTCCCCACCTCCCCACCAAAGCCTGAAAAGTTCATCATAGTTCCGGGATAATGAAAGAAGAGTAGAAGAATCCCAGTTACAGGTCACAGGCTTATGTTCAATTACAGTCTTTTCTAGTCTGATCTATGTGATGTGATGTTTTATGTTCCATTGCGACTCACGTATCTATAGGTCTATATCTTTCTCTATATCCAACAGACACTAAATGTTTCATGTGCACCATCTCTAATCATCACAGCAACCCTGAGTTAGGTACTATTAATATCTATCAGACATTAGAAACTGAGGATAACCTTGCCAGGAAATAGCAGAGTTGGATTCAAACTCAGACTGTCTGACTCCAAAGTCCATGCTCATTCTACTACATTATTTCACCACCCTAGCCCTCACCTATTTATCTAGTCTTATTCCCCCACTTTCCTAAATCTCAAGCTGCCACCAACTGAATCTTGTTATGAGCTAGTCTGTAAAGAAGCCTGATCTGTGCCTTTAGCAAGGCCTCATTCCTGTGTAACTGACCAGGCCTTTCACTTAAGACTACTGTAACTTCATCCTGGCCCTGCCAGGGAATTTATAGCTCCTGCCAAGGATTCCCCAATAAAGGCCAGTGTCCCAATTAAGACTCTTTTCCAGGTGGCCTTTTTACAAAATCTACCATAAAAAGCAAGGAGGGTAAGAATAAAATTGTATTAACTACAGAAATGTAAATGGTATACGGGACCATAGATTACTAAGAAATAGAAATAAGGATTGAGATAATCTGGAAAGTTGACATCAATAATAAGAGGTCAGTGAATAATAAAATACAGCAACAATTGACACAGAAATTAAAACCAGTAGAATAAAATAGCATACATTCCTGAAAGACACAAGGTAGACTTGAACACTAGCAAAAATATCCTCTATTCTTGGATAGGATGATTCACCATCACATATATGTTGGCTCTTCCTAAGTTAATTTATAATTGAACTCAGTTCCAATAAAAATACCAACAAGGCTTTCTAAGAAGGTAGACAAATTGAAACTACAGTTCATATGGAAAAACAAACCTTTAAGAATAGCCAGAAAAATAGTGAAAAAGAGAAACTATGAGGGTGGAGTAGGGAGGGAGAAAGAGCCGTATCAGACAGTCAAACATACTATAAAGCCTCTAAGTTCCCATTTAATCTACAGGTTAAAGAAAGCCTTTTAACCATTATTCAAAACCTAGCAGTTTCAGCTTTCTGCATGTGGCTAGCCAGTTTCCCCAACACCATTTATTAAACAGGGAATCATTTCCCTATTGCTTGTTTTTGTCAGGTTTGTCAAAGATCAGATGGTTGTAGATGTGTGGTGTTACTCCTGAGGCCTCCATTCTGTTCCACTGGTCTATAATGCTGTACCAGTACCATGCTGTTTTGATTACTGTAGCCTTATAGTATAGTTTGAAGTCAGGTACCATGATGCCTCCAGCTTGTTTTTTGTTTTGTTTTGTTTTTTGCTTAGGATTTTCTTGGCTATGTGGGCTCTCTTTTGGTTCCATATGAAGTTTAAGGTGGTTCTTTCCAATTCTGTGAAGAAAGTCAGTGGCAGCTTGATGGAGACAGCATTGAATCTATAAATTACTTTGGGCAGTATGGCCATTTTCATGGTATTGATCCTTCCTAACCATGAGCATGGAATGTTTTTCCATCTTTTTTTTTTTTGAGACAAAGTTTTGCCCTTGTTGCCAAGGCTGGAGTACAGTGGTGCCATATTGGCTCACTGCAACCTCTGCCTCCGGGGTTCACGTGATTCTCCTGCCTCAGCCTCCCAAAAGCTGGGAATACTGGAGCCCATCACCATGCCTGGCTGTTGGCCAGGCTGGTCTTCAACTCCTCAGGTGATCCGCCCTCAGGTGATCCGCCCATCTCAACCTCCCAAAGTGCTAGGATTATAGGCATGAGCCACCATGCCAGGCCTAAATACACCTTTTGTACAGCTCTGACTCTTAGAACCATGGCAAAGGTTCATGGTAATATATAGTTTGTAGATCATAAGAACCAGGCTTTCAACTGTCCAAGAAAGAAGTTACAAATGAGGAAAGGAAGCTGGGTGTGGTGGCACACGCCTGGACAGAACAAGAAAACATATGTATGCATTCAAACACATGCATATAGATGCAGATATATGTATCCATCTCTCTATATACGTATCTTAAAATCCAATTCTAATTTAACACAGCAGCGTTTGTACTAGCCGTTCTCCTTTGGGAGGCCAAGGCATGAGGATTTCCTGAAGCCAGGAGTTTGAGATCAGACTGGACAACACAGCTTGACTGTATCTGCCTGTATACAAAAAATTTTAAAAGTAACTGGGTATGGTGGCGCATGCTGGTAGCCTCAGCTACTTAGAAGACTGAAGCAGGAGGATCACTCGAGCCTAGGGGTTTGAGGCTGCAGTGAGCTGTGATTGCACCACTGCACTCTAACCAAGGTGACAGAGCGGGAGATTGTCTCTAAGAATAGAAATAAAATAAAAAGCAAATTAGGAAAGGAGAATGGCTAGATGGATATTAAAATTATTGGGCAAAAGTATGATGAGAAACAGGATATTTGCATAGTGTCAAAGTCTCTCCCCGAAAGTTACTTATTAATTACATAGGGAAAAATTGTAATTTTAAGTAGAGAAACTTTGCAGACACCACCTTAGCCACGTGATCAAATTTAACACCACCACTGGTAAGACATTTTGACATGATTGATCCAGCATCAATTCTGTGATACTCCTGCCAAAAGGCATCACCTAAACTCAATCATGAGGAAACATCACACAAACCTAAACTGAAAAACATTCTACAAAATCACTGGTCTGCAAATCTTCAGAAACATCGAGATCATTAAAGTTAAAAAAAAAAATCTTTCATACTGAAGGAGATTAAAGAGATTTGACAACTAAACACAACACGTGTTTTCTGAACTGGATCTATTTTCTATAATGGACATCATTGGGACAATCAGTGAAGCCATAACAAGATGGGAGGATTAGGTGGTAGTAATATATCAGTATTAATTTCTTTATTTTGATGGTTGTATTGCAATCATGTAGGAGAAATGTATGTGTTGGAAATATACATTGAAGTATTCTGTGGTAGCAGGGCATCAGATTAGCAACTTACTCTCAAATTCTTTGGGAAAGGGAAGTTATACATAACTTGCACACATAAATTTGGGAATATTTCAAAATTTAAAAATTATTATTATTATTAAAAAAAATAGAGGGTCAGAAAATATAAGCAAATGGGAGAAGCTCCACCATATATCTCATGTAATTCCAGAAGCAGAGAATAGAGGAAGGTGCAGAGAGGCACCATCAGGAGAAATAATGGCAGAGAATGGCCAAGAATTTTCCAGGTTGAGGAGTAAAGAAAGACATAAGCCCTCAGACTGAATGTTTATATCAATTGCTGAGGCAGAAAAACAAAAATAAATCCACATCCAAGCATATCATAGGAAAATTCAGAACAGCAGGGATAAAGAGAAAATCCTAAATACTACCAGGAGGGAAGACAGATTACCTACAAAGAGCCAGTCATTAGGCTGAAAGCTTACTTCTTATTGGTAAATTGACACCAGCAGACAGTGGGGAAATAGCTTCCAAGTAATAAGAGAAATAATAAGAATTGTATATGGAGCAAAACCATTATTTTTCTGACTGCACCAAGTCATGAAAGGATATACTTCAGCAAGAAGAAAAATAAACTCAGAAGGAGTGGGATTTAAACAGCATAATTAGCAAATAAATTAACAAAATGTATTGGCATATCTCTTTATGTATTGGTTGTTAATCACAATAACTGATTTTGTGCCTTCTAAAATAGGTAAAACTAAATTCTATGTAACAATAAAATGACAGATTGAAGAAGGGACTCTAGATAACTTAAGCCTGGTACCTGGTAAATTCCTTGTTTTGTTCCAAAGAAGAATAGAGAAACTAAAAAAATAAAAAATAATAAAAATTTATATATATATATATATATATATATATATACACACACACACACACACAAAGTAGCAAGCTTACAGTATATGTTAAAAATGTAAAGAAATTTTAAAAATAGAAATTTCAAACCACTGGGGTAGAGGCAGGGAAAAGGATAATAAAAATGTATAAATCCAAAATAAAGGAAGAAAGAGTGAAAAAAGAAGTAGGTAATAAGATAAGTATATAGCAAATAACATAAGATGGAAGGAATAAGCCAAACTATGTCATTAATCATAATTAATGGACACAGATTAAATTCAGTTAATCCAGAAAGTTCCTATAATGATGAATAAAAAAGCAAACACCAGCGACAGGCTACTTTCAAGAGACACACCTAAAACAAATATGGAAAGATTGAAAATAAAAAGATGAAAAATTATAGATCAGGCAAATACTAACCCAAAGAATTCTAGTGAGCAATACTAATAGCAGATTAAATGGAATTTAAGGCTAAAAGCATTACCAGAGATAAAGAGCTTCACTTTAAAACGATCTTTTTAAGTCTACAAGAAATATAACTATCATTAACTTGTATGCATCTGCTAATACAGCTTAAGCATATCTAAATGAAAAACTGATAGAATTACAAGGAAAATTGGATAAATCCACATTCACAGTGAGAGATTTTAAGACAACTTTCTCAGACACTGATAAATAAATTAGACCAAGAATCAGAAGGCGATCGGGGGAAGATGGCCGACTAGGAACAGCTCAGGATTGCAGCTCCCAGTGAAAGTGCAGAGGGTGAGTGGACACCACATTTCCAGACGGATTTTTATCGCCCACAGACCAGGAGATTCCCAGGGGGAGGAGCCCCATGGGTTGCCAGCGTGGCTGTTTCAGCCGGCATGGTTGCTTTGCCCAAGCCCTGGCACAGTGGTTCTCCGTAAAAAAGACACTGGTCTGGGTGCCCTCTTAGCTGGCGATTGGAGCCCTGAGATGGCAGAGTCGCCCATTCATCTGAAATATTAGGCCAGGCCAGGAGATTCCTAGGCAAAAAAAAAACACCAGGAATCTCAGCGCCGCTGTTTCAGCTGGCCCAGTGAGTCGCGGCCCGGGAGATCCCGGCGCCTTTTCAACAGGTGACACTGGGAGAAAGTTGACCATTCAACAACAACAACAAAAAAAGACTCTGAGTCAGGGAGCCAGGAGATCAGGCTCGGCTGATCCCACCACCCACCCCCCCCCACACACAAAGGAAACAGTCATTGAAAACGCTCTGGGTTGAGAGTTTCAAAGCAAGCACAGCTGAACCTGGGACGGTCCGGCTCTGTGGGGGAGGGGAGTCCGCCATTACTGAGACACTCCACCACTACGGAGGCAGTCTGACTATCGCTGAGGCAGCCCGCCATTGCTGAGGCAACCCACCGTTGCCAAGGCAACCTGCCACTACAGAGAGAGTCCGCCATAACAGAGGCGGGCCACCATTGCCAAGGCAGTTCTAACTACACCCATATAAACAGGACTGCAGGGAAGATCACATGGCAGCTGGGCGGAGCCCACAGCAGCTCAGCAAAGCCTCTGCAGGCAGACAGTGACTAGGCTG
>NW_016107612.1:2690584-2691839 GCF_001604975.1 Cebus imitator | reverse complement strand
GGGGCCAATATTCAACATCCTTAAAGAAAAGAACTTTCAACCCAGAATCTCCTATCCAGCCAAACTAAGCTTCATAAGTGAAGGAAAAATAAAATCTTTTGCGAACAAGCAAGTACTCAGGGATTTCATCATCAGCAGACCTGCTTTACAAGAGCTCCTGAAAGAGGCTCTACACATATAAAGGAATAACCAGTACCAGCCACTCCAAAAACATACCAAATGGTAAAGAGCATCAACACAATCGAGAATCTGCATTAACTAACAAACAAAACAGCCAGCTAGCATCAAAATGGCAGTATCAAATTCACACATAACAATATTATCCCTAAATGTAAATGGACTAAATGCCCCAATCAAAAGACATAGACTGGCAAATTGGATAAAATGCCAAAACCCATCAGTGTGTTGTATCCAGGAAACCCATCTCACATGCAAGGACACACAAAGGCTCAAAATAAAGGGATGGAGGAAGATTTACCAAGCAAACGGAGAGCAAAAAAAGCAAGAGTTGCAATTCTCATCTCTGATAAAATAGACTTTAAAGCAACAAAGATCAAAAGAGACAAAGAAGGACATTACATAACGGTAAAAGGATCAGTGCAACAAGAAGAGCTAACGATCCTAAATATATACGCACCCAATACAGGAGTACCCAGATACATAAGGCAAGTTCTTAATGACTTACAAAGAGACTTAGACTCCCACACAATAATAGTGGGAGACTTTAACACCCCATTGTCAATATTAGACATATCAACCAGACAGAAAATTAACAAGGATATGCAGGACTTGAACTCAGACCTGGAACAAGCAAACCTAACAGACATTTACAGAACTCTCCACCCCAAATCCACAGAATATACATTCTTCTCAGCACCACATCACACCTACTCTAAAATTGACCACATAATGGAAATAAATCACTCCTCAGCAAATGCAAAAGAACGGAAATCATAACAGTCTCTGAGGCCACAGTGCAATCGAGTTAGAACTCAGAATGCAGAAACTAACTCAGAGCCGCACAGCTTCATGGAAACTGAACAACTGGCTCTTGAATGTTTACCGGATAAACAATGAAATGAAGGCAGAAATAAAGATGTTCTTCGAAATCAACAAGAACGAAGACAAAACATACCAGAATCTGTGGGACACATTCAAAGTAGTCTCTAGAGGAAAATATATAGCAATAAGTGCCCACATGAAAAGCAAGGAGAGATCTAAAATTGAAGCCCTAGCATCAAAATTGAAAGAGCTA
>NW_016107612.1:2600214-2688035 GCF_001604975.1 Cebus imitator | reverse complement strand
TGGAATATTATGCAGCCATCAAAAATGATGAGTTTGTGTCCTTTGTAGGGACATGGATGAACCTGGAAACCATCATTCTCAGCAAACTAACACAAGAGCAGAAAATCAAACATCGCATGTTCTCACTTATAGGCGGGTGTTGAACAATGAGAACACATGGACACAGGGAGGGGAGCACTACACACTGGGGTCCGTTGGGGGGAAATGGGGGAGGGAAGGGGAGGTGGGGAGGTGGGAAGAGATAGCATGGGGAGAAATGCCAGATATAGGTGAAGGAGAGGAAGGCAGCAAATCATACTGCCATGTGTGTACCTATGCAACAATCTTGCATGTTCTTCATATGTACCCCAAAACCTAAAATGCAATAAAAAAAAAAAGAATCAGAAACACAACAAATATGATCTATTGGACATATACATCAAAAGAATACTACACCCCCCCAAAATAGAGGATATACATTTTTCATATGCATGTGGCATAATTACAAAAATTAATTGCTAAGTAGCAAAGGAAGTCTCAACAAAATTCAAAAAATCAATAGCATACAGTTTGCATACTCTGCTTATCACAATGCAATTAAATTAGGACCAACAAGAAAAGAGGGCAAAAATGAAAACACCCCATGTTTGGAAATAAAAATTGCATTTTTATGCAATGAAGAATTAAAGAGGAAATGATAATGGGAATTATAAAATATTTAGAACTGAATTAACAGTGAACATGCTCATTTCTGAAAATGTTCTTTTAAAATTTGTAGTAGGTAGTAATGCCAGCCCTGGACTTTTCCCTAACCTATCACCGAACCCACTCATCTGGAGCCAAGCCTAACAAATTTCCTTTCTGCCTATCTTCAGAATACGGGAGGGGTAGATATTTCTTCCAATTTAATCACTGTATGGGTCATTTTTTAAGGTCTTGCATTTATCCTGGAGGTCTTTAATCCAATCTCGCACTTTGCTGGGGACCTGAGCTTTGTCTCCTTCTATCAAAATTGAAGTTCAAGGATGAAAACACGAGGGGATCTGAGGCTTTCCTCAACTTTCTCTCCAGGTTCACAATTTATTTTAAGATTTTAAAAAATGTTTTATTCAGCATTTTAGAAGTTTTGAATTGGGAGGCTTTCTTGGGATCATTTCCAAAATGGAGTGCCACCCTTAGGCACATTACCTATCCCTCTGTGTCTTAGTTTATTCTTCCTCTATAAAATGAGGATAAGAATAAAATCTACTTTTTAAGTTTGGTTGGGATAGTCAATGACGGACTGCATGTAAAGCCCCTGGCACTAGGAAATACTCAGTAAATCCTTATGACTAGAGGGAGCAGTTGTAGTGAACTTAATACCAATAAGGAGAGTACAAAAAAAATCAATATTATAGAACAATCTCATCTAAGAATATAAATGGGAAATTCCTAAGAAAATTTAAGCCAATGAAACCCAGCAGGGTATAAAAATTACAAAATGGCTAGGTAAGTTTATCCCAGGATGCCAAGATAGTTCCTCATTGAAATATATATATATATATCAATATAAATACATTTTGCATGAGTGACAGGTCCAGTCTAGTTTATAGATACATGACCTGTGTCTAGAAAAGTGTCCAGAACATAGCACTCCCTTAATCAGCACTGAGTCCATTAATGCATGAAGTGTGTTGCACTAGTGGATGGGACCTTCAAGAGTCAATTTGCACCAAGGGAAGTTTGCCACGCTTGCGTTGTGATTAATTAAGAATAAGCACTTGGTTTTCCAGATACATTCAAAGGATGAAACTGGCCATGGAAATCAGAATATGATATCTGACCCAGATATCAATCTTTGGTCCAACTGAGGTCTTGGCTTTATGGAAGGAGAAAGAGTATCTAGGCTACTGAGGATGTGACTTTTCCCCCATGTTACTCTGAACACAGCAATTCTACTTTGGTAGCCAAGTGACAAACCATGTCACAAGCTGTCATGAGCAGGAGAGCATTGGAGGAAGGATTTTTCCCTAATTTCTCAGACACAGTGTAGCTTTAGCTCAGCAAGGACTCCAGGAGACTCTGAATTACTTTGATACCTCAAGGATTTGCCACAGAAAGCTATTTTGTATATCTACTAGTGAAGCTCCATGGTAACTTGACCTACCATTGTATGGGTTTCCATGTCTCCAGATTAAACCACTTTCCCACATAAAACATGTATGTACCATTAAAGCTGATCTAACAGCAATTTATAGGAAGATAGATGAATAGATAAAAGATTAGATTAGATAGATACATACATACATAGATATATAGATAGATACAAAGATAAATACATAGACAGATCTCCTTTTCCCTGTTTGAGAGTTTCACTCTGTAAGATAAATTTAGCTGCTAAAGGATTGAACAAATATGCCAAAACTCATGAGAATTCTCTGTTTAAAAAAAGTAAGATCTTCAGGAATGTTTTTGCAATTAACTATGCTCCATGTATAACAACTCTAAATATGAGAATTGGCAACCAGACCTATAGATAGTGTAAAGAAGGGGGTGCTGAGCACTTCACATTGTCTTTTTTGGCACCAAGTTAAAAGGACCAGGATGTGGTTTCAATTTTGGATGTGCTAATTATGTTTGTCAATTGTGAACTTTGCTTAATTAATTAGTCATGCAAATTTAACTTGAGTATTTTTTTGCACATCTAAATCATTACTATAGCAATTAAAAAGCTGCTTTGATTAGCTCCTTTCACAGTATGTAGCACAGCATACTCTTGTCAACTTCCTTTTGACAATCTAGCATTTGGGTACTGTTTGGAGAAAAGATATTCTATATGTTTGGGGGAAAAATAAAAACCAAGGCAGGTAACAAGAAAAGTGGCCCAGCAGAAGATAAGTCAACAACTATTGACACCTTAAAATCTGTGAATACAGACTGGAAATTGTAATAACACATGTTCAGGAGGAATTCCCAGGGGTGGAGTGAGAGAGTGCTGAAAAAACCAGGGACATGTTTCTTTTGAAAAATTAAAGTGGAGAGCAGATAACATTCAGAGATATGTCTTTGACCTACAATCAATGTCAAAACCTTTACAATACCATAGGAACCAAGCTTTGTCTAGGAAACCTAGCCTGACTCTCATAATCATGAATAAAGGCTATGGCCAGGGAGCTTCTGCCAAATGAATCTCTCCGCAGGGCCATTTCATATATTAACAAGCCCAATGGTCAGGGACACTGTATGATATTAGGTTGAATTTCCTCTTAATTGATAAATAGGTGTTACATTCCCTATTAACCACCTGTGAATGCTGTATCATTCACCTTTCGGCAGATTGAGAACTTAATATATGTAATAGAATTTAATATATTTTCCCCATGCCCCCCCTGAAAATTAGAAGCAAATTCAAAAACAAATACAGGATTTTAACCTCCCATTCAGAACTATGTGTCAACCAAATCTTCCCATGCTTGCCCCTCAACATTAGCCCTGCAGGAAGGACGATAGCAAGCAACAGGTAATAGGTTATTACATACCCATGATGTTTATAAAACACAGAACCAACAGCAATTATTTAGAAAATGTAATGTCATTTCTCAGTTTAAAGTCATCCCTAAGGCTAATAACTTTACGTATCTGGTTTGTCTCAAAAAGTCACCAACATCTCTAATAGAATCCAGCTGTGGAATAGAAAAAATATTTCATCTAAGAAGTGTATCCTAGTTGTCAAATGAAAAATCACTATTGAATGCTGTAAGGTACATTTTTACACCCATGTAAAACTTACAGCTTGGGGACTCATGGAAAAATTACATCCAACATGGATAAAGGGATTTTAAAAGGTGAGACAGGGAAGAGTTTCTTAAGAAGTCTCCAGTGACAAAAATGTATGCATTTTCTGAGACCTCCAGAATGAATTACTAAGGCATCCTCAAACAAAAGTGTTTTGCTATTCAGAAATTCATACATTCTAAATAGGGAAATTTAAAAATTAAAAGGACATCATTTAGATTTTATAGTTTCTTTGATACCAAAAATCCTACAGTACTCTAAAAAAAATGTAATTAATTTTCAAACTTTTCTCAATAAATTTGTCCCCCCAGAATATCCCAAATATGAGTAGATGCGGATACATGTCCACATACATGCTGAATATATTCCTATTAACTTCTCATATATTTAAGGTTTCTCAATAAGACTGGTGCTGGATATGAGTCCTGCGATCCATCCCACATCTTGAGGGATCTCCTTTAGCAATTAAACACACACACACACACACACACACACACACACACACACACACACACACAAATGCTCGCATGCTCCCTCTCTCTCTCTCTCTCTCCAATTTTCTGTCCTTCTGGATCCCTCTCTTGTGCATATTGATAAATTCAGGCCTCCCACTTCAGCATTTTCTCAGGCAATCATGCTCTCTCTCCTTCTGCCTTCACAGCCATTCTCCTAAAGGAGATATCTATTCTCACCATCTCCACTTCCTCGCCACTTACTCACTTCTCAGCCCACTGCAATCTGGCTTCCACTGAAACTGATCCTGCTGAAGTCACCCAAGCCTCTCCATTTGTCAAATCAAATGAAGACTTCCTGGTCTATCTTACTAAGTCTCCCTGAATTGTAGATACTACTGATCTCTGCCTTCTTGAAACTCTGTATAATGCTCTTCTCCGCTCTCTCTCACACTCTCACTGTCTCTCACTGTCACCCCCGCTCCCGCTTCACAGCTTCCATCACTGCCTCTTCCTCTTTCAACGTCTCCCTAATTGTTGAATGCCCCAGAGGTTATTCCTTACCCCCACTGTCTTCCTTCTAGAGTCCTTATGACAGATGCATTCATCTAAGCCAGAAGTCTGGGACTTATCCTAACACAATGTCGTCTTCATCTCCATATTCACCTCAAGTCCTGTTGATTTTGTACTTTCATTTTCCGCCCAGCCTCTCTGCTCTTGAGCCTACTGTCCAAACTGCAAACAGAGAGAGATTAAAAAGCAAATCTGTCATATTACTTTCTTGCTTCCCACCTTCTTGTGGTTCTCCCTAAAAAAGCAATCTTTAGGCCTGGCACTGTGGCTCACGCCTTTAAACATAGCACTTTGGGAGGTCAAGGTAGGAGGCCTGCTTGAGCCCAGGAATTGGAGACCAACCTGGGTAACATAGTGAGACTTAATTTCTACAAAAAAATTAAAAATTTAACCTGGCATGGAGGTTGAGGCTGCCGTGAGCTGCGATTGTGCCACTGAACTCTAGTCTGGGTGACAGAGCAAGCCCATCTCAAAAAAAAAAAAAAAGGAATATTTTCTACACTGGGAGGTCAGCTCTGTGTGGGCTATGCCAACACAATGCCTGGCGCCTAGTATGTGCTCAATAGACCACTGTTGAGTAAAATGAAATCTTACAATGAAGTCCAACTTGAAGCGTGCACACAGTAAAGCTGAGAGGTTTCTATTAAAACAAGGGTAGGAGCAGAATCCTGCCTGCTTGCCCTGAACATACCCACCAGCACCCCAGGTACCTCTGTGAAACCCCTACTAATCTCTGGCATATCTGGAAAACCAGAGACCTACGTGATAAAGTTTAAGCTTTCTAGCATGGGATACAGACCCTTGAAAAACTAATTTCTACCTACCCTCCAACATCATTTCTGATTGATCTCTATCTTCACCCTTCACTCCAGCGTTGACAGGCTGAATTACTGCCATACCTGGACATGCAGGGCTTTGCACATGTAGTTCTTTTCTGCCTAGAATTCTCTAACCCTCTTTAGCAGCCCAGAAAACTCCAACTTACTCCTCAAGAGCAGCTCAAACGTGAAGGCTTTCTGATTCCACAAGCAAAATGTATTATACCCTTAGTGCCATAAATATACCTCATACGTATCTTTATTATAAGCCTTATCACACTCTGTATCAATTTTTGTTTACAGGTTTACTTACTCTACTGGGCTATGAAAGCACAAACTCTTTCTTATTTATCTTTGAAACCCAGGGATTAGCAAAGTGCCTAGTACCCAGGAGATACTCAATATATGTTTGTGTAATAAATGAAATTCTACTGGACTGAATCATTCTTTTATCTCATATCCCCTTGCTAATGTCATTTTGCATGTCACAGTGTCCCATGTTAAAAACTAGCCAGTTAATCTTCTATTATCTATGTTTCAGCAGAAATGAATAGGGATAAAGCCTTGTGGATTCAAATAAATATTTAGAGATAATGTAAGTCTTTTTTAAAAATTTTACTTGAAGTTCTGGGATACAAGTGCTGAACGTGCAGGTTTGTTACATAGGTATACATGTGCTATGGTGGCTTGCTGCACCTATTAACCCGTCTTCTAGGTTTTAAGCCCTGCCGCATTAGGTATTTGTCCTAATGCTCTCCCTCCTCTCTCCCCCAACCCCTGACCGGCCCCAGTGTGTGATGTTCCCTTCCCTGTGTCCGTGTGTTCTCATTATTCAACTCCCACTTATGAGTGAGAACATGTGTTGTTTGGTTTTCTGTTCCTGTGTTAGTTTGCTGAGGATGATGGTTTCCAGCTTCATCCATGTCCCTGCAAAGGACATGAACTCATTCTTTTTATGGCTGCATAGTATTCCATGGTGTATATGTGCCACATTTTCTTTATCCAGTCTATCACTGATGGGCATTGGGGTTGGTTCCAAGTCTTTGCTATTGTAAATAGTGCTTGTGAGTCTTTTTAATTGAAATTGAGATGTCTGAGATCTAATGGGTTATTACAACTGTTCTTCTCCTGGGCACTGCTGAAATAATAGGTTTTATTTAATAAGATAGATAGGAAAAACATGTGGGTCATATTTGTTCAATGTGAGTGAGATCAATAGAGTATAAGAATATGATCCCTTAACAGATTCAGAAGAGGGCCATCTCTTTAATGATACAAAATCAAAAATGAGAAACATTAGATGCAGAAAAGAGAATTTTAGTTAAAGAAAATTTGATAGCAAAATTTAACTCAAGCTATGTAAATGAGACTTCCCAGGGAATTAAAAAAATATCTTCTTATTCTCTCCAGCTGGTCTCCAGAGTCGATGTTCCTACAATTGTTGCATCAGTTTCCTCATCATTCTGAAACATTAGCGTTTGAAATGCAAGCCAGAAAATAAAACTCGGTATGTTGGTCTCCTGGTAGATAATTTTTGTTTTCCACTTCCAGGGCAGTTTTGCAATTATGTAGTGGAGAATCATATTCATCTTTGACAATATGTCTCAATCCAATTATGGTAACAAGTAATTTACCTACCATCTTATTAACCAAACATATCTGGTATTACTCAAGACTTCTTTCTGTATGTACCAATATAATATTCTTGATGTTCACAAAGTTGGTATTGTGGGACACTGAAGTACCCTCTAAATCATGGAACAGAAGTGAAATCCCTTGAGTCTTGTTTCAAATCCAAGTGTAACTTATTGTATGTATTCTAATTCCCAGAAAAATAGGGATTCATGTAGAGTATATATGGTTGTATGTGTGTGTAAGTATGTAGAATATTTGTTTGTAACACACCCAGTCCACTACCCATAATCCATAATAAAAATCTGACACTAAATCACTGGTCCTAGCTGTCCAGAGTGGTTCACACCTGTAATCCCAAATACTCAGTAGGCTGAGGAAGGAGGATCACTTGAGGCCAGGAGTTCAAGACCAATTTGGACAACAGCCTGAGACCCTACCTCTAAAAAATTTTACAAATTAGCTGGGCATGGTGGTGTGCACCTATCTTCCCAGCTACTTGGAAAGCTGACCTAGGAGAATTGCTTCAGCCCAGGAGTTCAAGGCTGCAGTGAGCTACGATTGCACCACTGCACTCCAGCCTGGGCACCAAAGCAAGCCTACTCTTTAAAAAAAATTTTTTTTAATAAATACATAAATCAGTGGTCCTAGTATGGTCTAAAGGCCCTTGAAGAAACTGGAGAATATTTCAGGAGTTACACAAGGCCAAAACTATATAATAATGCTAAGATATAATTTATCTTTTTCATTCTCATTCTCTTTCAGATTTGAGTTTTCCAAAGGCTATATGACATGTAATACTAGAACAGGTTGAATGCAGAAACATATATGAGAATCCAGCAGTACTCTACTAAACTAGACATTAATGAGATTTGCAAAAATGTAAAACAATGCCACTCTTTTCATTAACAGTTTGTTTTGGGAAATATAGTTATATTTCATTAAAATGTGTGATGTATGCTAAAATGCAATGGGAGAATTTGAGATTTATTGTGCTTCCTGAATCTAAGGATTCATGTCTTCTACCTATCCTGGAAAATTCTCACCAATTATCTCTTTAAATATTTCTCATATCCCCTCATTCTCTTTTATCCATATAGAATGCCAGTACAACATATATGTGTCCTTCAAATGCTCACATATTCAATGTTTTTTATATTTTTCCATTTTTGTAACTCTGTGCTACACTTTAGTTACTTCTCTCAGATCATTCCAGTTTGCTAATTCTTTTTACAACTGAATCTAATTTGCTTATTTAAGTATTCCACTGTATTCTAAAATTTGATTAGCACTTTTTTTATTTTTAGAAGTTCTACTTTATTTTATAAAATCTGTCAAGTCTTGTTTATGTGTGTGTTCTTAGTTACATTTTATTCCTGATATTGTTTCCTTAAACCTTTTAAAAATATAAAACTCATTTTATATTCTCTATCTGATTGCTCAAGTGATCTGAAGTTCCTGGGAAGTCAAATATTGCTGTTTTTACCGCTTGCATTCATGCATGGAAATCTGTTTCTTTTGGTATGTAATTTTGGATTATGAATTTGTATTCAATCAAACCTTTTATCCATGAGAATTGTCTTAGTCTGCTTTCTGTTGCTTATCGCAGAATACTGAAACCTGGGTAATTTATAAAAAGTAAGATTTATTTCTTATAGTAATGGAGGCTGAGAAGTTCTAGGTCAGGCAGCTACATCTGCTGAGGGCCTTCTTGCTGGTGGGGACTCTGAAGACTCCAAAGGTGGTGCAGGGCATCACATGGCAAGGAGACTGAGCATGCTAGTTCAGGTCTCTTTTCTTCTTATAAAGCCACCAGTCGCTCTCCTGTGATAACCCATGAATCCATTAATCCATGAATGGATTCATACATTCATGAGGGCAGATCCCTTATGACCCAATCACCTCTTAAAGGCCTTGCCTCTCAAAATGGCCACACTGGGGATTACATTTCAACAGGAGTTTCGGAGGGGAAAAATATTCAAACCATAGCAGAATCTTAGGCAGTCTAGGTTGAAGACATGAGTTTCTGGAGAGGATTTGCATTTGCCTCTGTTAGGTACCCAAGGTGCCCCAAGGCAGTATGTATTAAAACTCCTATCCCACTTGAGGCAGCCTTGTGGTTATAAATTCTCAGTACATACTTTTTGTTTTCACTCTGTATGCCCAGGCCAAGCCAGACAAATTTTCTTATTATCTCCTTTTGCTGGTTTTTTTTTTTTTTTTCCTATCCATCTTTTTCATGGAAGATGTAGTGCTTGAGGGTTCCAGATTCTTGTGAGGATCTTGGTTCTTCTCTACGCCTTGCTGGGTCCAAGGTCTTATCTTCACGTGGCTGTTAAACACCAAGCATCTTGGTTACCTGCAACTATAAATGTCCCAGGGCATCAGTGGCTTCATTGTCTGCTTCCTCCCTTGGTTTTCAGCTTCGTTTTTTGATCCCTGGAGATCTGCCTTACTTTTTTGCAAGCCTAGTTCTATACATGAGATATTTGTTACATATTGTTTAATA
Source organism: Cebus imitator (assembly GCF_001604975.1). Lineage (NCBI taxonomy): Eukaryota > Metazoa > Chordata > Mammalia > Primates > Cebidae > Cebus > Cebus imitator. The sequence continues at coordinate 2,678,298 of NW_016107612.1, read as the reverse complement.
CTTTAGGTGTCTTTTAGGAGGACTTTAAGGTTTATCTTGTTTCCCATATTGCCTAGAAACATAAATTGATACATTTCTAAAAGGTAAAAGGCATATATCATGCAACCAAGCAATTCTCCACGAAGGAATTTATCCTTTGCATGGAAATTTAGCAATATCTATCAAAATTTAAAATGTACATAATTTTTAATCTAGCAAGTCTACTTTCTAGAAATTTATCCTACATATATAATCACACTTGCAATACCATATGAATAACGTTATTTGTTGCAGCAGGCTTTGTGAAAGAATGGAAATTGCAAACAACCCAAATATTCATCATTGAAAGACTAGCTGAGTAAATTAAATTACTTCCCATAATATTCTGCAATTGTTAAAAAGAATGAAAAAGTTCCATATGATCTGATATGGAAAGATGTTCATGGTATAAGTTACATGACTTCTTTATGTAAAAAAATATAAAATACAAGGTGTGCTTGTCTATTCATTAAAAGCTGAAAAGATACATAATGGTTAAGGTAGTTTCCTATAGGGATCAGGATTGAGCCACTGTTATACAAAATACTACATCTAAATGAGAAATTTGATAACTTGAAATTACTTTTACCCATTTATTAATGGGTAAAAACTACTTTATTGCTATACTAGTAGTATTAGTGTTACTAAAGGCATTTGAAAATAAAGTCCTTCTCCCCAAACTGTTCTGCAACTCTTAACATCTACTATCTGCCTGTCATTCCTTACCTGTCAATTAATCTACCTGTCCTCTGCCAACTTTACTAGGACATTCATTACCTAATGCTCTAAATATAATTTTATAGACTGATATAGATAGATTTCACACTTCCAACTGCCCTGAGAATGAATGGTTTACAGTGTACATAAAGGAGTTATATTTTAAATGCCACACCACTGCAGAGGGAAAGGAAGGGCTCACTGAGAATTAACTGAAAAGTCAGGCCTATTGCTTTGGCTATGTCACAGTTTGATCAGCAGGAGAGACCGATTTCAACATCTGAGCCCAGCTGTAGCTTCTGGCTGGAACTCTTGAATTTTCAATGAGCTGATTAATTTCTAAGGACTAGAAGCTGAGTTAGGCATTTATACAGCTGGGAACATCTTCTGGCATGAGCTTGAAGGTTATCTTTTGAACATCTTCATTCCTTCATATGATGAACTCCTGAAGATGACAGCGCACAGCTTGAGTTACTTAATTTCCCATTAGATTTAGATGTGCAAATATGACAAAGCCCATGTAATTTTACCTAGCCTTTCACATACTAAATTGCAACTCCCTTTACTTCATTCTCCTTGAAATAGGCCTCATATTAGTGTTATGATGAAAGCCAGCCCAGATATTATTCTATATTTGGACTATCATTTTTACTATATTGTAATGTTAAGACAAAAGTTATTTCAGATATCTTTGTAGCAATTAGTTGCTTTGTAGATATGGGTTTTTTGTGTTTGTTTGAAAAAAAAATGAAGAAAAAGATCAGAAGAAGTGAGAAATTTTCCTTTTAGAAAAATAATTATTTCCTTTTTGGGTTTTTATGCCCATCAAAGTCCATAAAAGTTGACCTTGAGCTCTTTGGAAAATGTAGATACACATAAATAGAAATAGTAAAGATGGTAGTTTTTGAAATAATGTAACCTACAGGTACTTGAAGGGAATATTTCTTGATGCTTAGCACCCCAAAATGTCTTTCATAGTAGCCCTCTTCAATGCCACGAGTCTCCTCATTCTTTGTATTTCTCAATCCTCTAATAAAACACAAACATTTTAGAAAAGGTGGTCTTTGGGGGCATATTCAGTTATTATATGCTAGATCCATCATATCACTTTCCAATGTGAGAAGCTGAGAAAGACTTCGGCACAACTTAGATAACCAGAAGGTAGTAGATAAGTATAACAGGGAGGTCTCTTTGGGTGGTGAAAAAGGAAGGTTATCTAGCAATAATGGATCAATACATATGCATTGAAAAGGTGTTTCACTGGAAAAAGAGTGAAAATAGAGTTATAAAATAATAGTATCTAGCTATTTAATTTGCTAAATATGGCCAAAGGTATAATGCAACTGGAAATCATATTGGGAATAAAAGCAAATGTGTTTAGTAAAGAAGGTTAGGACTCCAATTCTGTTTAGTAAAGAAGGTTAGGATTCCAATTCTGCACATATGATGCTCTAAATAAATATGAAACTGTTTCTTACACCACACACTTATGACTTCTGGGTAAAACATTAATCCTCCCAAAATTTAACAAAAGAAAGTGAGAATTCCCAGGTGATGGGACTACAATAGGAACATAAAGCCAGGGCAGTAAGGAAGTGCATGGGGAGGTGATTTGAAACCTAGGAACAGGCCCTACAGCCTGGGGGCTAAGATTCTACCACCCACACAAGGCAAGAAATGCTGCTTCGGCATGGAACAAGCTTGTCCAGCCCATGGCCTGAAGGTCACATGTGGCCCAGGATGGCTTTGAATGCAGCCCAACACAAATTTGTAAACTTTCTTGAAACATTATGAAACATTTTTGTGATTTTTTTTTTTAGCTCATCAGCTATCGTTAGTATATTTTATGTGTGACCCAAGATAATTCTTCTTTTTCCAATGTGGTCCAGGGAAGCCAAAATATTGGACACTCATGGGGTAGAAGGAGGAGAGGAACTGGAACTGAGCCTTCCACATAAAGTCAAGGCCAAGGCCCTTGAAGGGCTGCTCAGACTGGCAGTTATCTGCTGTCAACTATGTAAACTCCACCCACCAGCTCAGCAAAGCAGCAAGGCAGTTTTTACCTGTCTGAAACACTGAATAGAGAAAATTCCCCTGTGAGAAAGCAAAGCATTCAGATAACCTGGCTGAAAGAACTACTTAAGAGTGTACTGCAGGGAAAAAGAGAATTGAACCCAGAACAAAGATGAAGTGTGAGCAACAATGAAGAGGTAAAACAAACTGGTAAAACACCAACACCAAAATCATTAAGATATGCCTCATTTCATGGATATTAAAACAAGAAAGAACTTCAATACCGGACATGTGAGACTCGGGTTGGATTTCCAAATAAAATCCAGCTATATGCTAATTCTAAGAGCTACAATTAAACCAGAATGACACAGAAAGTTTAAGAATAAATGATGGGAAAATTTGGATCAGGAAAAATGCTAACCAAAGGAAATTTATATTAATATCAAGCAAAAAAAAACCTAAAGAAAAAACAGGACAGTATCATTAGGAATACATAATGGTAAAAGAGTAATTTACTGAAAGACATAATAGTTCTGAACTTGTATAAACCTAGCAACATAGCCCCAAAATATATGCAAGGAAAACAGAATTAAAAAGATAAAGGGAAAGATCTGCTACAATATTAGATTTTTTAACATGCCATTCTTCATGACAGATAGATCAAAAGACCAGAAATAAGTGAAACTATAAATGATTTGATAACCCAATTAAGAGACTTGATGCAATGATAATAATTATATAGAATACTACATCCAACATTTTGAGAATTCATACTCTTTTTTCAAGCAAAAATGGAACACATACTAGGACAAAGAAAAATTTCAAAAACTACCAAACAAAATATCACACAAACCAAGATGTCAACTCAAAATATAATAAATTTAGAAATCAATAACAAAGGGTTATCTAAGAATTTTTCATTTGGAAAATTTTAATGTATTTCTAAATAATTTAGCAGTCAAAGAAGAAATCACAATAAAAATCATAAAATATTTAGAACTGATTCATGAAGAAAACACTATATTTAAAAATGTGTGTACCTAAATGAACTAATCCTAAAATTGAAAATTAATGATGTAGGCAACTCAAGATATTAGGAGAAATCTTGATGAAATGAAAAAAATATCAGAGCCAGAAGTTAATGAAATGAGAAACAATAGAAACAAATCTTAAAGTTGCTTTTTAAAAGAAATTAACTATTTTGTAATCAGGACTAATTATGGGAGAAAAACACAAAACATAAATAAAACAGATCTAAAAGTAAAGGGTGACATAATCACAAATAGACTGGGTATTTTTTAAAATCACAAGAGAACAGGCTGAATAACTTGATACCAATAACTGGAATCAAAAAATTGAACCATTCTGTAGAAAAATACAACTTACCAAAACAGACTCATGGCAAGTTGAAAGGTTGAACAGATCTTTATCCATTAAAGAATTGGAATTGGTCATTAAAAATCTGTATCACCCTCTATAAATAAAAATCACACTCTGCTGGATGGTTTTATAAGAGAATATGTCAAACTTCAACAATCATCATTTTAAAGTTTTTCAGAGAGTACAAAAACACAAAAACTTCACCAACTGATTTTAATAAGATGGGCATAACTTGGCACCACAACTGAAAAACTACAGTATTAGAAAGGAAATTTGGCCAGGTGCAGAGGCTCACACCTGTAATCTCAGCTCTTTGGGAGGCTGAGGCAGGGGGATTGCTTGAGCCAAGGAGTTTGAGACAAGCCTGAGCAGCATGGCAAAACCCTGACTCTACAAAAAAATATGAAAGTTAGCAGGGCATGGTGGCACGCGCCTGTAATCCCAGCTTCTCAGGAGGCTGAAGCAGGCAGATTGCTTGAGCCCAGGAGTTTGAGGCTGCAGTGAGCTGTGATCATGCCACTGCACTCCAGCCTGGGCAATGGTGTAAGACCCTGTCTCAAAAAAAACTCAGCCCATTTATGAACATATTTGCCAAAGAGCTAAATAAGATACTAGCAGACTAAAGCCAAAAATTTATACTTTAAAAAAATACATATCATTACCAAGTAGAATTTATTCCAAGGATTCAAGGCTGATCTAATATTAGAAAATATTTTAATGTAATTTAACACATTTATAGACTGAAGGAAAAACCCATTATCTTATTGCATATACAAAAAGTATTATTAAATGTATACACATTTATAATTCTTTTAAACCCTCAGAAAATCAAGAATGAAAGGAAATTTCTAAACCTGACAAAAGTATAATTTTAAACCCTATAGAAAATATCATCATAATTAATAATGAAACTTTATTAGCATTTCCTTCAGGAAAGGGAAAAGAGAAAAATGTTTGCCATCAGCACAACTATTCGACAATGTGCTGATTGATAGTCTTAGCCAGTGGAAATAAGACAGAAAAAATAAATAAATAAAACTTAAAATAATAATAAAGTAATCATTGCTTTGTAGGCATGTCCAAACTTTTTTTAAGGCCTTTGGTTGATTTTAACATTTCTGCATGAAGTCGACCTTCCTAAACTAGAATCACAAAAACTACAGTCACAAAAACATTGAGGGGATCACACATACAATTTCAAGACAGTACTTACTTCTCAGGAGGAAGGGGAAAAATGGCTTGGGGCATTCTTTAAATTTTTATAGGGCAAATATGGTAGCATTTTGGACAATAGATTCATCAATTTTTGCCATATTCTCTATACTTTTCTTCATATTTGAAAAATCATAAGTTAAATGGTAAAAACATATGTTTGTTCTTTAAGTTCACTTTCACTTGGTAAATTTGGCAGATAAAATGGTTTCATAAAAAATCCAGTAATGTTGCATTGTTTCATTTCCAGAGGCCTATTGCCAGATAGAAATTCAGTCTATAATCAAAGGCAAATACTGTAAACACTTCAGTAAAAATATTTTTTTTGGTTCAATTTGTATTCAACGAAATCCCTGGAATTGCTGGCAGTCATCAACATGGGGAGGACAAAATATATCAATCCCAAATGAAATCTACAGGAGAAACACATCTACAGGACTATCCATATATGAAATACTGAGATCTAATGTTCCTTAAGTAAGGAGTCTGGGTAAATCTCTTTGTAAGATAGATTGTTTACCATGAAATATAAATAAATATGAATTAATGTGTTGCTACTTTATGAATAACAAAAACTACTAGAACTATATATGTTAAGTACTTTATGTCACTAATCTCTTGAGATATCAAAAATCATAATGCAAACTTCCACAAAGTATTACAGATTTGAGGCATAAACAGAGCTTCCCAAAACTTAAAGTAGAAAGAAGATAGTATCATCACAAACTTAAAATCCATGTCTGTTAGTAGTTGCCTTTCAGCCCTAAACATCATATGTCAGCTTCACTGAGGTTATTGACTATGGCATAACCTCATAGGTTTGACTGCATAAAAACCTCATCTCCCTATGTTTCTTCCAAAATTAGATGGGAATCAAATGTGAGAAGCCTTGTGAAATATTAAGTAGGTTCATGTACAGTATGAAGTATTTTGGGTTTGCTTGCTTTTATTTTTTGCTAGTATAAGCCTTTAAATACATACACATTTGTTTCTAAACAAACTGATTATTAGGTAAATTTTAGTTTTTATTTTTGTTGGAGAATGTTATTTAAAAAAACACACAAAAAATTGAGGTTACATTGAACTCCCCAGAGGCAAACGTTTTAAAATATTTTAGCTGTTTCTCTTCGTGGTTATCTTCATATTTCTAAATAATACGTTTAAACTTCTGTATCTTGATTCATCAATTCTGGGTGTTTAACTATTGACTTACCATACCATTTTTCACTTACATCCATTTCCTCTCCCCATTTTTCCAACATAAATGTATCTCATATTTTCTTTTTTTAATTAAAGCAATATTCAATTTGTATTTACTGGAAATTGAAATATCATTCACTGCTGAGTTAAGTGGTTAACTATGATTACCTGTCCTTTTTGTGCAACTGGGTTTCTTTTTTTTAAGTCAATAATTGTTCCTCCTTAAAATCTGCTGAGACTTCTAGACCCTACCATACCCACTAATAGCAATTCAATTCAACTTTCCATATGGTAAAACCAATCAGAAGATTATTTTGCCCTAGAGTCCTTCATCCCCCACTTCTGATTGGGACTGGTTGCTCTCTAGGCCTAATATAATCTGTCATCCTGGGGTTTTCCTTCAGCGTCATCCTGAGAATTCCCTACACATCTCTTTTGCTTCCTGAATCCCATGTCTCCTTTCTGTTGTTTAGTCCCTCATTGTGGTGGAGCACATCATTCTTTAGCTTCCTGAGAAAAGACAAATGGATAAGGAAGGAAGCTGAGGGGTGTCACCATTCAAAATGCACATTTTAACTGAACTCTCCTATTTTCAGCCCAATGTCTCTCTCCCTTTCCTTCTTCCTTGGTTTTTAACCTCTTTACGATAGGCTCTGAAATAAAAATTACTTCAGAGAAAGTAATTGTTAAAACTAAAATATATTTCATTTGCAAAACATAGGATTTGTTGTAGGAAAAATGAATTTACAGGTTCAAAGCTTGGAGTAGTCAGAGTAAAGGGTCTTTACCATAAGTCATAAAGTAGAAAGGATATGAGTTCTGAAGTAAGGGCATTTCCCAAAACAGAGTGAAAGTAAAAGCCCTTTCTGAGCTCCAGGAGGGTATCTTGGGGAGAAAAAAAAAAAAAACACAAGAGAGAAAGAGAGTGCAGATGCAACAAGAGCCTACTTTCTGCCCTGCCATCTTGGAATCAAAACCCTAGGGAATGATAGAGACTCACAGGCATTACAAAACATGAGTGGGCATGCTTGTGCTCCACTTCTCAGGAAGCCACAATACACCAGAGTGGCAAGGGAAAGAGCTCTGAGAAGAAGACAGTGTGTCATGGCAGGATGTCACTACATGATACTTATGACTATGGATCCCAGTTACACCTAGAAGGTGCCAACACACAATGTCCAAGGCAGAAGGGAGGCCAGCTGGACTGCTTCACTGCAATTGTGGGTCAGAATGTAATAACCAGATACTCTTCCCCAGGAAGTATCAGAAACCACCTAGGAACTCAGATCATCCTGTAGGTACTCCAAAGAGTCCAAGTTAAACTGGAAGAAACAGTTTTAATCCAGAAGTAACTAGTTATAATGAACAGAGAGCTACAAATGCAGAAATGCAGGTTAATGCACAAATTGAGTTCAGCTATAAAACATCTTGTAGTGTGTAAATTGCAAACTGTTAATTAACATTAGTGATTTGGTTTAGAGTTTAGCAAAAAGTCATGCTCACTTTAGTTCGTATCCTTGGTTGATGGTCATAGGCTATATTCTGTAACAGTTCTCTGCTTTTGAGCGTGGACTTCTATATCACACACAAAAAGCCACAATGCAGTGATGGGACAGCATCCTCTCATTAGTCTATTTCTGTACACACTGCATGTTAGCCACATCCACAATCACTCAAAAACAGCTGTATTTCTTACAGAGCTCTCCCAAACTCAGATAATTACCAATAACTTGTGCTTATTGGTGGAGAAGCAAAGGGAGAGGCTGGTGGCTGCCACTATTTTAGGGGAAAAGGGAAGAATTACCTACAGAGTGCAAGTTTTAAGACCATGGTTCTCAAGCCTTACTGCACATGAGAATCATCTGGCAGGCTTGGTAAAACACAGATTATTGGACCACATTCACAGAATTTCTGATTCCACAGGTCTGGGGTGGGGGCCTTAGAGTCCACACTTCTAAGTTCCCAGGCAATACTGATGCTGCTTGTCTGGGGACCACACTTTAAGAGAACCACTGCCTTTAAAATATACTCGAGGCTCAGGTCAAAATCTCCCTACCTATTAGACTACCAAGGCAAAGTAAGTACAGTGTATCTGTCCCTTCCTCCTTTCTGTGCCCAACTAAGCTACCTGTAGCAGTTAGGAATGCATTCAGCTGCAAACAACAGAAAACCCTACTACAACTGTTAATCAGGATGAGAAGAGCACAGTGTGTCATAGCAAGATGTCACTGTATTATATTTATGACTAGAGATCACAGTTACACCCAACAGATGCCAACACATAATACCCCAAGGCAGAAGGGAGGCTGGCTGGACCACTTCACTGAAATTGGGAGTCAGTGCACAAGGACCTGATATTTCTTTCAGGAACCAGCAAAAAGATAAAGAGTTACATGGCAACGGACAATGAAAGGATGGTACAGTTTCTCAGGGAGATCATGAAGACCCCATGTTTCCATTAAATTTCTGCTCTGCCAATAGCATATTGATGTGTTTAAGAACTATCTCTCTATAAAGGGCAGTGGAGCGAGGGGAGAACTGCTGCAGCATTTGCCAATTTCCGTGGTGAAAATATTCCCACCAAGGTGATGTCACTGAGGGTAGAGTTAGAAAGAAGTAGGCACAATACCAGCTCCAGCAACAGCTCTACCCTCTTTAGGATATAGCTTTGACTCTCAAGGTCTCCACTTCATCCTCTCAAGATGGTTGCAACAGCTTTTGTTATTAAGAAAACCAAAGGTTTTCCAGCAGCCTCACCAACCAAATTATTGCTATGTCTTATCAACCAAAAGATAGATGATGGCTTGTTAGCTGGAAGATGAGTAAGGGGAGGGAGGTTGGAACAGCTAACAAACAGTGTCTGCCCCCACTACTCTGATACAATTTTCTCTTCAAGGTTGCCCTTAATATAAATCTGACTTCATTTACATAAAGAGGGAGGAAAACACGCAGTGATACGCCCTGCTCTCTATTCCTCCCTAAGTAGCCTGGAGTTACACACCACCTCAGAATAGCATAGTTACAAGCAGTATTTTATGGTAGTTCCCTTAGGCTGAGCCACAGCAAGGAGGTGTGCCTGATTTGTTGGTCAGTGTTGTGAAAGCATGGTGAGCTCTTCCAGGCCAACGACACAGAGCTGACATGGCTAAGGATGTAGAAGCTGAGTATGATACATGAGTGTTCAAAGGGGCCATTTTACTGTTCAGATGATCCCTTTTTACTCTATCTCGCTGAAGTGAAACTGAGTTATTCTAGAACACAGTGGACCAAGAGCAAAACTGTCAGCAGGACTCAGGAAACCAAATTCCTGGCATCCTCCTCAACAAGTCAGGCATCCAATCTTTTTCCAGGGCCGATATGAAAGGTCTGAGATTCTGAGTATGGCACCTATCGACTATCTGGTAGCAGAAAAAAATGGTTAGACTGAAGCTTGCAAGAGTGGGTATTAATCCCATTTTCTCCATAACTAGCTCTGTGACCTTGAACCAGTCACATCTCTTCTCTCAGCTTCAGTTAGCTCATCTGTAATTGAAGGAGTTGAACTGTGCCTTTGTCCTATGGGTCATCTGAGCATATAAGCAGGAAAAGCAGCTAAACATTTTTAGGAGGCTGACAGGGATAAATTTTAGATTTTAACCACACTGTTGTTAATATTAAATGGCTACCTAATCAGACCTCTCTTTCATTCTAAATTAATCTGTAATGATTTCAATTGTAACTTACACTTTGTGAAGTGCTTGCTTCTATATTTTTCCCCTTTCGTACCTTCAACCAATTTGAGGGAAGTAGGGCAGGCATTTTTATCTCCATTATTTTCCTCCTCAGGGTAATATACTATTCTCACTCTAGGATTCCCATAGCCTACAGCAGCAATTCTCCAAGCATGGTCATAGACCACTTGCATCAAATCTCTGAAGGACACCTATTACAAATTCCTCTTCCTGGACTCTATTCCAGACCCACTAAATCAGAATCTCTGAGGTTGAGGCCCTGAGATTTGTTTGCATTTTTCACATAACACCCCCATGTGATTTTTATATACCCTAAATTTGAAAATCACTAGTTTTAAAAAATATATTTGGGGGTACAAGTACAGGTTACTTCCATGCATATATTGTGTGATGATGAAGTCTGAGCTTTTAGTGTGCCTATCACCTGAATAGTGAACTCAATAGGTAGTCTTTCAATTCTTATACCCTTCCCACCTGCCCACTGTTTAGAGTCTACAGTAGGTAAAAGGAACTAACATTTGAGGTCCTATTATGTGTCAGGCACTATACTGGCTGCTTTATATGTACTCTCTCATTCAACACTCATAACAACTCAATAAAGTGCATATATATATATGTATATATAGTTTGTCAATAAACTTTTTATTCTGGAGTAATTTTGTATTTATGCAAAAGCTGCAAACACAGTAGTGATAATATACCCTTCACCGAGTTTCATTGCCCCTATTGTTATTATCTTATGTTACCTTGGTTAGTTTGTCAAAATTAAGAAATCGACATTAGTACTTACTGCTAATTAAACTCTCAATTTTACTCAAATTTCACCAGCTTTTTTATTATTGTCTTTTTGTATGTTCCATAATCTAGTCCAGGATACTACATTACTTTAGTTGTCCTGTCTTCTTTGTCTCCTCTGATCTGGACAGTTTCTCATTCTTTTCTTGTTTTCCCTCACCTCGACAGTTTTGAGGAGTCCAGGTCAAAGTAGTACAAAATAGTAGAATGTTCCTCATTTTATATTTGTCTGATGGTTTTCTCATGATTACACTGGGTTATGGGCTTTTGGAGAGAATACAACACATGGAAAGTGTCTTTCTCATCACCTAATATCAAGGGGTACATAATATCTAGATGATATCACTTGGTGATGTTAATAAAGTATATGCTTGTAATCCCAATTCAACCAAACAGGAAACAAGTTTATCAAGCCAGTGTTCCATAATTGCTAACTGGCAGAACCAGGATAAAGTGTAATTTCTTTTCTCTGCCATTTTGGTTGCAAGTAGCCATTCTAGTTTTATTCTCTTCCCATAAAACCCTCCATTTCAGCTCAACTTGCCATTCTCCTCTGTTGTTTTCCTCCACTCAACTCCTGCAAGTTTCCCAAGTCTTTTTCAGTTTTCAGCTCAAATCCAATCTGCTCATTGAAATCCTCCATGATCCCCCATGCACTCTTCTTTCATGAAATTCTAGATGCTCCTCTAATTTTCCACTTAGCACATATCATCATAACCACTGTCTTTCCAAGCTAACATGGAATAATAATGGGAAGAGACCAGCCTGTATGTGAATTCATTTGCTCCTGAGCTGAATGGCATCAGTGTCTTACCTTCTTTAGTCCTTCACACTGTACTCAGAGGATGTTTCTGTTAAAGCAAACTAAATATGGCCTGAGAAGGACTCTGTACTTCTATATTTGAGTCCTTGTGGATGAACTGCAACCTAACTTAATAAGTAGACAAGATTGAAAACCTAACTTAGGAGTATGTGCCTCTAACAATCGCTGAGTCTTGGACAGCCCAGCAGCTATACGTCAACCAGTCATACACTGCTGAGTGTTCAAACTATGCTCAAATAAGGCAGATGCCAAGCTGTAACCAATCCAGCTGTTTCTGTATCTCACTTCCGATTTTTGTATGTCCCTTTACCTTTTTTGTCCATAAATTTGTTCTGACCTCGAGGCACCTCTGCAGTGTCTTTGAATCTGCTGTGATTCTGGGGGCCGGCTGATTCATGAATCATTCATTACTCAATTAAACTCCTTTAAATTTAATTTGGCTTAAGTTTTAAACACTTCTAAATTGCAAATCTAATTATACCATTCCCATGCTTAAGACTTTTCAATGACTCCCTATTATTTATAAAATCCAAATGTCTACCCATAACATATAAGGCTCTCATGATCTAAGCCTTGCCCATCATTTCATTTTATCTCTAGCCATCACCTCACACCCTACTCCACAATATCCTGCATTCCAGTCATGATTAACTATTGGCGATTTTCTAAGTGCCCTGTGACCATTCTGTGCCCTATGCCTCTACACATCCTCTGTTATCAGTGAGGAGACCATTATAGAAGACTCCAGTTCACCCTGGGTAATACAACAAGGATGATTATAACATCATGTCATAAGAATGTGAAAAGTAGGGAGGTTGTCCAGCATCTCAACAATGCCATCAAAGACCCAGGGTCTTTGTTTGTTTGCTTTGTCATCCTCAAAAAATGTGATTTGCCCTCAGGTTGGCTCCCTTCATAGTCACAACATGCCTATGGTAGGTCTAAGCCTCCTTTCCAAGCATAGCAATGCCTAGAAATAGAAAAATAAAATAAAAAATAAAAGAGCTACCTCTTCCAATGTTTCCCTCTTAAGGTCAAGAGACATTTCCCAAGCCCTCGCAACAGACTTTTTCTTATATATCATTGGCCAGAACTGGTTCATATATCCACACCCCTAACATAATCAAACAAGAGGAATGGGCCTGCCATAATTATTTTGGACCAATCAATGCTTATTCCTAAAGGTAAGGATAGAGTCACTCTCCCTTGGGTCAAGCAGAGGAGGGAACATTTGAGCAAAATCTCAACTCTGCCAAAAGGAAGGTAATTGGTACTGGGGGGCACTCACAGGTGTCTGCCACACTACTGTTGTTGCCTTATCCTTCTTGTCTACTAGGCAAACTCTTTCTTATTCTTTAAGGCTCAGCTCAAATATTACCTCTTTCAGGAAGCCTTCTCTGCTATTAATTAAATGCTTCCTCAAATTCTGCTTCCTTAATTCAAGCAGAACTGAATACTTTTTTCCCTGATCCTCCATATTCACTGGGTTCATACCTCTATGATAGCACTTATTATGTAGCTATAATTCTGCTACCGTTAGAAAAAGTGAAACCTTGGAAGAAAGCACCATGTTCTATTAATATTTGAGTCTAACTTTGTTGAAAGAAAGAGAAGAGAAAAGAGGAAGAAAGGAAGGAAAGAAAAATGGAAAAGAACCTCTGTCTTAGGCTGTTCATCTGTAAAATAGGGATAATTTTACTTTCTAATTGTTGTAAAGATTAAATAGAATAATATACAGAAAGCACTCAATACAGTTCTAACACACAGGGTCCTGTATATTTTTTAACAACATGGACCTCAATTTGTATTTTTAATACTATCCTCCCACCCTTTACACACTTTTCCTAGCACAACGCTTTGTACAAGTATAGTTGCTCAATAAATATGTTAATAGTTTACCCCAATCTAAAAGTAAATAGCAGATTACTGAGCAAATTAAGCAACCAGCTCAGTTTGCCTTATTTTGCTTTCCATTATTAGATTGTCTTAAAAATGTTTAATAACATTCCCTAAATTTTCTATTAACAGACCTTTTAGTAGAAGCTTTCCTGCAACCATCCAGAACCTTAGATCTGGATTCTCCCCTTCAGCAACCTTTCACTAGACACTCTTTTGTTATACACTCTACTCTCATCAGTATTCTGGGCTTCATTTCAGATCTGTCCTTCTGAGGTATGCCTCCCTCCCCTTCCTAACACTTCTTTGTTGCTAAAAATAGGTGATGTCCCTTCAGAGCAAAAACACTTGGCAAATCAGTTAGCTTTTATAGGTACAGCTTTATACTGGTCTCTGTGAGATTGGGGAATGGATGAATTAAATAAAAAAAGAAGCTCACCACCATCTCCTTCTCTCCATGTACTCCTGCATTCCTCAAAGGAGTTTGCAAAACCCATGTAAAAATAGCAATGCCACATTCATCAAAAATGCACAAGCTAAAGGATGCTAAGTGAGACTTTGCAGAATGCTAAAGAGTAAATAAAACAGCCAGCTCAGAAGATCACCAAAAAACATTTTGAGGAAGCATTTAATTAAAGGACCCCAGGCCTAACTCAACGAACTAGAGCTGTTGGTGATGATGATTTAACAACGACACTTTTCCAAGGAAAACTGGAGCATATAACATAGCCAATTTCCTTTAGATTACAATAAATATCTTTTGGATTTCTCTTACCTAGATTATCTCTTGGTATGGCACCGTCAGTTTGGGTTCTACCTGTACTCTGTTCCTTATATATCTTGTGAGGCTTTTTCACATTAAACCTGAAAGTAGCATTGGTTTATTACCTAAAATATCCTTTTTACCTATTAGATATTCAACTACTTTGAAATACTCTATTTCCCTACAAGTGAAAAATTTCTTTTAAATATAAGGTTTAAACCTCCTTAGAGCTGGTATATGTATAAATATATTCATGTGGATGGATCCATATATTCATGAGTATCAAGGCAGGAACATGTTGCATACATGTATATGTTCATGCATAAATTTGTATATGTACATACCTGAAAGTCAATGTACCTGAAAACAAATGTGGTTTCACCACTTTGTACTTCTGAAACTCATCTCTGGAGTCGCATTGTCCTAATTTCTTTGAATGAAAGTAGCAAAATTGCAGTGCAAACTAAAATTGCTTAGAGGCCTAAATTTAACGGTAACTAGCTCAATTTAGTACTCAATTAAATCCTATTCTGTTTAATCTGTTGGCAATTGTGTCAACCTGCTTGTCAACTATTATCTTCTGATTTTTTTTAACCTCACCTCAAAAATCGTTCTACCTTCTCTTTATTTTCTTGAGTTCATACTAAGTTCTCTTACCTGCTATTCAGTATTTCATACATATCCTTAGGGCCATGGTTCTCAAAACCTGACTTATGGGCCTCTGGTTATTAGTCAAAAAGATTCTTTAGATGTATAAATAGTTCAAAGAGTGAGTCACACAAAAATGGATATGGGGGTGGCGAAGAATTAGAAGTATTCTGTAGTGTAGATTGATATTATCATAGAATCACAGAACAGAAAGAGTACATCAAAATCCCAACAATGTTATAACTGACGGGCTATCCAGCTATTTACTTAATATCTTCAGTGTTAGGAAACTGATAGCCATCCAAAAGCATGTCTTCCAATCATAGCAATGCTGTCTCATACATCAAGGTAATAACTATCTTCCTATAGTTTCTACCATTCAAATATTTATTATAAGCCTACTAGAGTGATTAATCTATAATAGCTAACCATTGAGCCACTGATGTCTTTGAGAATCTAATAAAAATAATGGACCCTCTTCATAGAAAACTGCACATGAAAAATAATTTTTCTCACAATTTCAGAAAGCTCACAAGTTCTGTGAACCCCTTCATCCACGGACTCCCAGGTAAAGATTCCCTCACTCCTGTTTTTTGCTGAGGAGAGAAATGCAGGAGAAATAAGCCATGATTTCCTTCTTCAAGGACCTTACTCTCTAATAGCAAATGCATGTGAAACAGTTAATAAGTAATAAGGCAGGATATGATTAAGTACTAATCATATACTGAGAGACAGAAAATTCTACTACTGACAACATAGCAAGATAAAATCTTTGCAAATGGCCATTGCACACTCACATTCCATAATGGAGATAAAGTCTTTGTTGAGTTCTCAGAATTATCATGTGATAGCACAGCACCAGGGATCAGAAGAAGGTTCTGATCATGGTCTGCTGCATGGTACTCAATAAATTTTTAATGAATAAATAAACAACTGTTTACCTATCAGTTGTTTAAAATGCTCCCTGACCTTCCTGAAAAGAAAGTTGAAAAGAACAATGAAATTATTTTACTATCACCAAGCTTCTTTAGGAATAGCATTTCCATCCATCCCATCACTTAATCAAAAATGCCAGTCTTTCTAAACCCAAAATGAAACTCTATCAGACATGTTTTAGATGAGTTGGGAAAGGTTAAAAAAAAAGTGTCCAAAGTTACAAAAACGACACTACAGAATAGAATCCAGAAGGTTCTCTATCCAATAGGATCTCAAGAAGGAAGCGCTGGTACTTCCACTTTAATGTCTTAATAATGATACCTTCTAACATAGTAATTGGACAGTTGCGTAAGTTGGATTTACCGGCCTACCTCCACTTGTGTAGTATCAGAGCCTTAGGGGTCAAATGGAGTAGTGGGTATGGAGTTAAGATCACTGCCATACATACTTTTCTTTTACACTTCTACTGTACCTTAGCCCAGCACTACTAGGATCCTAACTAGCTAAACAGCATCTGAGTTGCCCCTAATTTCATGAACATTCAAAGCTATTTTGGGGAAAGGTAGACACATTTAATTACTTTTCCAAAGTCTGAGAGCAGACTAATAAACAGCAACTGAATTCAGAGACTCCAGGGTTCCCAGTTTGTTATTCAATAGCCTATTTATTTATTTATTTATTTATTCATTTTTCTGAGACAGAGTCTTGCTCTGTTGCCCAGGCTGGAGTGCAATGGCGTGCTCTTGGCACACTGTAACCTCCACCTCCTAGGTTCAAGCGATTCTCCTGCCTCAGCCTCCCAAGTAGCTGGGATTACAGGTGTGTACCACCATGACCGGCTAATTTTTGTATTTTTACATAGAGACAGAGTTTCGCCATGTTGGTCAGGCTGGTCTTGAACCCCTGACCTCGTGATCTACCCACCTCAGCCTCCCAAAGTGCTAGGATTATAGGCTTGAGCCACCATGCGTGGCTTATTCAATTGCCAATTAATTGTTATTAATGTATACTAGAATATAAATGACATAGTTGATAAATGAACTTGATAAAAGAGGAAAACAGTCCTTATTTTTTAAATTAACATATACAAAGTGAAGAGAGTTCACTCTGTATTCAGCAATTCAAAAGTGTCATCCTGAACAGATGGCTGCTCTCTACATGCTATCTCTGAAGGGGATTTTTTTCAAGGTAAATAGAAAGAAATGTTTTGGTGCATTGCATACCAAAATATAGATCTTACAAGAAGCATTTTCGAGGATGAGATGAGTTTCTTATTAATCACATTTTTATAACAAAGATAAAAACTGATTTTGGAGCCAGTTTAAGGCATTCACCGTCATTCTATCATTAAATTACTATTAATAGATAATACGTTTAGTTACTTCTAAGATATTTAACACATTTCATTTTAAATCTGCCCATTCCATCTTCTTGTCCCCTCCTCCACCCCCATTTAGTTAGCTGCCAGCAACCTTAAGCCAAAAAGGGAGTTTGTCTCTCTTTAAAATATTCCTTTGGCATCCAATAAAATATGAATGTCTTTAAGAGAGCAATACATAGTGTTCCTTCATTAACTTATTTATGCAATAAACATATTTCAAGGATCAACACTGTAAAAGGGAAAAGTGCTTATGAGTCCCAATTCTGTCACTGATAATATGACATTAAAGACATCTCATAACTAATACTTGCCTCAGTCAGCCATTATAATATTTGACCTGCCCACCTGACAAACCCTTGTATGAATGCTTTTTTCATTTAGCAAATATTCACTGAGCCCCTACCCTGTGCTGCTCACTGGCATGTTGCTGGAAATCTGGCAGTAAATAAAACAGACATGGGCCTGACTTCATGAGTTCAGTATGTAAGAATTAACAAAAGGAGACAAAAATTTAAAGGTTCTATTTGAACAGGAAGTGTCAGAGAAAGACATTCTAACTTAGAGACTTTAGGATGCAGGCTCCTTTTGCCCAAGCTACTGGTGAGTAGAGAAATGATATAGATTACAAGAGAAAAATGTCATCAAATGTGCAAAAAGGGAACACTTCATCACCACTTCTTATCTATGTTGGCTCAAAATATGAGCTAAAAATACAATCCAAAAGTTTCTTCCTTCCTCTAGGTATGCTTTTCCCCCCTATAGCTCATAGTGGCTTTTTTTTTTGAAGATAGGTATTATGCTATAAATGGAAATATATGACTTTAAACACAAACACACAAACAAAAGGAGCATTCTGAACAACACAGGAAAATGTGAAATCTTCTCTAGTCCAGTATTTCTCTAAATATGGCATGTGGAACAAAGAAAGGCATGAAATTATTTTAGGTAGTACACAGATAAAGCTTTCTTAATAGTTATGTGTTTATTTTAATGTGTATCGGAAATAAAATATACCCCAAATATAAACAGCATTATTTCACTGATATCTGGGCTTAATATGAGGCTGAAGTAGGTAGCACTGTAATAGTTTACTTTATGCAGCCCACATGAATTACAGGGGCAGGGCTCAGTTTTCAGCCTTCTGCCACAATTTTAGAGACACAGAGAGTATAAGTGCTATTAGTACAACTATACTACCAATTGAATCTCACATCCTGTTCCATGTGTATTGCTGCAATCTTGTCTGAGATAGGCCATTTGTTACTGGAAGTAACAACAGTTCCAGAAACAGACTTGGGAAAGCACAATGTTTGCTTTAATGGGCACATGACCCAAACTGAGCCCTGGGTCATGTGCCCATTAAAGCAAACATTGTGGCCAGTGGGATGAGGTTTTTAAGTTGTCCACGCCTCAGCTTCGTTGATCCCTCTGCAATCTGGGATTGAAGGTAACCCTACCTGAGCCATATTTATAAACAATAGAGGAGATGTGATTCCACAAAAGAAAACAGAGCAACTGCCCCACATTTGTATAATAAGGATAGTATGTCTTAAATCACAGTACTGAGGTGAGGATTAAAGGACATAAAGTATATACATTGCCTGATGGATCCAATGAATGGCCCAAAATAAGTGCTCAACAAATGGTGGTACTAGGAGTAACAATAATTCTTATTATTGTTTGTAAATAGAATGATTTTTGTTGTTGTTATAGTAGTGATTTTCTAAAACAGTTTTAGGGTCATATACAAATGAAGGGTAATTATTTGAATATAATCTTTGCAGAGCCATTATGTAAGGGTAGCACTTCCTCCAATTATATCCTTAATTTGTTTATTATCTCCATGCCTAATCAAGGTACTCTGAATTACTACAATAAAATTTTCTCTATCTCACCAAACAGCTTTTTGCTTCACTCTTAAGTGACACATAGTTTAATCATGGCATAATCTTATTTAAATAATTACTGAACCGATAGTATTCATAATTCTACATTTGCAACACTAAATTGCAATATATTTTTCATACAGCCCAAGTGATTTTGTGTTAATTTAGTGTACAATTTATATGAGTTTCAAAATTAAAAGTAATGATATTAAAAAAAAAGCAATATCAGCAGGAACTTAGTAATATTGCTTGAATTTTTTTAAAAGTACATAATATGGTTAGGAAGAAGAGTTAAAAGAAACAAGAAGACCAAAACCTAACAAAATAAAATCATTTATCCCTTTTTGGATCAAGATTGTTACTGTGTGTATCCTTAACACAGTTAATTGGAGATTTATGGTAGACTGGCATAAATTCAAAATTTAACCAAGATATTTATAGTAAAACAATATATGAATAACATATTTGCTTCATAATACTACGAGTAAAGATTATCATCTATTAAGGTTATCATGAAAAATACACAGAGCATTGAATAAGTTTCTTCAATATATTGGGTTCCCAGCAAAATATAAAACATAAATCGCATTAATTTTAAAATGTAGATATGGCATATTTATTTTACCTTCATTTATATAAAACTTAACAGAGTTCAAGAGAAATAAGATAAAGGTAAGTGAAATATTGTTTAAATATCATAAATTTAAAACATTCTAGAATAGTCATAGAAGGAATTTAAAATTCTGGAAGTGAGGTAATAACTTCTGATATTAAAAAACATAAAAGTGATTGCCAAAAGAAACAAAGAATTGAGCTTACCTTCAAGTTAAATCCTTTTCATACTGTCAAATAAATTAAATGATATATAAGCAGAAATGACCAGATTCCTATCTACACATAGTGAAGGCAGCTATAAAAACTCCCTGGGGGCAAAGCCATTTCTGTTTGTGGCTTTTTTATGTTCTAGTGCTTCCTTACACTGAATCAGTTTCTTAGGAAAACATCAAACACCAAAATGCATGTCTATAGTATATACTTTAGTTGAAATATAAATGTGTGTGGCTTTCTACCAAAAACCTCAACTGAATTAAGAGAAGCATTGGGGTTTTGCTTTTAGTAAAGGACTATGAGTTCTTTTTCTTAGAATTTTTGCATCTATATTCATGAGGAATATTAGCCTGTAATTTTCTTTTATTGTAATGCCTTTGTTTGATTCTGTATTAGGGTAATGTTGGCCTCATAGAATAAAGTCAGAAGTATTTCCTTCTCTTCAATTTTCTAGAAGAGAAATGTTATTATTTCTTCCTTAAAAGTTTGGTAGAATTCTCAGTGAAGCCATCTGGGCCTGCCATTCTCTTCATGGAAAGATTTTTAACTATAAATTCAATTGCTTTAATAAATATAGGATTATTCAGGCTATCTATTTCTTCTTGAGTAAGCTTTGTTAGTTTGAGTCTTTTAGAATGAATTTGTCCATTTAATCTAAGTTGTTGAATTTATGGGCACATAGTTATTCAAAATATTCCCTCATTATCCTTATTAATATCAGTATAATCTGTAGTGGTGTAACTTCTCTCATTATTGATATTGGTAATTTGTGTACTATATCTTTTTTCCTTATCATTCTGGCTAGAGATTTAGCAGTTATGCTTACCTTCTTAAAACCCAGTTTTTTGTTCCATTGACTTCTCTCCACTGTTTTGTTTTATATTTCACTGATATCTGCTCAGAAACATTCTGGTATGTTATTATTTCCTCCCTATTTCATATTTTAACTTACTCCATCAGTTTCTTTTCTTCCCTTCTCCTTCTTTCTTCTTCTTCCTTCTTTTTTCCTTTTTTCAAGAGACAGGTTCTCACTGTATTGCCCAGGCAGGAGTGCAGTGGCTATTCACAGGCATGATCACACTGCAGCCTCAAACTCCTGGGCTCAAGTGATCCTCCTGCCTGAGCCTCCTGAGTAGCTGATATTACAGGTATGCTCGACTGCACCTAGCTTCTTGCAGTTTCTTAAAATGCAAAGCAAGGTTACTGATTTGAGACCTTTCTTTAATGCTATAAATTTCCCTGTAAGTGCTGCTTTAGCAGCATCCCACAAATTTTAGTATAGTATATTGTCACTTTCATTTAGTTCAAAGTATTTTCTACATTCTCTTTTGATTTATTCTTTGATTATGGTGACTTAGAAGTAAGCTATTTAGTTTTTTACAATTTGGGGATTTTCCATACATTTTTCTGTTACTTATTTCTCATTTAATACCATTGTGGTTAGAGAACATAGTTTGTATGGTTTTAATCTTTTTAAACGTATGAAAATGTGTTTTATGTCCTAGAATATATCCTTGAAAAGAGCATATATTCTGTACCTCGTACGGTGTTCCTATAAATGTCATTTAGGGAAGTCTAGTTGATAGCGGTTTTCAAGTCATTTATATTTTTACTAATTTCCATTTATTTGTTTTATGAATCACTGGGAAAGCAGTGTTAATCATTCCAACTACAACTGTGGATTTCTTTTATAATTTGTCAGTTTTTGTTTTATATATTTTGAGGCTATGTAATTAGATGCATAAACATTTTGATTTCTTCTTGATGAATTTCTCCTTTCATCATTATGAAGTGACTTTCTTCATCCTTGGTGATAGTCTTTGCTCTGAAATTTACTTTCTCTTATGTTAGCCACTCCAACTTTCTTTTGATAAGTGTTAGCATGGTATACCTTTTTTCATGCTTCTACTTTTAAATTTATTTATGTATTTATATTTCCACTGTATTTCTTATAGACAGCATATATTTTTGGTTGTGTTCCTTATTCAATCTGATAATATCTGCCTTTTAATTGGAGTGTTTATCCCATGTACATTTGAGGTTAACCATTGATATGGTTAAGTAAGTCTAACATTGTACTATTTATTTTCTATTTGTGCTATTCTTTTATCTCTTCTCCTCTTTTTCAGCATACTTTTGGATTACTTTTTATTATTCCATTTTATCTCCTTTGTTTATTATCTATAACTTTTGTTTTGCTATTTTAGTAGTTGCTTTAGGGTTTAGTATACATATATAACCTATCACAGTGTAACTTCAAGTGATACTAGTTTACATAGAAGATCCCTAAATTGTATACTTCCATTTTTCCCCTCCTACTCTTTTTTTTGACATATATTTACTTATGATAATCTCCATTTGGTCATATATTTTACTTGTAATATGCACTCCACAGCACATTATTTAGTTGATACAAAAGTAATTGCAGCTTTTGCTATTAAAAGTAATGGCAAAACCTAAAAACCAAAATTGCTTTTGCACCAATCTAATATTATTTGCTGTCTTTTAACAAGGTTTAAATAACAAGAAAGAAACATATATTTCCCCATGTAGTTGTCATTTCTGTGTTCTTTATTTCTTTCTGTAGGTACCTATTTCCACTGGTGCTATTTTACTTCTACCTGAGAATCTTTCTTTAGAATTTCTAGTAGGGCAGGCCTACTGCTGATAAATAATTCAGTCTTCTATGTGCGAAAAGTGATTATTTCATCTAGATTTTTGAGAAATAATTTTCGTTAGGTATAGAATTCTAGTTTGATAGTATTTTTCTTTTGGTATTTTTCAGATATTGATCCAGTCTTATCATCTGTAGCATTTCCAAAGAGAAATTGGTCTTAATCCTTATCTTTTTTCTCTGTACATAATGCATCTTCACGCCATGGTTGCTTTTAAGATTTACTCTTTATCACTGGTTTTGAGTAGTTTTATTATAACAAGACTTAGTGTAGTTTTCTTCAAATTTCTTGTGATTGGGGTTCACCATTGATATGGTTTGGCTCTGGGTCCCCACTCAAATCTCACCTTGAATTGTAATAATCCCCACATGTCAATTACAGTGAGAAGTAATTGAATCATGGGGGTCTTTCCCATGCTGTTCTCATGATACTGAATAAGCTTCATGAGAGCTGATAGTTTTATAAAGGGCACAAGTTCCCCTGCACAAGTTCTCTCTTGCCTACTGCCATGTAAGTTGTGACTTTGCTCCTCATTTGCCTTCTGCCATGATTGTGAGGCCTCCCCAGCCATGTGGAACTGTGGGTCAACTAAACCTCTTTCCTTTATAAACTCACCAGTCTCAGGTACATCTTTATTAGTAGCATGAGAACAGACTAATACCACCATAATCTTTGGATTTGTGGATTTGTACTTTTCATCAAAATTCAAACTTTTTATTATTATTTCTTTATTAACTCTTATTTTTTTCCTTCTTTCCCTTTGGGAACTTTAATTACACATATATTAATTAGCTGGCTTAAAGTTGTCCCTCACTGCTCTTTATTTTTAAGCAGCTTTATCAAGATGTAATTCACATACCATGTAATTCATTTAATATGTATACTTTATGTACATATTAATGGTTTTTAGCATAATTCAGAAAATTATGCAACCATCACTACCACATAACTTTAGAATGTTTTTATCACTCTGAGAAATCTCATATTCATTTCATTAGTTTTCTATGGATGCCACAACAAATTACTGTAAACTTAGTGGCTAAAGCAATACAAATGTATATTTTTGACTTCTAGAGTCAGAAGTCTGAAATGGTCCCACTGGGCAAATATCAAAGTATCTGCAAAGCTGCATTCCTTTCTGGAAGCTGTAGGGAAAGACCTGTTTCCTTGCCTTTCATAGTTTCTAGAGGGCACCCACATTCCTGGGCTGATGACCCCGTTCCTCCATCTACAAAGCCAGCAATACTATATCTGATTATTAACATTTCTCTCTCTGACCAAACGTGGGAGAGGTTCTCTAGTTTAAAGGATTCATGTGATTAAATATTCAAGTGGATAATTCAAGATAATCTTTTCATCTCAGGCCTGTACACTTGATCACGTCTGTAAAGTTCTTTTTGTCATGTAAGGCAACACAGTCACAGGTTCTAGAATTAAAATGTGGACATCACTGGGGACTACTCTTCTGCCTACCACACCCACTACAGAAACTCCCTCATCCTCCCCCTTTCCCATGCTAGGCAACCATCAATCTACTTTGTTTTTATAGATTTGTCTATTTTGGACATTTTATATAAATGGAATTATATAATACCTGGTCTTTTGTGCCTGGCTTCTTTCACTTAGCATAATGTTTTCAAGGTTTATGCATGTTGTAGTATGTGTCAGTACTTCATTTCTTTTGGATAATATTTCATTGTATGGATGTACATTTTGTTCATCAGTTCATCAACTGATGGACATTTGGGTTGTTTCTACTTTTTGGCTTATAAATAATGCTACTAAGAGGATTAAGTTTTTGCGTGGACATATGTTTTCATTTTTATTGGGTATACAATTAGAAATGGAATTGTACTGTAAGGCATATTTAATTTTTTGAGGAACTATTAAACTGTTTTGAGAAACTATCAAACTTTTCCAAAGTGGCAGTATCATTTTACATTCCCATCAGCAATTGATGAGGGTTCCAGTTTCTCCACATCCTCAACAGAACTTATAATTGTCTGTCCTTTTTATTATAGCCATTCCAATGTAAATGTAAATTGGTATTTCACTGTTGTCTTGGTTTGCATTTCCCTACTGAGAATGTTGAGCATCTTTATATGTCCTTACTGGCTATTTGTATATCTTCTTTGGGTAAATGTCTATTCAGGCCCTTTGCTCATTTTTGAATTGGACTATTTGTCTTCTTATTATTGAGTTGTAAGAATTCTTTATATATTCTGGATACAAGTCCCTTAACATGTATATAATTTTAAAATATTTCCTCCCATCTGTGGACTGTCTTTTTACTTTCTTGATGTTGTCCTTTAAAGCATGAAGATTTTAACTTTGATGAAGTCCAACTTACCTACTTTTGTTTTGTTGCTTGCACTTACTATGTTGTATCTAAGAAACCAATTGTCCCAGTAACAGGAAGATTTATTCTTATGGTTTCTTATAAAAGATTTTTTTTATTTTAGTTTTAGCTCTTAAATTTAGGTTTATGACCAGTTTTGAGATATAATAATTTCAGCATTTGGTGTGAGGTAGAGGTCTAATTGATTCCTTAAAATGTAGGAATCTAGACTTTTTTTCTCTATTTAATTGTCTTGATACCCTTGTCAAAAATCAATTGACCATAAAAGTAAGGATTTCTTTCTGGACTCTTAATTCCATTCCATTGATGTGTGTATGCCTCTAAATATCTTTCCTTGTGCCAGTATTACACTGGCTTCATTACTTTAGCTTCAGAGTACATTTTAAAATCAGGAAGTGTGAGTCCTCAACTTTGTTCTTCTTTTTTAGTATTGTCTATTCTGAGTCCCTTGTATTTTCACATGAATTTTAGGATCAGCCTGATAATTTTTTTTAAAGCCAGCTGAGATTTGATAGAAACTGCACTGAATCTATAGATCAATTTTGGGAGTACTGATTTCTTAACATTACTAGTTAACTATTCTAACCCACAAACCTGAGATGTCTTTCCAATTATTTGGATCCTCTTTAATTTATGTCAACAATATTTTGTAGTTTTTTTGTTTTTGAGACAGGGTCTTCTCTGTTACCCAGGCTGGAGTGCAGTGACATGATCATGACTCACTGTAGCCGTGACTTCCGGGGATCATGCAATCCTCCTACCTCAGCCTCCCCAGTAGCTGGGACTACAGGCATGCGGCACCATGCCTGGCTAATTTTTTTATTTTTGCAGAGACAGGGTCTCAATACGTTGCCCAGGCTCGTCTCAAACTCTTAGGCTCAAGCAATCCTCTCACCTCAGCCTCCAAAAGTGCTGGGATTAAGGCGTGAGCCACTATATCTAGCCAAATTTTATAGTTTTGAATGTATTGTTTTCTAATTACTTTTTTAAATCAATGAAAATTATATTCATTTATGGTGTATGATATGATGTTTTAAAACACATATACTTCATGGAATGGTGGAATCAAGCTAATTAACATGCATTACCTCACATACTTCCCATTTTTTGTGTGATGAGCACACACAAAATCTACTATCTTGGCCATTTTTAAGTATACAAATACAGTGGTATCAACTATAGTCATCATGTTGTACACCAGCTGTCTTATATAAAAAGGACATATTATGATCAACTGGGATTTACCCCAAAAATACAAAGTTGACTTAATATCTGAAAATCAATGTAATATGTTACCTTAATAGAAAAAAGAACAAAAACCACATGATCATTTCAAGCGATGCAGAAAAAGAATTGTTGGATTTTGTAACATGCCTTTTCTGCATCATTTGACCAAATCCCACTTGATCATTGTGTATCCCTTTCATACATGGCTAGATTTGGTTTTCTAATATTTTGTTGAAAAACTCTGCATTTATATTCATAAGGAATATTGGTTTGAGTTTTCCTATGATGTCATTGTCTGATTTTGGTTTTCTGGTGACATAGATTAAGTCAGGAAGTGTTTCTTCCTATTCTATGCTTTGAGAGTTTGAGAAAGATTAAAATTGATTTTCTCAATTTTTTATTGTGGTAAAATACACATAACATAAAATTTTTCATCTTAACAATTTTTAAGTGTATAGTTAAGTGTATTAAATGCATTCATAATGTTAAGTAATCATCATCACCATCAGATCATCTCTTTTCACTTTGTAAAACTGAAACTCTATGCCCATTAAACAAAAACTACCCATTCCCCTCTCTCCCTGGCTCCTGGAAACCAACATTCTCCCCTCTGTCTCTATGATTTTAACTACTCTATGTACCTCATATAGTGGAATCAGAGAATTTGTCTTTTGTGACTAGCTTATTTAATTTACCATAATGTCCTCAAGGTTCATCCATATTGTAGCATATGTAAGAATTTCATTCCTGTTTAAGCCTAAATAATATTCTATTCAATGTATATACCACATTGTTCTTATCCATTCATCCATCAATGGATACTTGAGTTGCTTCCATGTTTTAGCTATTGTGAAAATGCTACTATGATCATGGGTGTATAAACATCTCTTCAAGACCCTTTCCATTCTTTTGGGTCTATGTTGAGAAATTGAATTGCTGGATATATGTTAATGCTATTTTTAAATTTTTACAAAACTGCCCTACTGTTTTCCACAGCAGCTGTACCATTTTACACTCACATCAAGAGTACATAGGTTCCAATTATTTCACAACCTCAGCAACACTTATTATTTTGTTTTTCTTTTAATAGTAGCCACCTTTATGAATGTGAGGTGGTATTTCACTGCAGTTCTTATTTGCATATCCCCAGTGAGTGGTGATGCTGAGCATTTTTCATGTGTTTATAGGCCATTTGTATATCTTCTTTGAAGAAATGCCTCTTCAAGTCTTTTGTCCATTTTTAATCAGGTTATTTGGCTTCTTGGTGAGTTTTAGGAGTTCCCTACATATTCTGGATATTAATACTAGGAGATGTGTGATTTGCAAATATTTTCTGCCGTTTTATGGGGTCCCTTTTT
This sequence comes from Cebus imitator, assembly GCF_001604975.1. NCBI lineage: Eukaryota > Metazoa > Chordata > Mammalia > Primates > Cebidae > Cebus > Cebus imitator. The sequence continues at coordinate 2,650,452 of NW_016107612.1, read as the reverse complement.
ACTCTGTTGATATTATCTTTTGATGAACAACCTTTAAAAAAAGTAACAAGATCCTATTTGTCTATTTTTTGTTTTGTTACCTGAGACTTTGGTGTCATATCCAAGAAAACATAGCTACACCCAATATCATGGAGGTTTCCCCTGTTTTTTTGTAAGAGTTTTATAGCTTCAGATCTTAAATTTAGGTTTTTGATTTGTTTTAATTTTTGTATAGTGTTAGATAAAGGTCCAGCTTCATTCTTTTGCATGTAAATACCCAGTTTTCCCAGCACCATTTACTGAAAAGAATTTTCTTTCCCAGTTAAATAGTATTGGCATCCTTGTCAAAATCATTCAAATTGACCGTATATGTCAGGTCTTATTCTTGGGCTCCCCATTCTCTTCCATTGGTCTATATGGCTGTCTTGATATCGGTACCACACTGTTTTGGTTACTATAGCTTTGGCATAAGTTCTAAAATCAGTAAGTGTGACTTCTCCAGCTTTGTCCTATTTCAAGATTGATTTGGCTAACCAGGGTTCCTTGAGATTCTATACAAATTTTAGGATGAGTTTTTCTATGTCTGTAAAAATTGTCATTGGGATTTTGATAGAGATTGCATCAAATCTGTAGATCTTTTGAGTAGTATTGGCATTTTAACAGTATTAAATCTGGAACTGATTCTCTAAATGTTTGGACGAATTCATCAGTGAAGCCTTTTGGGTCTGAGCTTTTCTCTGTGGAAAATTTTACATTACTAATTCAATCTCTTTATTTTATTTTATTTTTTTTTAGACAGAGTCTTGCTCTGTCACCCAGGCTGGAGTGCAGTGGTGCTCTGCCGCCTGGATTCAAGCAATTCTCCTGCCTCAGCCTCCCAAGTAGCTGGGAATACAGGCGTGCACCACCACACTCAACTAATTTTTGTATTTTTAGTACAGACAGGGTTTCACCACATTGATTAGGCTGGTCTCGAACTCCTGACCTTGTGATCAACCCCCTTGGCCTCCCGAAGTGCTGGGATTACAGATGTGAGCCACCACACATGGCCTATTTGTTATAAGTCTATTCAGATCTTTTATTTCTTGAGTCAGTTTTAGTTGTGTATTCATTTCATTTAAGTTAATTTTTGGCATTCAATTATTCACTTCTAATCTTATTTTGCTAAGGTTAGTAGTAATATTTCCTCTTTCATTTCAGATTTAGGAATTTGAATTTTCTCTTTTTTCCTCCCTGGTCAGGAAAGCTAAACGTTTATCTATTTGTTGATCATTTTGGAGAACTAATTTTCGTTTCATTAATTTTCTAGTTTTTCCATTCTGTATTTCACTTATTTCCTCTCTAATCTTATTATTTCTATCATCTGCTTGCTTTGAGCTTAGTTTGCTCTTCACTTTAAATCTTTTATGATGAAAGATTAGCATATTGACTCTTTTTTTCTAATTTAATATAGGCATTTATGGCTATAAATTTCTCTCTGGCCAATGGTTTAGCTGAATACTACTGTTTTTGGCATGTTGTATTTATATTTTCACTTACTGAATTGTATTTTCTAATTTCTCCTGTCATTTCTTACTCAGTCCATTGATTATTTAGGAGTCTGTTGTTCTTTATATATTCATGAATTTCCCAAATTTCCTTCTGTTATTAGTTTTTAATTTAATATCATTGTGATAAGAGATATACTTTATTGATTTCAATCCTTTTAAATTTACTGAGGCTTATTTTGTGCCCTAGAAATAGTCTAGCCTAGAGTGTATTTCATGTCAGCTTGAGAAGAATCTGTATTCCACTGCTGTCGGATGAAGAGTTCTATAGGTGTCTGTTAGGGCTATTTGACTTATATATTGTTCAAGTTTTCTATTTCCTTTTTGATCTTCTATATAGTTATGCTATCCATGATTGAGAGTGGGATATGGAAGTCTATTATTATTGAAGTGTTTATTTTTCCCTTCAACTCAGCCAGTTTTTGCTTCATATGTCTTGGGGCTCTGTTATTATGTGCATATATGTTTACAATTATTATATGTCTCTATATTGTTATATATTCCTAATATCTTCCTTTTATCATTATAAAATGTCCCTCTTTGTCTCAATAAAAATTGTGTCTTAAAACCTGTTTTGTCTGATATCAGTATAGCTGCTTTAGCTCTTTTGGTTACTGTTTGCAGGGTTCTTTTTTCCTCATCCTCTTACTTTCAACAGATTTGTATCTCTGAATCTAAAGTGTGCTCTTGTAGGCAGCATATAGTTGATTTATTTTGTAATCCAATCTGCAAATCTCTGCCTTTTACTTTGCATATATAATCCATTTACATTTAATGTAATTACAGATATAATTTATGTCTGTCTAATTTAAAATTTCTTCTCTGTGTATTCATTCTGGAGAGTTTGTATTTCTATGCCATCAGGGTCATTAATCTTTTTTTTTCTTTAATATCTAATTTGCTATTGACCCTATCTAGTTTAATATCTAATGTGCCATTGACCCCATCTAGCTTATTTTTCATCTCAGACATTATAGTTTTCATCTCTAGATGTTTAATTTGGGCCTATTTTTAAAAATATATTTCAAGTCTCTATTCACAGATGCAATGCAATTATAATAACTTTTAATATCCTCCTTGTCTTCTAATTCTAATATCTGCATCAGTTTTTAGATGGATGGATTATTCTTCTTAATGTGGGTCAGATTTCCTTTGTTTTCTACATGCCCAGAAATATTTATTTGAATCTAGTCATTGTGAATGTTGCTGTTTTGGCTGCTGGACATTTTCGTATTTTAAAAAATATTATCCTTGAGTTTTGTTTCAGCACATGGTTAAGTTCCTTGGAAATAGTTTTATCATTTTGAATCTTGCTTGTGAGACAAGACCAATGTATAATAACATTTAGTCTGAAGCTAATTATTGCCCTCTGCTGAAGCAAGACCATTTTGGGTGCTCTCTCTAATACTCCATGAATTAGGAGATGTTCTGGTCTGGCTGACAGAAACAGGCACTATTATTAGACCTGTGTGAGTGCTGTCACTGTTCTCCCTAACTCACTTTCCCCAGTCTTTAACAGTTTCCTCATATGTATGTGCCAATTACTAATTGGAATTCTCAAAAGAGATTCTCTACAGACCTTTAGAGTTCTGTGTGTACCTCTCTCCTCTCCAGAACTTTGTGCTGAGAACTCTAGATTCCTTGGTCTCCCCAGACTTCCAGTTCTATCTCCTCAACCCGGGGAGTCTGCTAAGCTCTACTTGGCTTCCTTCTTTCTGCACCACAACCTAAAAAATCCCTCAAGGCAGTAAGCTGTGGTAATCATGGAGTCACCTCATTTGTTTCCTGTCTGTCAGGAATCACTGTTATTCACTGCCTAATGTCCAGAGTCTTGAAAATCATTATTTCATGTATTTTGTCTGCTCTTTCTTATAGTTGTTTCAGATGGGATGGTAAATAAACAGGCAATAACTGTTATTCCACCTTGACAAGAAACAGAAGTCTTTCCCTGGGTTTCTTGATGGCTCCCACAGGCTCCAAATGGCTGAGAAATTTCTAAACCACTGAGGGTACCCTATGACACAGTTGATGTAATGTAAAAGGAAGTCTACAACATGCTCTTCGAAGCATTCCTTCCAAAAATGTTTAATCTGAATCTGAGGACTACTGCACCAAGTCAGGGCAGGCCTCATGTAAGCCACCACCCTACAACAAAGAGCAGTTCCCCTGAAGTTAGGCTCCTCCTGAATCCAGAGTTCCTAGAGTTCCCTTCTCTTTATATCTACATATACATGAATATATGTTACACCTATAATGGCATACATAGTCATGTTGATGAAGTCAATATTAAAGCATGAATCCAGATTCAAGAGGAAAAAGATACTTTCCTCCATTGTCCTAAAATATAGGCCACTGATGGAGATATCATTGATTCATGCAATTCTAAGTCACTATGTTATCTTTACCTTAGAGACAGCAGGGTCCAAATTATGAGGCAAAATCTTAACTCTTAAAATTCTGATGTGCTTGAATGACGTACTAGCCAGGGTACAGCCAGTTGGGTATTATAACCTCTATAAAGTTTCCCCAATCCAGTAAGCAGAAAAATACGGACAAAATAATCTTCTAAAATGTAGCAATATTATGATATTCAGGAAATTCCTCATGGAAAAGTGGTTTCCCCATGATTTGTCAAAATCAAGTTTGGCTGGAGATGAGATGGGCCTGATAAGGAAGGATCAAGCTCCAGAGACTAGGTTTTTCAAGATGTGGTTTTCCCAAGGTTTCTCAAAATTATTTGGAGGTACATGTTCAAATGCAGATTTCTACACCCCACTTCGGAGTTACTGAATCACAATGTCTAAGGATGGAGCCCAGAACATGCATTTTTAATAAGAATATCTGGAGACTTTTATGAACAATAAGGTTTGAGAATGACTATAAGCAATCCCATTGGGACGAGGCAAGATAGCAGATTCATTTGATAGGCACCAAAAATCCAAATATGTAGGCATCCAAAATCCAAATATGTAGAATTCCTGCTATAGATGTCTGTTAGGCCTTAATTCTGGTATTAAGGGAGTCTGACAGTAAGCAAATGATTATTGTAGCCTATTACAGAGGTGAGAGGATGGTACCATGATGTCAACAGGCAGATATTCAAAAGTGAAGAGATGCGTTAGAAGTCAAGTATTGACAATAGGCAAAGTTCCAAACAGACAAGATGATGGGCATCAGAGATATAGCAGCTTGTAATAAGAATCTAGTCATGCAGACTTTGGTTTAGGGATTGCCTTCTAATTTCAATGAGGTTGAAGGAATCAAGGTAGAAAACCAATCTCAAAAGAGGGTCAAAGTCAGATACACAGAACCTACAAGAGTCTTATTACTAGAACTAGTCACAAGCATCAAGGCAATTGCCTACTCCATAGGGCCAGGGTAAGTTCAATAAAGAACTAGCACAGAGACTCATTTGATGCTCAACCACCCAGAAGCACTCGGGTTTTCTTGTGTATGGCCTGGATTAGTCTAGGACCTGTGCCAAGGGCCAGCCTGACCTAGGTAGCTAAGTGGTCCTGCTGAAAATCCTAGAAAACACTTACCTGGCTCAACTTCCCATGCTCTGCCTGAATTCTGTTTAAGATTTAAGCCTCAGGATATTGTCACAGGAGTGATGGTGGTTTTTCTAAGTAGTTACAATGGTAGCAATTAGATGTAAAAGAAGCTGATTCCTAAACAGAGTAGCTCCCTAAGGGAGGTAAAAGGCAGCTGGATTCTGGAGCCAACACCAAGTTGTCTTCATATCTAAGAAATTCTGAAATGTCACAGCTTAGTCCTCTAGGCCAGAGAACCCAGACGTTCTCTGTGTAATTCTGATTTTCTTTAAAATAGTAGATTACTTTTGTCAGGAAAAAAAAAAAAAAAAGCCTTTATTGACTGGGCACAGTGGGCTCACACCTGTAATCCTAGTACTTTGGGAGGCCAAGGCAGGTGGATTGCTTGAGCTCAGGAGTTCGAGACCAGCCTAGGCAACATGGTGAAACCCTGTCTCTACCAAAAATACAAAAGTTAGTCTGGCATAGTGGCTTGTACCTGTGATCACAGCTACTTTGGGGGACTGAGGTGGGAGGATCACTTGAGCCCAGAAGGTGGAGGTTGCAGGAAGCCAAGATTGCACCACTGCTCTCCAACCTGGGCAACAGAGTGAGACCCTGACTCAAAAAGGAAAAGAAAAAAAACTTTTAAGTTTTTTTATACACATACATTAAGCATTTTGTTTCAACCTAAAACATATAGATATACATTTATGAACCAGACTTTCTTTTCTTTTTTTCTTGAGACAGAGTCTCACTCTTGTCACCCAGGCTGGAGTGCAAAGGCGTGATCTTGGCTCACTGCAACCTCCACCTCCTGGGTTCAAACCATTCTCCTGCCTCAGCCTCCTGAGTAGCTTGGATTACAGGCGCCTGCCACCACACCTGGCTATTTTTTTGGTATTTTTTTTTAGTAGAGATGTGGTATCACCACGTTGGCCAGGCTGGTCTGAAACACCTGACTTCGGGTGTGATCCACCTGTATTGGCCTCCCAAAGTGTTGGGTTTATAGGTGTTAGCCACTGCACCTGCCCATGAACCAGACTTTCAATGAAGGTTACCATTGGATAAATTCATAAATCCATGGTTCCATCATGCTTAGAACACTGGTATCTCTAAGGCTAAAAAAATGAATTCCTCCATTCCCTTAATGACACCCTTTCAGCAAGTGATAACAATCAAATATTCACTGAGTGATTGCTAGGAAGTAAGTGAAGAATCAGGAGAACTGTTAGAGCCATACCAGAGAAAATCACAAGAAAGGCGGGACTGCAAAGATTTAGTGGAGGCTGTGAGAAAAGGTAAACCCTGTTAAGCTCATTTGCCTCTTCAGTCACCACTGCTAGATTTCTGTGATTCCCTTAGCTAGCCTTTCCCAGCCCCCTGGGATATTCACTCGCAAAGAAATACTGTCAAAATCAACTGGGTGATGATTAGGAGCCATTATCTCCCTGCTGTGCTGAAAGGGATACAGGGCTATCTGCAGAAACCTTTCATGACGGGCTGGAAAAAAAAAAAAATTCTGGGAAAACCAAAGTCAATCCACAGTCTTTTCATACTATTGGCTTGTTACGTTTACAAGGTGTTATATTTCTAAAGCAAACACCATAAGAAATGTGAAAAATTCATACTTGACTTAAAGGGAGGGAAAAAGTAAAGGGAACCATTTTGACAATGAACAGACATACCCAGATTCAAGAACTGAATAAATACATTTGTAACATTTTCTTGCTTGGCCCTGTGGAGCTCTGCCTTCTGTAGTCTCCCCATTGTCAGTCTCCAGTTCTCTGTCCTCTCAATTTGGATTTAGAATTATGGACAGAAGGTAACTAAAATCCAGTTTCTTGATGGAGAAAACTGGACCTGGAAAGTGAATTAAGTCTCCCAAAGTTGGCCACAGACTAAAAGTCTTGTCTCTTCATTCTGTCCAGTGTTCTTTTCACTCGGCTGCCTTTCTTGGCATTACTTCCCCTTAGTTTTGAAAACTACTTTCATTTATTATTTGTCCAAACTTATTGAGACTGAAGCTTCACAATATCTTTAATAGTTGCCTATCATCTACTGTCAATTTCTGGTTTTCACCTTTGAGGGAGCAGGTGCTGCAAAATATCGAGAATATTCTGATATATGTACTACAAAGATAATCTATTCTGCTTTAAGAGCTAGGAATGATTTATTGGAATAGATGTCACGGGATCATAAATTTCCTGGGTAAAGTTCATTATGATGGTCAACAATATCCAACAAAGTAGGAGGATTACTGAATAAAGTAAAAACCCACTAAAATTTGAATAGCATAATTGGTGCCTGTGCTATTTAAAAGAGCAGCTGAGATGTAATCTTTGAACCTTGAATCTTCGGGAAGTGGCATGATGTGGCAGAAAGAGCACTGTCTTGGAATTCAAAACAGTAAGGTGTCCATTCTGATTATACAATTTATGAGCTATGTGATCTTGGGTAAATCACTTGAACTTCTCTAAGCTTAATTTCATTATGTATGCAATGAAAAACAGAAATCCTGGCTATTTCAAACAGCTGTTTAAGGATTTAAATCAATAATATATAAGAGATTATTACAATTCAAAAGTCTGAGTCTATATGCCTCTGCATGATAGCAGAGTATCCTGTGTGTTGTATTCAACAGCATATTCCCAACAACTAACATAGTGTCTGGCACATGGTAAGCCTACAATAAATATTAAAGACATTCATTCATTAAATAAAGATAATTACAGGAAAAATGTCATTCTTATCACTATTTCTTGCTGTGGAAGTGTTTATGACGGCGATAAAGCCAAGTAGAAGAACAGAGCAGAGACAAAGGAGGCAAAAAAAGGAAAAAAATGATTGGTATCACCCCCTAGAACAGAAGCAGAGGTTGCAGAATCAAAAAAAGAATAATCAAAATGACCAATATCTAAATCTGCCCTTTTTCTTTCACTGCCTCATTCACCCCACCTCTCAATCCCACCACTGATTTTTCTTCTTTTAAGATTGCCTTTGGGCATCAACCTCATTAATTTCAGAGTCATGGTTAAGCCACTGCTTTCAGCATTTTTACTAAGACGTGTGTATGTCCTCTCTTCAGTCATTAGGAACAGTGTTATTTTTCATTTATATTGGATGTAACTAATTCAGAGTTCTTTCCTCTTAGCCCTCTCCAAAGACTACAATGGCCAGGGTAAAGACAGTGGACTTTAGGGACTACTTGAGAGGAATATCAGTATAGTTCATTTCTTTTTACTTCAACCTTGAAATGATTCTAGGTAAAAGTCCTATGGGATAGGTGACTGGTTGAAAATATATCTCGCACTGAGCTGTCCTTTCATAGTTTTATAGACGTGCTCTATCACACACACAGGAATTTTATAAAAATGTTTTTCTCTGCCACAGAGGTCAGGGTTTTGCAGGCATTTGGTGAATAGATAACACGCCTAAATGTCAGCTCAACTAAAGAACCATGTTACCCAGCTGGAACGCCTCGATCTTGGTACTTGGCAAACTTTGGGAACACCTCAAACCACATGTACTTTAAAGAATGCAGACAAGTCACAAAATTAATTCAGTCTAGTATGGCCAAATACTCTCAATGCACTTCTAAATCTGAACTAATTGATAGCCTCTCCTCCCCAAGTTACATTTGTTATAGCCAATTCAAATTGGTTCTAACTGGATTCAGATAAATTTCATCTACTTTTTGCTTTCACAAATATAACTGACAGGAACAAACTAAAACAGCTCTATCTGTAAAAAGTAATACAGTAATAAGACTTTGGACCTTGAAGCTTACAGAAGACTAATGAGATAATGTCTAAAATGTGTTTGAGCTGCATGTATGAAAGGCTCTATGGAGATAGAAAATATGATAAATAATGCAAATAACCTTTGTGTAAGGAAAGCTTCTGTCTTCTGGAGGACATAATAAGTATTAAATAAATACTTTACAAATATGTTCCTGCTAACCTTATCTGTCAACTCTAGCCCAGGTAGATTGAAAAGTACTATTATTCCCATCAAAACAAATAAGAATCTTAATTCCTAATGAAAGGTTTTCCAAGAAAATTCCAATTGGACTTTAGGTAATGCTTTCATATTAAGCCAAGCTTCCTACTTCAATTTCAGCTCTTGGTCCATTTTATTGTAAATGTAAAAGCACTAGTCCTGGGCCTCTCCAACTTTCCACTCTATTCAAGCCAAAGGGATCCCTGTGGGATTCTCTAGCTATACTAAATTGAAAAAACTCACAAAGCACACCCTCTTCGGGGTTCTTGAACCATCAATGAACACTCAACAAATTACGTTGTCAACAGTGACCACATAATGGACTTCAATAACTTAAAAGCTCAATTCAATTACCTATAAACCTTAATCTGCTCCTTCATGAAAAATCCCTTCATTTAAAAGTACACAAAACCTTTATTTCTTCTTATGACATCTCTTATCCCTAAAATTATATATAAGAAAACTAATTTTTTCATGAATTTTACAAAAAACAAAATGGGACACGAAATTAAGCAAAAAAAATTTCTGATGGGAATGTCAAAAACAGCTGGCAAACACTCATCTCACAAGCTAGCATAGGCCAATAAATCTTCCATTCTTTTGTTTAAAATCTGTATCATTTCACTTTTCAGAGCCTTACTTGACGACAAGTCATTACCTTTTTGAACTCATCCAATCTTTCTAGAATAATCAAGTTTAAAAAATTTTCTACTACAAAAATAAAAGTCTCAGAGGTGGGAAGAGCTTTGTGATAGTGTCTGATTTAGCCCTTGCCTACTGACTGGTGAATTTAGTTAACAAATATTGAAACTGATGACCTGTGGGCAGTGGGCCATCCTTGATCTTTCGGGATGTATACAAAGTAATATGACAACTCTGTCCCCTCAAAGGAGTTTACAGTCTACTAATGTTTTCCCAAAGTATCTGAGTACTTGGGAAGAAGGTATGAATGTAAAAATGAAGATTCCCAAGTTTCACCTCAGACTTAACTGATTCAGAAATTCTAGGTATTAAACCCAGAAATCTGCTCTTTAAAAAGCACCTTAGGTAATTCTTGTGCACAACGTTTGAGAACCACCACTCTGGTAGGTCTGAGACATATGCACAAATATCAGTTAGGAAAATGCTGAATGTAGGGCTTGTCTTTTAGGAACATAAAAGATTGATCAGTACCTTCCCTCATTAATGACAGATACAAACTGGAAAAAAAGAAGTCATCTCTTAGCCAAACCCACACATTCTTCTAAATCATATTCACCACTAAGTTGGATTGCGAGTTATCACTTTTATAAAAGAAATAAACTTAGTGCAGAAACCCAAAATTTCTACCTACCATTCTCCCTAAAATGCCTAATTCCCTGTGTGCAGTGGCTCACACCTGTAATCCCAGCACTTTGGAAAGCCAAGGCTGGTGGATCACTTGAGGTCAGGAGTTGGAGACAGGCCGGGCCAACATGCTGAAACCCTGTTTCAACTAAGAATACAAAAAAAAAAAAAAAAAAAAGAAAGAAAGAAAAAGAAATAAAATGACTAATTCACTGGATATTTAGTTTAGTTTCATTTAGCTTATGAATCACATATTTTAGCTTATTTTCTTCCCGTGAGAGTAGTATTCATAAGGAATAGTAATTTTCATCATATTTTTTCCTTTGACAGAAATACAAAAAATTAGTAGACATAAAAATGTTGGATTTAGAAACATGTAAGATATCTGGGCTTTAAGACAGCTCTTAGCAGAATTGCCATATACGGATTCTGTATAAGACCAACACTTTGTACACAGAAAAATCACCTGGGGAGTGGCTATCAATGCAAATGGCTGAAGAGTATGAGTTGATAAAAGATGGGTAACTGAATTTTTAACAAGCACCCCAGCTAATTCTAATGTGAATTGTTTTAAGAAAACACTACAGAAGTTTCAAGATTTCAAGATTCCAAGCTCGTGACACCCCAACCTGTCTTCATGTCTAGATCAATATATTAAACATAGTAGATTGCCAACACATACATATTTAAATAAATAATTTCATATTTAATTAAACTATAAAAGGGAACAAATAGGGGAATTCAGTTTACCTTATCACAGCCCACATTCTCTAGGTCAGAGCTGGGGAATCTTGTTGATATCATGAGTTGCCCTCCAGATCTAGCAGCCACATGCAGTAAAAAAGTAACTTTGCTTTGCTGTTGTTCCTTTAGAGAGTAAATAAAATACTCTAATTATGTACTTTTAAAATTAAAAATATACTGAAGGTGCATGTATGTAGCAAAGGGAATGGCTAACTGAGGTTGGAAGGAGAGTTATTCACTGGACATCGACAATAATCCAAGAAATAAAATTCTGAGGATCAAATAAAATAAAACCAAATAGAATCTGTCCTTGGTCTAAGCATCTCGCTGCTGATGTAAGGATAGTAATTTCCCCATTCCCACAGGAATTAACTGTGAACAATTAAATACTTGTGGTATTATCTAATTACTGATAATTCACAGAGAACTGAGAGATTCTTATCCTCACATCCTTTGGGGGAACCTGAATATGATTGGGTTCTGGGGTTGTAAGCTTTCTGTAAGTCTCGGAAGCATACTTTGTGTATTTAGCATGCTGTTTCTCAGATAGTCCACAAACCTGTGAAAGGAACACTGGCTTACTACTTACAGGTAGTAGTAAGAAGAATAACTGTTCGTGACCCTAAACAGTTAGAAGCTCAGCTTCTTCAGCTATAAAATGGGTACCCAGGTTGATCTGTATTCATGGTCCAGGTTCTTTGCACTCAGCCATGATGCTTCCCACGCCATGTGCTTAACTGAGGTTTATGTGGGAGGATCACATGAGATAATTTTTGTAAAAGTGCTCTGTAAGCTGTAAAGCACTATACAGATGAAGCGGATTATTATTAGTCTTTTACGAAGCCCAGCGATAAAGATGCAAAGTGACCCAGAAAAAGAAAACTGAGTAGACAAACCTGAAATACAACATCTCTAGCACCTAGAACAGTTACCCTGTACATGGTAGGTAGGTGCTTTGTAAGTACAGAGTGAGTAAAGAAAAACACAAAACAGGTTTGTGCCTCCTTATACTAGGTCTGATACCAAGAAGAAATAAATATACCCAAGGTCAATGAGAGTTTCATTCAACCATACAACACTGGAATACTCCCAAGAGCCTAAGATTTTAAATTAAAAATTACTTCATATGAAAGAGCACAGAAACATGAAATGTGACACACCATCTGCCATGAAATGGTTATATTCTTACCTCTTCAGTCTTTCCAATGCAGTCTTGCAGGGATACAGCACCTGGGTGAGGGTGTGGAGTGTTTTCCCTGCATCTGGTAGATCTACATAACTGTTCCTAGCAACCTCTTGAGGAAATAACACATTCTATAGAATGTTGGATGCTTAAGCTCTCTGTTTTGGATTTGAAAGGCTGCGTTTTAGTGATTTTTAAGCCAAACCAGATTTATCCCCTAACATCCCCCAACAAAAACACACAGAAAAGAAGAATGGTGGGGGGTGGGTAGGTAGAGAAGCAGTTATTCACTTTATAAAACAGTTCTCTATAGGATTCCTTTGTCAGTTTCCTAGACTATGTAAAATGTGATTCAAATTAAAATATTTAAATCACATACCCACAACTTGACATAGGCTGCTATTTGTAAAATAAGGCAAACCCACATTAGGAAATACCAAATTAAAAAAAAAAAAAAAATCAAGGGAACAAGTATTTTCTTCTGGGTGGCCCTAAACTGCCTTCTTTTTCCCCATTGCAAATGTATTTTTATGCTGGGTTACATTTCCAAAACAGGAGTGTTTTTTTCTATCGTTGAAATGAAACAAACAAGTTTGCTTTCAGAGCCACAGAAATGCCCAACTGTTAGGGGGGAAAAAAAAAAAACGTTTTCCACTGGCCGCTTGCCTCTCTTATCCCCATGCAACCTTGCCTATTGGCCCATTTCCCTAGGAGAGCCCCTGGGGCTGTCTGATGGAACTGATTGTAAAACTATTTTGTGCAGTAAAAAATTCGTTTCTTCAAAATCTGAGACCACCCAGAACATGCCCAATCTTTGGCAAATATCAACTGGTTTCCTCAGTATTTGACTAGCTGTACACCGAGTAACTGACCCGGGTTTCTGGGTCTTTATTTGAATAGAAATGAGGGGGAAATGTTTCAGAAGATGAAAAAAGGAAGGAAACCTCTCATCCAAAATCTATTCAAAATTCATTTTGTGTGTTTGGAAGGGGGAAGACAGAACAGTGCAAAGAGGCCTCCACCAGGCTAAACCGTCCAACATCCGCAAAAGCTTTTAAAATAAACTGCTCAGGGATCAGGGGTTTGCTGCAAGCTCCAGGTCGCTTGAAGCCCAGTCCCTCCGCTCCGAGCCCTCAAGCCTCCGAGGGTGGGTACCCCGCTTGCACGGAGAGCGGCGGCAGGGATCTCGGAGCTGGGTCGCCGACCGCCCTGGAAGCAGCGGCTCCCGGAGAACAGGCCCAGGCTTTTCTCGGCCCGCCGCATTCCTCTCCTTACAGCCTTGGCTCTCACATACTAGGTGCTCTATAAATGTGGACTAAGGAAGCGAAAAGTCTGAATCTGTCCTCACGCCCTAGAGGCGAATTCTGGGGCGCGCGGTTTTATTGAGACCCACTCCCACATCGCGTTTCCTGAAGTAACCTGACCTCGGCTCTGCGGCCCCAGCAGCTGGAGAGCCACGGAGAAGGCGGGCTGCGGGAGACAAGATGGAGAGCCTGCGGGAGAGGGACAGAGGCCGCGCTGGCCGCGAGCTGGGGGGCCCACCTGACTGCCGTGCCGCCCGCCCGGCCCAGCGCTCCCATTGACAAGGAGGTCCGCGCCGCCGCCGCGTGGGGCGGGGGCGGGGGCGGGGGCAGGGGCGGGGTAGGGCGCCCCGGCGCGCGCCCGGCCCCACGCCCCGCCCCCGTCAGCCTCGCACGCGCCCATCCCGGGGGAGCCGCGGGCTGGGAGGGAGCTTGGGGGAGGGGGAGGATGCTCCGCGAGCGCGCGCGCGCGCCGCCGCCCGCTGACGCGGACCCCTGGCGCGCGCCTCCCCCGCCCCGCGTTCTCCCAGTCCCGGGGGCTCGGCGCGCGCCCCTGCTGACGTCAGCCGGCGGCCCGCGGAGCCGGGTGCGCAGAGCCGCTGGCGCACTCGCGCGCTGCGCTCGCCTCCTCCCCCCGCCCGGGCCCTGGCGCGCGCGCGCTCCTTCGCTCTCCCATTTTTTTTTTTCCCCTCCCTCCCTGCCTCTCTCTCTCTCCCTCTCCCTCGAGCTCCCGGCTGGCCGCGGCTCCCTGGCGCTCTCCCTCTCTCTCCGGTAGGCTCACCGAGCGATGCGAGCTCTGGGAGACAGCAACGCCGCCTCCCGCTAGAGACCTGCCCCCCGGTCCGGCCCCCTGCCCAGCCCTGCCCAGCGCGCGGGGGTCGGCGAAGGCGTCGCGGACGCACCGACGGCTGAAGAGCGGCGATGCACATGCACTAGCAGCACCCCCTAACTCACTCCCTCCACATCCCGCGCCGCCGCCGCCGCCTCCGCCACCTCCTCCTCCTCCGCCGCCACCGCCTCCTCCTCCAGCAGCCGCGGCAGTAGGACCCACCCTGCCCCCCACCCCACCCTCCGTCGGCTCCGGCTGCGGTTCCAGCCTCGACTATTATTTTATTTATTTTGGGTCGTGCACAAGCCTCAGTGCCTGCAGCCCGCGCCTCCTCGGCCCGCGGGCGCCTCCTCCCTTGGCTCCGGAGCCCCTGACCCCGGCCACCCTCGATTCGACACCCCCAGACCCCCACCAGCTGCCGCGAGTCTCCGCTGCTGAAATCTTGTTAGCGGCTGTCTTTTTGGGGGGTTCTGGTTACCCGACATTTTTGTTTCCAGCCCAGGAGAGGATATCGTGATTTTCCCCCCTTGAGCCCAGGCTCTGCTCTCTGGGGGGGTGGGGGGCGCGCCGAGCCGGGGAGCCGTGCCAGCGGAGTTGTGCGGGCTGTGGCAGGGAAGGGGCCACCATGGGATGTACTCTGAGCGCAGAGGAGAGAGCTGCCCTCGAGCGGAGCAAGGCGATTGAGAAAAACCTCAAAGAGGATGGCATCAGCGCCGCCAAAGACGTGAAATTACTCCTGCTGGGTAAGGACCGTCGCTACCACCCCCATCCGCGACCCCGGCCACTCCGCACCCCTGCCGCCAGCTCCCCCACCCCACCCGCGCCCGGTAGACCTGGTCCCCAAGTTGGCACCACCATGTGCCCAGGATCGCCCACCCCCTCGCATGCCTTAGTCTCCCCCTCCCCCTGTTCCTTTAAGCTGACACTTACCAGTTTTTCCCCACTGTCTGTCCCAACAGGGGCTGGAGAATCAGGAAAAAGCACCATTGTGAAGCAGATGAAGTAAGTCCCTGTGGCACTGGGATTTGTACTTTTATTAAGAATAATTTTTAAAATCGTTTTTATTACCTTGCTTACTCCACATTGCTCTCCAGGCCTGTTTTTTAATTCGTGCACACACACACACACACACACACACACACGCCCCTATATTTGACTCCCCTCCTCCACTCCCTACGTTGGTTCTGGGTCCTCCACCCCAACTCCCGGGTGGGTGTTTTTTGGGAGGGGGAAGGGGAGCGCCTGTAGTTGTATGAATGACAGCGTCCGCCATATTGATCAGAACATCACACTATTGGCATGATTATGATCATTACTCTTGCTTGTGGAATATTTTGTGTCTCACTGCCTCCATTTCTGTGTTTGTTTCATTCTGTCTCTATTTCTCCTCTTCCCTCCATACCTCCCTATCCCCGAAGGTCCGTAATCCCGCTTCCCCTGCTCTTCTCCTGGGGCAGTGATTTTGAACTTGGCTAACATGGAGGGGACCCAGCCCTAGACTGGGGTGGAGGATCAAGTGTCTGCTGTTCATGCTTTTGGTGCTGAATTGGAGGCTGTTTTCTACGTCTCCTCGCCCCCCCCCACCCAAAAAAAGACGGCCAGGTTTAGGGGAGGGGTCGTGTGCTAGGGGAAGGAGTGGGTTTCCAAGCGGATGTGACTCGCACAGTTTTATCCAAGGTAGAGGTGGAAGGGGGAGGGAAGCTGCCTGTGAGGCTGAATGTCTGCCCCTTGCTGCCCCCAGCTCCTCTCCTCCCCCCCGCTCCCAGCATTGCTCTCCCGATACCCGCAGTTTTCCTTCGCTCCGTGGCCTTTATCAGTGTATTTATTTACACTCTGCATAGGCCATGTTCCATGCAATCTACTCACAATGCGGATTTCAGGCCCCACTTTCCGCCGCCCCCTTCTGCCTTAGCTATCAGTTTCCCCTCCTAATTAACTGGGGGTGGATTTGAGTGATGGTTGAAAATTTAAACAAAATGGGATATTCCTTCCCTGCCACACTTTCTCAATAAGGAGCCTCGCCCCTCCTTCCCACTCTCAGGCTTGCTTCTTGCCCTATCCACCCGGCAATTCCTGTTGAGCCTACAGGAAGCTTTGCTTGGGGAGGGGGTGGCTGGCAGCGAAGGGGTGTGCGCCCTCGGGGCCTCCTGCTTCCGTTGGCCTGTCAGTTCAGGACGGAGGAGTTCGTTAGGACCGTTTAGCGAAAATTCCACGTCGCTTTGCTGTGACACCTTCGTGCACACACAGCTCCTAATTAGGGGTTGCTGTACAGTAAACAAAAATGATTATTTTTCAACTTGACAGAGTAGCCGAAGTAATTGCATCGCGTAGGGAAACAATGGAAAATAAAAACCCCTTTCGTGGGAAGCTGGGAGTAGGAGATGAAGCATGCTTGCGGTTTCAGAACCAAGATGCAAAAAATCTTGCATGTGTAACAGGCATGACAAGCGGGTTCTAGGCGGCGCCATGATGGTAGGGAGTAGCGACTCGGAGACAGTTTCCCCGTCTGCTTGACATGTTCTTATTTTCGTTCGAGAGCTCCCTGGGGCTTTCTTCGAAGAGGCCCCTTCGGCTCGCCGCACCCTTCTGAACCAAGGGTAATTTAGCTCGGGGTTTCTTGGGAGCTTGTGCAACCCAAATGGATGGGGAAGCGGGGCCTGGGGAATTGCTCTTTGCAACAAGGTGCATGTTGCATCTGTCTGGAGCCCTTGCAGATCAGTAAATGCAAGCCGCGCCACTCCTTTCTCCCGAGGGGGGACGTTTTAAAACTTCAAAAGTCTGTAATCAGCAGTGGAGGACTCGAGCCCGGTAGACGCCCCAGCCACTGGAGCTGGATGAGGTTTCAGGCGTTGCAAGTGGTGGACAGCGCCCAGCCGAGGACAGAAAAGTCGATGGGGCTCAGTTCGGCAACGCTCGGTTAGGCTCGGTGCGGTCTGGGCGCGGGGCTCGGAGAGAGTCGGCGGTGTTCGGAGCCGAGTCTGCGCTCCGGCGGAGAGAGCCGAGCCGCTTCGGAGGGGGTCGAAAGCATTCGGAAATGCTCGTGGGAGGGGAGCGCGCAGAAGGGGCAGAAGGAGGGGGACAGGCCAGAGTCTGCAAATTAACTTTGGATCCGCTAAAGAACTGCTTTTCCTGAACATGCCCCATAAATTAGGCTGATTTAATGAGAAGTTTAAAAATATATACTGAATCCCCCAAAGGGGTACCTCACCTTTTTTTATTCAAAGAGAGCTGAGCTCTCTGGGGAAATAGGTGTGCCACTTTAGGATGAAAATTCATAATTATGTACTGGACAGGAAATCTTAAATGAAGGCTGGATGTAGACTTCCCAGAGGAAGTCCTGTGTGTCTTGTATTTGGTTACCCCCAGGAGGGGAGAAAATGAAGTGAGTGATGTTTGAGATTGTTAAATCAGAAATCAGAGCATTTCTTCTCTTTCCCTACACTTCTCCCCCCTCGCCTTTTTTTTCACCCTTACAGGACAGCTTTTTCAAGAAAAATGTTAGGAAAAACAGATTTTGTAAGTAAAACTTTTTTTTTTTTTTTTTTAAAGAAAAGCACAATACACCAACTCTCTTTAAGAAGTAGGGTAGGTCTGTTCCAAAGGTCTATCACAAAGGTTTCTGGTCCCTGGTTTGCCACAAGGGACCCTGGGATCCTGTCCTCCTGAAGCATTCATGAATGGCAGCTTTCCCTGTGAGCCCTCCAGCTTGGCCTGAAATACATCAGATCAGGGCCTTGTGCCAAGCTGAAGGCAGGACTTGTTTTATTAACCACAAAATGTGGGATTGGTGTCACTGTATCCTAGTGACAATTTTTTTTGAGTCCTCCCTTGCAGAAATGGTTTTTGAGATGGCCACTTGACTGAGAGTCACTTCAAGTCAGGAAAATTCTACTGTGGGTGGTGCCAGACCCGAAAATCTAGATGGCATTTTAGAAAGCAGTTTCTAACTTCCTTGTGAAAGTCCATTATTGGTGACCAACCTATCAGACCATATGTAAGGGTTAATTAGGAGGCTGTGTCATTTCACCTGGATAGATGAAATTCAACAGAGAGCCCTCTTTAAGTTATACCCCAGGATAACCCATCCTAGGGTATAACTTAAAGTTAATTTTAAGTTATGGGTTACCCTAGGGTATAACTTAAAATTAAGTTATAGGCCGCAGTATAATAGCTCAGCACATTGGATTGAGAGGAAGAATATGGATATTTGGACATCACTGAATAAAACCCCTTCTATTCAGCATTTCCAGAAGAGCAAAGAGTCATTCCATTGAGCCTGTGTTCTCATCCATGTTGTGGTGTGCTAATTAGAAGAAACAGCCTTCCATATATTCCCATAGTAACTGAAGTTAAATGATAAAGGACTGGCTGGCAGTTGCTATTTAGAACAAAGGGTTAACATCTTCATCAGCCTAAGAGCATTGCAGAGATACTGACATAAAATTCTTCTGCTTGATACCTGTTGTAAGGGGAAACTTGCATCTGCTTAAGAGATACCACAGTTTAGAATGTCATTTGAAAAATCTGATTCTCAGTACTTACATTAAAATTTTTATTTGAACATAGTGTTTGGGGTTGTTTTTTTTTTCCCTTACGTGTGTGATTGTGAATTCGCGTTAGGGAGTTCTGTGTCAGACAATCCAAAACACTTGAGTACTGAGAAATAAACAGTGATAATTGTGATAGCACAAATATAATTTTATACATATCACATGTGAGTAATTAGTAATTCTTTTTTGTGCATGGCATTTTAAATAATTTTGCTTGTTAGGGAGTGGTGACCTCACCTGTGATACAGCTTCATCATGTTGTAGTCAATCAATAAGACTCTGAGTTATTCAGACCAATCAAACATTTTTAAAAGAACTGCCAATTTTATTCAATTACCAACCCCTTACAAAGAAATCTTTTAATGAGTTGTAATTTTATCAGGCGTAGAATTGACAGAATATCACTTTAAGTGACTTCCCAGTTCCGAACAAATAGTGACACCCACTTGGACTGTGTACCTGGTGAAAATGTAAAACAGACTGTGGAGTTGTTCTGGGAGCCACAATTTGCCCTCATTCGAGATGCTGAGTTTTCTGTAATGTTGAGTTCAGGCTATCCATTTCTGGAGCATTAAGTGGAATTTTTAGAAAGCTAGAGAGTTCGAAGGTGGCCATGATGCATTGCTTGCTAGCTGGTAGTCTTTACCAAAATGGGCACAATAAAATAGAGCACTTTGGTTGTGCGTCCATTCCCGCAATACCTGCTTAGTGCCATTTTAAAACAAATTTAAGAATTTGCCTGATGAAGATGTCATTACTCATACAAACATTCCAGCCTGATAAGTGGGATATGATTGAGAGAACAGACCCCACCCCGTCGGGAAAGGCTGTCTCAAAAGGTTACCTGTCAGCAAAAAGCTGATGGATTTTTCCTCCCAGCTGACCCTGACTTTGTAATTAGGGTATCTACTGTTTGGTTTGAGTTCAGGGCAAGCTTGCATTCTTCTTGATCTTAGCCAAAAGGCCAAAAAGCGATCAAGCTTGCATTCTTTGAGCACAGTGCTCTTCAGCACCTACTAACTGACAGGCATTCAAGGAGGTGAATAGCAACCTGCAGCCATTACTCTATGAAAGTGCAGCCCTTTAAAAGGGCATTTTCCACACTTGCCCGCAGGGTCCCACATTGGGGTAGTATTCCACAGAGATCCACTCTTCTAGATTTGTAGACTTGTTATTTCTGCAGTCATCTGGTTGGCTGCTTTGCCTCCCTCCCTTCATCCCGTCTCTATGTTTATTCAAATGGATGCACCTTGCTCTCCAGAGACAGCGACAGCGCGAACAGAATGTCAGATCAAGTAGCAGATGAGTTCTCTTTTCCTGATGGATGGTGCTCTCTCCTTCCTTACTGTGCACTGAGCTGTAAATACCAGCAGACCTTCCTGCCAGAAGAGTGGCAAACAGTCCACCTGATCTCCTTGGGAGTCAGCTGTGGAATTCTTGAACCTCAGTTACCTATTGGATTCTGAAGTGGAACCTGTATGCTTGTTGAAAAGGGTTGTTGCCAATTAGATTAAATGGGTGATGCTTCATGAGGATCAACATGACTGGAAAAGAATGCAGAAGGGCTGTTCTATGTGTGAACAGGGCTGGATTAGATTTATGATGCCCAGAGTGGGAGTGCTGTCTTGTTTCTTTTAACACATGGAACTCCCAGATTATATTGTGCTGCTTCACATGCCACATCTGCTAAAGATAGGACAAGATCACTCATGTTTTACAGCTGCTCACAGTACCCTAACTCCATTAACACCAGAGATTTAATATGAGTAGAATGAGGCCCTGTTTTTCTGATACGTGCTCAGCCCATTTGCATGCTGGGACTTGACTCCCTGTCTCCCAGGGTGTTTTCATTCTCATTTCTTATGGAGCCGGACAGACCATTATCAACAGAATACGTCTTGATCTGAAAAACAACAGAAAATCTGGTAAAGGGGTGATTCCCAACTGAAAAAAAGAATATTTGAAAGAGTTACCCTCAAAATCGACACTAACAGAGAAAACTTTTGATTCTGACAAAAGAAAAATTGTGTGCCTATGTTTGTACATACCCACAGAGTGTGTGGGTTGACAAATGGCAAATGCTATTAGAAGAGCTCTCATCTCACTTTCTTACTGATTGCAGTGTCATAAAAAGCTTGAAGGTGCTCAAATGAACTCCATCCTTAAGAATTTCTTCAAATATGTGTCACATTCTTATTTTCTTCCATCCCTCTCATTTACACACTACTGGTGGAAAGGAACCTGTACAACAGATCCATGATTAGCATGGAGGGAAAGGAGAGGAGAGAGCAGTGACCTGTTAACTGGTTCAGAAAAGTAGGTAGTTTCTTGTGTTTAGACAAGCAGCTTAGCATGCCTCTCTAAAATTGAGAGCTTTTATCTGCTGAGCCATCTTTAGAAGCAGTTTAGCAAGCTTCTCTAAAATTGAGAGGGGGTTAAAAGCAATAACTTTGCAAACAGGCTGCCTGGCTTCAAATCTTGGCTCTACTGCTAACTAAATGTGTGACCTTAGACAAGGCACATAACATCTGGTGCCTCAGTTTCCTTGCCTGTAAAATGGGACTGATAATAAAAATAACTACTAATAGGATTGTGGTGAGCATGAAATGAGCTAACATATAAAATGTGCTTAGAGCAGTGTCTAGAACGTGGAAATCATTATACAAATGTTAGCTCCAGTTTTTAGTCCTTTGATTGACTAGTGGGTGTTCCCTTCCCATATGGAGTTCTCTTGTCAAGTAAGTATGTGGGACTTAGCCGCCCTGAGAAGCAGAAGGGGGGTGCTGTGGTTCATGTTCATGGCTTCTTCCCCTTGCCTGCTCTGCAGCACCAGTTATATAACAAACTGTGTTGTCATAACTGATGTGACATTTTTGATGGCGCAGCTGCTTCAGCCCAAGAGGCTGGGGTGACATTTCAAAGGGTGGGAAAGAGCACTGAACTGGGAGTCCAGGTCATTAGCTCTGCCTCTGCCCCTCCGAGGGCTCAGTCTCCTGAAAGAGTTGGACCAGGGATGCCCCAAGCTCCTTCCCTGTTGTCACCAGTGTATGAAATTGGGAATTCCCTTGGCTTTCAGGGTCTTGATGTTCTCAGTATTAAAGCATGAATTATAGTTTTATCCTGTGGGGGTGTGTAGTATCCATGGAAGTTCTTTTAAGGCTAAGTTAATTGCAAAATGGCAACCTCAACCAAAAGCTTTGTCAGCCAGGAAATTTGTAGTTCTGAGAGGCAATTTGAGAAAAACACCTCTAACCAAACTTTTCATGCAGACGTGGTTCTTAAACTATAGAGGAGGATCTGAAAGTGTCTCATTAGTAAGAAACAGGATGTTTCTGGGAGGAGAGAGCCAGTGACATTAGAAGAAAAGTGGTTTTTCTGTGGCTTCCAGGATGCTCAGAAGTGGAGACACCAGTGGCATTCACCATATGAAGATGCTTGCCTGGGTTAAGGTGTCTAAACCCCAGGGAGCTGGGAGATTTGCAGACTAGTAAGAGGGGAGAATCAGGATAACTGTTTTAATTTTGATTCACTCTCTCATTTGACTTTGGGCAGATCATTTGGCCACCTTGGGCCACAATTTGTTCATCTGTTAATCGGGATATGGGTTTTCACCATAGGATTTCTCAGGGCTCTTTCAGGTTTCCAGCTCTAAGATGCAGTAAATGCAAAGAGAAACTTAGAAGCCTGAAAGGCAGTGGGGAATAGTGGGAGTATTTACCACCCACAGCTTTTATCTGCTGAGCCATCTTTAGTTCTAATTTTCTTTACAGAGAAGAGGAAAAACATTGTGCTTTTCATAGCACAAAAAAAAAATTAAAGTAAAATAAAATCCTGCAAGGCTAATAGTTGGTGCCCTGAATTTGTCCCCCTACTCTCTTGATTTGTCAACCATCCTAGGACCAAGCAGAATGGAGAAAAGAGAAAGGGAGAATAATACATAAGACTAGGACTTCATAGGTAACAATTTACCTTGGATTCTCTGCCTGTGTCTTAGCCAACAGATATGTTTTCTGTAGAATATTGTTACTTATGAGAATCTCCATGCTTTAAAATTGACCCTGGAATCACCTACTGCCAGGGTCTCAGATCACTAATGCATATTGTATATTGTAAATTAATTAGGTGTTTATGTGTCAGTATCCCTTGCTAGCCTGGGTGCCCCTTCCCACCAGGGTTTCCTAAAGCAAGGATGTTACTTATTTTTGCTCACCGTATAGCACCAGGCCCAATGCCTGTCACAAAGGAGATATTAATAAACGTTAGTTGAAGAAAAGAAAGGGTATGAGGTATGCAAGGACTGAACCTTATTATTCTATGTAAACCAGAATGATCACATTGAAACCTTTTGGTGCCCATGGGATGTGTTCATCGTTTTCAATCTATCATCTTTATTTGTTTATCAACCTATGAGCAAAGATAGTCATCAATTCCATTTTATAGAAGAGGAAGTGAAGTTCAAAGAAGTAAGGTGGGTTGCTCAAGGCCACACAGCTTAGAAGGTGACAGGGTTGTATTCAGGCAATGGTTTTTCTAATTCTAAAACCTGTGTTCTTTTCATTGTAACTCCACACCTTTCTTACTAGACTACCACCAGCATGGGCAGTATAGACCATGGGCAGTGGAGACTAGGACCTCACACCCAGATGGTGATTGCAGCAGCCATGGTTGAGAGAATAGCAAGTGCCGAATTGGTGCTGAGTTCCTTCTGGAAGTGGTAGTAATGATCATATATCACACCGATCTGGACATCAGAGTATTCCCTAGCAACCATCTAGGCAGGCCCTGAAATAATTTTCCATTCCTGCCCCAAAAATGGGGGCCATTTTCAGATTTCAACAGAGAGAAGGCTCTGGCTTTGGTAGAGGCAGGTGTCTTGGAGAACCGTGGAAAGACAGGATGGTAGGAAATCCATTCATCTGTCCATCCATAATCATTTATGATTGCCTACTTTGTGGGTAGCATACACACAGTGTCATGGAGGTAGAGAGGAAGGCCTCAGTCTTTGGCCTGAAGGAACTCATGGACTGGAAGGAGCTACTCGTAATAGACTCTTGCACTTCAGGGTAGGAAGGGCCACGACATCTGTATGCACAGTGTGCTGTGAGAGAACAGAAGACACCTTTAGGCAGGCAGTTCACAGAAGATAGCCAAGAGAAAGTGGCATGTGAACTAAGCCTTTAAAACAAGTGGTAGTTCACTGGGTTGAAAAAAAAGGAATGCCAGGCAGAAGGACTGGCATGTGCAAAGGCATTAAGATATGTCACCACATAGAACATGCTTGGAGTGGAAAATAGTTTGATTTGACTGGAGCAAAATATGTAAGAGGAGTGTTAAGAAACAAGGAATGAAAGATGGGACAGAAACCAGATCATAAAGGCCTTATCTATTGTGCTAAGGACTTTGGATTTTATTCTGAAGATAATGAGATGCCACCTGAGAGTTGGCATTAGAAACCTGTGTAGACTGGAAGGGATCACTCTGGAGGTTGGGAGACCAGATGGAAAGTTACTTCTGTGACCCAGGTGGGAAAAGATTAAGAACTAAGTTAAAGCAGTGGTAGTGTGAGTGGGGAAAGGAAACAGATTCAAGAGATATTTGGGCAGTGAAATAATTTAGCTGACTTGATGATCAGCTGGAAGAGCATTGAGGAGGAGACAAATTTTAATGAGTATTGACAAAAATGAGTCCGGATCCCTGGTTTGGGCTACTGGTGGATGGTAGTACCATTCCCTGAGATGGAAAAATGCAGGAGGAAGAGAGAAGACTTGGGGAGACAAGTGATGACTACATTTGATCATGTTGATGATTCTTGTGGATCACCTGAGTGGAAGTGGGTTAGATAGGACACACCTGGGGAGAGAGGTCAAGTTGAAATTCTGTGGTGCTTTTGAGCAGTGAGAGCCATAAAGTTGGTAACCTTAGTAGGCTGAATGAGAAGGCGAGAGAAGGCAAGAATCTGTCTCCCATCACACACACGTCCCAGCTCCAGGAAATGAGAATAATTTAGGAAGAGGGACCTGTGAGGGAAACTGAGAAGGGGCGATCTGAGAGATGAAAACCAAAACCCAAGGCAGAGTAGCATTATGAAAGTCAAGGAAGAAAAGACTTTCAAGGGCAGGAAGTGGTTAGTTGAGTCAGATATTGCAGTAGACAGATAAGATGAAGATTGGCAGGTGTCCATTGAGTCTGGCAAGTTGTTGGTGACCTTGGCAAGAGCAGTTTCAATAGACTGATGGGAGAAAAGCCAAACTGCAGTGGAGTTGAGAAATGTATGGGATTGAGGAAATCAGTGGAGGACCCCCGTCCCTGCCCAAAAGAAACGTGGGCTACAGAAAAAAGGGATGAGAGGTAGGGAGGGGAAGAGTGGATTTGGGGTCCTGGGAGGGCTTTGCTTTTATTGCTTATTTGGCTAACATGGGGGTACTTGAATCCACTGGGAAGTTATACAGAGCACTGATGAATGGAAAAGTTGAAGGTATAGGAAAGAGGAAGCAGTAGAAGGAACACAGCCCCTTAGGGGATGGGCAGCTTGTGATGTGAACGTGCGTCTTCTTCCCTAAGACAGACAGGAGGGCAGTAAGGATGGGAAGTATGTAAAGAAATTCAAGGGCAGAATGGTGAGGATAGGAAGTTGAGGGAGTTCCTGCCTTAGCATTTCTTTTCTTTATGAAGTAAGAATTAAAAAGCAGCTGTGCTTATTTACTGGATGCCAAAGACCAATAACATTTATTCTATTCAAACCACTCATTTATTTGTCTAACATTTGTTTCACATCTATTATGTGTTAGGTACTGTTCTGGGTGCTTGGAGTGTCAGTGATGAACAAGTCAAGAGGAATTGCCAGAGGAATCAGGCAATAACCTCATACACAAACAATCGGACATAGTAATTGCAGGTCCAGTTTCTGCCTTCAGAGAGTTGCATCAGTTGGAAGAGACAAATTCGATTCTCCAAGTTGCAGAAGAGGCAGTGACAGAATTTGATTGGGACACAGGTTCAGGATTGAGCTGGGAGGGAACTGGGTGGAGAAGTGAGAGGCGTGCACACCGTTGTTTTACTCCACCCAGCTTCACTCATTGCAGGCTGTTCCAGTGGTGCTGCCCGTCACTGCCCCCTGCTGCTTGAAGAGAGAAGTGGGTACATGGCACAGGCCTTGCCATTCACAGGGTCTCTGGCCACAGTGATTGGCCCAGGGATGGGCATGTGACTCAAGTGAGGCCAATCATTGTCCTTCTCTGGAATTTTATAGTCACTGTGAGAAAGAAGGTCTTCCCCTGGGATCCCAGCAAGGTCCTCACTGGGCTGGAATCATGAAAGCTTGAGCTAGCTGTCTGTGGCCATGTTTCCACATCTCCATTATCCTCTGCAAGGAGGAAGCGTACTTATCACTGGAGAGACTGAGGCTTTGGGAGACTGGAGGACAAGAGAGAGAATGGAGAGAAGGTACAGAGAGAGGAAGCCAGAAAGACATCTGACGGTGATACTGGAATCTCTGGAGCTGGTTCTATGGAGCTGACAGTTATGTGAATCAGTAAATCTCTTATGTTACACAAACTGATTTGAGCCAGGATTCTGTCCCCATGACCAAAGTCACGCTGACAAAAAGTGCAAGGCCTTCCAGGATCTGAACTAGAATGAGCTAAAGTACAAAAGCAGGCCTTGGACATTCAGGACAGCACCAGGGAGTAGCAGGCAGGCTCCTGTGATGGAAAAGCTGGGATTTGTGGGACTATGAAGAGAGGTGACTGGAAAGGAAGAGTAGGGCTGGATTGTAGGGCTCCCTGATCGTTTTTCTAAGGGGTATATAGTGTGCCAAGTCAGGAGAGCCTGCCAGTGAGAGGCTAGAGATGAGGCTTTACAGCAAAGAGATTTTTGCAGTCTGACCTAGGGAATTGGTAGGAAAGGCAATGTGAAGTTGGAGAGGGGAGAGATTTTGGAGGCAGGAGAGATGACCACTGGTGTCTAGTTGAATGAACATGAAAAGAGTGTAGATCAGAGAACTCCTCTTTTTGAACCTGTGAGATGGTGTTTAGTTATGCCATCGAGTTAGGAAGCACAGGAGCAGGAAAGAGATAGCAGAGGGAAGATGGCAGGTCGCCCATCAGCATGAATTTCAGGTCCTTACAGGATAGCAGGAAATGTTCAACTGTTTGCTTGGGAGGTAGTTCTGGCATTTAGAAGAGAGATCTGGGATAGAAGAAAAAGTGGGCTTCGCTACCCTTGTGGTTGGGCCATGAGAGTGGATGTGGTGTCCCTGGGGTTAGCCTGCAGATGGCCAGGAGAGGGAGGGTCCAGGGAAGGGGCCCACCATTGTGGCAGTGAGGAAGGGCACCTGCCTTCAGTAGACCCACAGGTAGTTCCAACTGGCAAAGGAGCCAGAGAGCAGAGGAGCAGGAGGCAAACCCAGAGCACCCCCACAGTGGATCCACAGGAAGGGAATTTGCTTCAGGAATTCTGGGCGGTGAGCAGGGTTCTGTTTCATGGCATTGGCAATTTAGATAAGGACTGAGGAAAGACCGTTGTATTTGAAGCTATTGTGGGCCTTTAAAAGTATGGTTTCAGTGGAGGGAAAGAGAGAAAAGCCAAACTCAAGAAAATTTTATGGTAGAAATAGGTCAGGATTGGGAGTCAGGAACCCAGGTTCTTACCCCAACTCTGTTCCTTTTGAGCTTGATGGTCCCCAGGCAAGTTCCTTAACTTCCCTAGGACTTAGTATTCTCACTTATACAATTAGGAAACTGGACTGCATGATCTATAAGCTTCTGCTGCAGTCCTGACGTCATAATTTGTATCTTCCTGTCCAGCAAAACAGATGTTCTTGTGGCAGAGGAATTCCCGTCCTTCTCCCTTGGCCACCCCCAACTGACATAATAAATTATTTTAAAAATTAAGCTTTCAGAACTCTAGTGCTAATTGAGAAAGAAAACTGGGACATCAGCTCAGGGAATTATGGATACCAGTGCATGTTGTGTCCACGTATACCCTCCACTGAGAATGTGGGGCCCTGGGAGGTAGGAAATTGTCTTGTAATACTGTCTGGGTTACAAGACCAGGATGGTTTGATGCTCTTCCATAGGGAGAAATGCTGAAGGTGGTTCCACAGTACAAAGACAAAACAACTCCTGGGGTCCCCCTCTTTCTGGATTCACATGGAAAGAAGAAGGAAGGCTGTGAATCTGAGCTGGCTGTGTGTAGGAGCTCCAGCCAGGGCAGGCAACAGAGCTGGAGGGACCCATGCCTTAGGAGATGGACAAGCCTGAGGGCAGCAGTGGGCAAGGGCAGGAGAGGCACACATTTATCTCTCTGGTACTCTGTGGCCTCATTGGTGGGAGGACCTTGGGGAAGGGATGGTAGAATGGCAATGTGGAGAAAGAACCTAGTTCTGAGCTGTGGCCATTCTTCCTACTCCTAATTCCCCATGTGCTATGGAGGCCCTGTTTCTTCTTTGAATTCTTTCCTTAGAATTTCAACCACGTGGCCCTCGCTATTCCCTGTCTTCTTTGGTGTGCATTTGTTCATTCTGTGAAGGCCATTGGAAGACCAGCCATACTTTGGCACTTTCTCAAGTTTCTAGGAATAGATCCCTTACTAAGATAGACAAGCTTCCTGCCCTCAAGAACCCTGCAGTTTTAGAGAAGGAAGATAGTACAGGAATAATCGAAGGCAAAGGTCATTTCATATAGTCATACATGTTCTAAAGGAGGAAATTAGTATTAAATAATGGAGAGGGATTGGGGGAGATGAGGGATAAAAAAGCAGGTCAGGAAAGATTTGAGGAAGAGGGAACAGCAGATGCAAAGGCCCTGGGGCAAAAATGAGCAGAAAGAAGGGGAGCTCTAGACCACAGGCAAGGAAAAGTGGCACACAATGAGGTTAAAGAGGCTGTTAGGAGCCATTGTTCAGGGAAGGCCTGTTGGCCATGGAGAGACATTTGGGTTTCATTTTGAATGCCATGGGAGATTGACAACTTGACCTGACTTATGCATTAAAAAGATACCTCTGCATCCTGGAAAAGGCAAAATCACCGGGATGGAAGTTACATCAGTGGTTTCCAGGGAATTGGGTGCAGGTAGAGCCTGAGGGGCAGGATTGACTTGCAAAGGGTCACAAGGGACTTTTGTGGGTGATGTAAATATTTTCTCTCTTAATTATGGTGGTGGTTATACACTGCGTGTATGTATCAAAAGTCTTCAAACTATACCTAAATAGGGTGAATTTTACTCTAAGTAAATTATACTTCAATAAACCTGACTTATAAAATACATATTTTTTAATCAAAAAAAGAATTGCAGTGAGGCTTAGCAGAATCTCTTTGGCTGTCCCGTGGAGGGTGCATGGCAAGGAGCAATCTTGGAAACAGGAATGGTTGCACAGTCCAAGCCATACGCCCCCCTCAATGCTGTTCTTACAATTCAGCCTGTATTATGCACTGTTCCTAGTGGCTTCCTTACATCAGCTTATTGATGTGTATTCCTAGTTTTCCTGTTTACCAAGCTTTTCCTTCAAAACTGGTTTGAAACCTCAATGTGGGTAGTAACCATCTGCTTCTTTTGTGTGGGCCCATGGGAGATGCTTATTACATATTACTCTCCTTACATTTAAGTGGCGTTTAACATTTGCAAGCAATTCATTATCTCCTTTGAGCCTTACAACAACCTTGTCAGGCTGCACGTATGTTACAATGTTCCCATTTTACAGATGAAGAAACTGAGGCAAAAATAAGCCAGCATAGCAGTATGAAAGAAGCATGAACTTTGGAGATGTGGGCTTTACAATTTGTTGGCTAACAGTGTGATTTGGGAAAATTATTCAGTCTCTCTGAACCTCAGTTTCCTGATTGTTAGGAACAGACAAAAATAAATAAACACACTGCAGATACACAGTGAGGAGTAAATGAGATAACAGCTGAAAGCAAGTAGCTGATAATTGAAATTCCCCTAATGATAGCTATTTGTATCATTTTTGCTATCAGAGAAAACATGATTTATGTAAGGTGATGTGGCCAGTACATGGTAGAACTAGAGCCTAGTTTTTCTGATTCCAGGTGTGTTTCTTTCCATCACACCACTCAGAGCATTCTTTCTTGTTATCAATTGATTGGTCCAGGGCTAACTACTTTTTACCAACTCAGGTGCTTAAATACAATTGTTGATTATTCAGCAAATATTTATTGAGCACTTACCATATGTTCAACACTGTTGTGGGCACAGGATATAATAGTGAGTCAAAATAGGCTCCACTTCTGCCCTTACAATTAATAAAAAGGTGAGGGAGCACTTACTTAGGTGTGGAGTCTGGGAAGACTTCCTGGAGGAGGTAACATTGACACTGCCTTTAAAAGAAACATTTTTGTGATGTAGATCATATATGTGCAAAACGTGCATTAATCTTATGTGTTTTACAAATGTTTTAAAAAGCAAGCACTCAGATAACCATCACTAGTTAAAAAAGTTGGACATTGCTAGTGCCCAAGAATGTTTCTAAATATCCCTTCTTGATCACAGTTCCCTACCTTGCTCCCCAGTACCTTAACTTTTGTGGAAAGTGTTATGCATCCTTGCCTTTCTTTAGAGTTTACCACCTACATATGAATCCTCTAATCATTTAGTCTAGTTTTGCCTGGTTTTGATATAATTGGAATCATGCTATTTGTATCTTTCCTTCAGTATTACGTTCATGATATCCAAGTTGTATGTAGCTGGATTTCATTTTCATTGCTATATAGTATGCTATATAGTATTTTTATTTTTCTATGTAGCATTCATAAATATTAGTGAATATTCAGGAATATGTTATATATTATTCACTTCATCGCTATATAGTATTCATTGTTATAGACCAGCTATGACTATACTGTAATTTACCCATTCTACTGTTGATGTAGCTTTTTGTCATTTTGAGTTTGGAGCCGTTATAAAAGATACTGCTATAAATTGTGTGTGTGTGTGTGTGTGTGTGTGTGTGTGTGTGTGTATTCTGGGGCACATGCATTTGTGAAAGGTTCTTTGAAGAGGAATTGCTGGGAATCTTCAACTACATTAGTTAATATACAGTGTTTTCCAAAGTGGTAATTCCATTTTTATACTCGTAGTACCAGAAAGAATTTCTGTTGTTATAAATCCTTGCCAATATTTGATATTGTCAGACTTTTTCATTTTTACCAAACCAGTAGGCAAGTAGTAGATCTCATTGTGGTTTTACTTTACGTATTCTAGATTGCTAAAGAAGAGTTGAACAGTTTTTCATATGTTTATTGGATAGTTGGATTTCCTCTTTTGTGAGGTACTTGTTCTTTTGCCACTTTTTAAATTAGGTTGTAATTTTCTCATTAATTTGTAGGTATTCTTTATATGTTCTAAATACTAGTCCTTTTTTGTTTTGTTTTGTTTTTTTGTTTTCATTGCAAATATTACCTCCCAATTCCCTGGCTCGTTTTTTCACTTTGTTAATGGTGTTTTGTGCTGAAGAGATATTTCTCTTTTTTTAATATAGTCATGTCTTTCAGTCTCCCTCTTTTTGGTTATTTTTTTGGTGTCCTATTTAAGAAAAAGTCTTTCTTTATTTTGAGGTGCAAAAGCTACCCTCTACTTCCCTCCTCTTTAAAAATCTTTGAAGATTTTTTTTTCTCAATTTAAGTGTTTAATTTACCTTGTGTACAACGTAAGTTGTTTTTTCTCTAATGGATACTCATTGGTCCCAGCTTTCTGTCACTGTTCTGTGGGGCTACCACTGTCGTAGGTTAAGCCTGTATATATGCAGAGACCTGTTTCTTGGTTCCTATGGCATCCCATTGGACTCTATTCTTATGACAGTGTCACACTGTCTTGATTACTATAGCTTTATAACATGTCTTGATATTTGGTTTAGCAAATCCCCCCCTCCTTGGTCTTCATGAGTCCCTTGGCTGTTCTAAGCTCTTTGTGCTTGCATATAAATGTTAGAATCAGTTTTTGTGAAACACACATACATACATACACACACACGCACCCCTATTAGGATTTTGATTTGTATTTCTTCAAATCCACTACTCTGAGTAGAATTGACATCTCCAAATCTTGAGTCTTCCTCATCCATGAGCATGTTATGTTTTACCATTATTTATTGTAGTTTCTCATAAGAATTTTTGAGAAATTTTTCCCATGAAGAGCTCATGTACTTTTTGTTAGATTTATAACTAGATACTTAATGTTTACAATGGTCTTGTAATTGCTTCTTTTTTTAGAGCAGTTTTAGATTCACAGCAGAATTGAGAAAGGAGTACAGAAAATTCCCATATGCCCCTTCCCACACTCATACACGACCTCCCCCTTATCAGCAGTCCTCACCAGAGGGCACAGTTATTCCAGTTGATGAACCTACACTGGCACATCATAATCACCCAAAGTTCATAGTTTACCTTAGGCTTTACTCTGGGTGGTATACAATCTGTGGATTTGGACAAATACATAATGACATCTGTCTATCATTTTGGTATCATACAGAGTATTTCCACTGCCTTAAAAATCCTCTGTGCTTCACCTGTTCTTTGTTCCTTCCCCAACTCCTGGCTAACACGAATCTTTTTACTGTCTCTGTGGTTTTGCCTTTTCCAGAAATGTCACATAGTTGGAATCATACAGTTGGACTCAAAAGACTTCTAATATGTAGCCTTTTCCGATTGTCTTCTTTCTCTTAGTAATATATATGTAAGGCTCCTCCACCTGGCCTGACAACTTATTTCTTTTTAGAACTGAATAATA
Organism: Cebus imitator; assembly: GCF_001604975.1. Classification (NCBI taxonomy): domain Eukaryota; kingdom Metazoa; phylum Chordata; class Mammalia; order Primates; family Cebidae; genus Cebus; species Cebus imitator. Next base: position 2,617,719 of record NW_016107612.1, on the reverse strand, counting down.
TTCTACTGTCTGGATATACCACAGTTGTTTATCCATTCACCTACTGGAGAACATCTTGGTTGCTTCCAAGTTTGGGGAATTATGAATAAACCTGCTATAAACATTCATTTGCAGGTTTTTGTGTGGACCTAAGTTTTTAACTACTTTGGATAAATACCAAGGAGCACAGTTGCTGGATTGCATGGTAAAAACATGTTTAGTTTTATAGGAGACTGCCAAATTGTCTTCCAAAATGGATATATCATTTTGCATTTCTACCAGCAGCGAATGAGGGCTCCTGTTGTCTGCATCCTCATCAGCATTTGGTGTTGTCTGTTTTTGGATTTTGTCCATTCTAATATGTGTGTTGTGGTATCTCGTTGTTAGAGAAATTTGCATTTCTCTAATGACATATAATGTGGAGCATCTTTTCATATGCTCATTTGCCATCTGTATATCTCCTTTGGTGAAGTGTCTGTTAAGGGCTTTGGCCTCATTTTTAATTGGGTTGTGTTCTTATTGTTGAGTTTTAAGAGTTCTTTGTATATTTTGGATAACAGTCTTTTATCCGGTCTTTTGTGAATATTTTCTCCTAGCCTGTGGTTTGTATTCTCAGTCTCTGGCTAATTGCTTTATTTTTTGAATTGCATTTTATAACTTGCTTCTGGTGTATAGAAATTCAGTTGACTTTTGTGTATTGATTTTTAAATTCATCCACCTTAATTTTTGTATAATTCTAATAGTTAATTTGTAGATTCTAAGGCCCAGTGGAGTGATCTGTCTAGGTGCCTATGGCTAGCTAGTAGCAGAGCAAGCAGGATTGTGGTCCTATTTCTGCTGACTTCCAACGCGAGAATATTCAGGAAGAGTTACGGAAAGCCAGGTGGGGAGAAGGAAATAGTATTTATTGAACACCTATTACTTAAGATGCTTAATGTGCATGATCAGCTTAACTTTCATTGGATGCAGATCATTGATAACCCCTTTTTGTAGATGAGGAAAGTAAGATTCAGAGAGTTAATCAAATAAACTTGTTCAGGCACATCAGTGAAAGAACAGTGTAGGTTTGGAGGAGTCCCGTTGCTGCTCTGTCAAGCATACACCAGACTACATGCCTTCTGCATTTGAGCTTAGACATCCACACAACACCCTGGACCTCCTACCTCCAGCCATGCTGTCTTCCAGGGTCCCCTCCCAGCTGAGCTCTGGGGCTCCCTCTACTAAAGCTGCTAGCATCTTTAGACTTGTGCAGGCCTGGTTACTGTCAACTCTTGAGTTGAGTTTCTGCCCAAAGTTCTGAGGTCAGTCTCCACCCCTGCCCTTCTACACAGTTCCCTCCCAACCAAGGAAATGAGTTCACAACTTGTTGGGTTCTAGGAACCAAATTAGGAGTTGCTCTGGGCATTTTGTTTCAGTCCCAACTTGAAAATGCCTTTGAGGTTTTATGACTGCTTTGTTATGCAGTGGCCTGGAGAGAATTTATGGTCACAGTACTTCCCAGCACTTACTCCCCCTTCTTGTTGATTGTCCAGAGCTGCTTGCATGCAAGGAGAGGGTTTGCTGCTGCTGGCTGTGCAAAGGCATGGGGAAATGCTCTGTGTGTGAACACAGCCCAGCAGTGCTTTATTCAGTGTGACAGCTTCCTACTCTGGAACACACGGCTCTTCACGGGTGACTGTAAATTATGCAACTCCAGAGTCAAACAATGAGGAATAATGGGGGAAAGGAAGGGACAAACTGTGAATTTCAGCCTGGATCTGAAATGTGAGCATGCAGACCCAGACTACTTGGCGATTGACGGGAGGAGAGTCTTCAACGACTGAGAAAAGCCAGGAAGCCTGTCACAGGACTACTTGTGAGAGCGGGTTTTCCTGTTTAAAAAATGTAAATGTTCTTTTCAAACTCTGTTTATCAATTCAGGGAGAGTTTTAGAAACTTGGAGGGACATTTACAAAAGAAAGTAGTCTCATGAGTTACCAAAAGTAATTGAATGCCATACACGGTATGTAACCTTTGTCCCCATGGCTCCAAGTCATCAAGTCATCATTTTTTATTATTGCTTCATGCTAAAAATTGGTGCTCCTAAGGGTGATTGTACAAACTCTCACCCTCGCCTCCACCCGTAATGGCCCTGGAATGTAGTGAACTCTGCTTCGATAAGCTTTGTGGAATGTTCCTGTCTCTTGGCTGACTGTCATCTGTTATGTCTTGCTGCTTTCAAAGGTCCTACCTCAAGCATTATTCCTCTTCCCTTGTTCTGCTGTGAGTCTGCGATGGCTCAGAAAACTGAATGACCAGGTTTGTCACAACAGTGTGTAGGGCAAGAATAAATAGGATATAAGTGAGGACCTAAGGAGCAATTCTAGAAGTAGATATGTCTTGGTATTTGGTTTAGTATATTTGGTTAAAGCTTGCGCTTTAGTGCCTGGACTTGTCTATATTTCTGCCTATCTATGATACGGGATTAAGTATATAAAAATGAATTGGCAATTGTGAGATACTGTACAGGTGTAAGTGATGGTGACAAGATTGCCATTGTGCTGTGTGAGTGCTTAGAGTTCTTCGTTGTCCTTCTCCTTCCTTGCTTCTGGTAGGGTTTCAATTCACAGAAATTGCTGGACAAGTAGCTTCCAGATAAGAGTGATGAACTATCGTTTGTGACAAAAGATGTTGTACTGGCTCTAGCAGCAAGGAGGCGATAGGAAGACTCCCTAGAGCACAGGGGTTCTGCCAGGCTTTTTCTATAAAATGACATGGGCACACACAGGGTCAGGCTACCTGGGAGATGTCCCTGGGAGCCCTGCCCAGTGGCCAGCACCACAGGTATCTGCCCACCTGTGGGAGAACTCAAAAGTTGCACAGCTAAGCCAGGCCAGACACAGTTACTACTTTTCAGTCAAGACCGGCTCTAGGAATTCTTCCAGGGAAGAGGGAATGTGAATTTGTCAGTTTTCAGATGTTTGTAGCCTTTGCACAAAAGTGTTTTAAACTATTTGCTTAAAATGCTTTCCACCATTGTTATTGTTCTTTCATTTTTTTTCACTCTGCCGATATTGATTGAGCTTCCGCTGTGTACTGAGCACTGTCTTAGGTGTTGTAACTGAGCAAGACACATAAACTCTCTGCCCTTGTGGAGTATTCTGACATTCTTGTTGGGGGAGACAGGAAAGAAACAAGGAAAAGATATAGCAGTATTATACATCAGCTGATGACAAGTGCTATGGAGAAAAATAAAGCAGGGAGGGGGCATGAAGAAGGGGAGGGAATGTTCATTTTTAGTTTTAGGGATGTTTTTTGAGATGGCAGTGGTGGAGGATGAGTCTTGCTATGTTGTCAAGGCTGGTTTCGAACTCCTGGGCTCAAGTGATGATCCCAAGTGGCTGGTATTACAGGTGCATGCTACCACACTTGCCTCAATGTTACAGTTTTTTAAGTGGTCAGGGAAGGCCGTACTAGAAGGTGAAATTGGAGAAAAGCCTTGATGGAGGCGAGGGAGCCAGCTGTGTGCACATGGGTGAAGAGTGTTCCAGGCAGCCAGAAACAGACAGTACAGAGGCTCCAAGTCCCAAGTCTGCCCGGCGTGTCTGTGAACCACAGAAGGTTTATATAGATGGAGTCACAAAAAAACTGGAACAATGGGTGCCCTTGTGGAGAAGTCAGTAGTTACTCTGGGTGTGGTCTCTCTAAAGGCTTGGGTGGGAAAGAAAGCCCCATCACAGACTCAGGTAGACCTGTGTCTTGTGGGCATTTGGACTGTGTTATTACCCTGCCAGGTCTGGGGCTTGGAGGTGGTGTCCTGTGTGTGTGTGTGTGTGTGTGTGCGTGTGTGTGTGTGTGTGTCCTGACAAGGGAGGGATATGGAAGGGAAGGATCCCTTTCAAGAATGAAGGGGGTTGACTCCGGCATAATCTAGGAAGAATTCTAGGAACACTCAGTCATTTCTGGTTGGTCTACAGGAGACAAACACTGAACCTGTTGGGCTGCCTTGCCTCACTGGTCTCCTAGTAGAGGAAGCCCTCACTGCCGGGGCTTCCCATTGGCTCTGGCTCTGCCACTTGCTCTCCCATATCTGCATTACTAGACCGTGAGCATTGAGGCTTGCACAGAACAAGGAGCCTGGCCCCCAGACCTCATTCAGGGCTGCTGACCCAGCTTTGGGCTCTACCATAGAGAGGCTCAGTAGGCAAGCCTGAGGTGTAGGTGCAGACTCCTGGGAGCAGAGCCACAGGGCAGGTTTCCCCAAATGTAGCCTGAAAGTTAGTGATATACAAGTACACACTTTATTTTAATGTGTTTTAGGACAAAAGGTTCCTAACACATCAAAACCATGGTTTTACGGATAATTGTTGCCTAGGATGAAAGTAAAGCAAACAGGACGTTTTTTAAAAGACAATGGAAATCATGTGGGTGACACAAAAATCCTATCTAGGTAGTGCTAACCTCAAGTCTGCCCTCAGCATGGGAGTGCTGATTTCTGTCTAGCGGTTCTCGTTTCTTAGGTCGGAGAATGCCTTGGAAGAAGTCCTCCTATGCCATCCTGGGAATATAGTAGCTATCCCTCTGTCCCAACCCCAAGCCTGTGAGCTGTCCACAATTCTCACTTCTTTCCAACACTTGCATACTGTGTGTTTCTGTCCCATTGCCTGGGCCAGACCTGGGCCCCCTCCCTGCCATCACCTCTCAGCCTTCCTCTGGGTTCGGTACATAAAGTCTCCTCAGCTGCCTTCTAGAAATTCTGTTTCTGCCTTTCACTTCCCTGCTCAGTTACCTTGTGCATTGGGTCTGGGCAGTGGCTTGGCTTGGAGGACCTACCATGGTATAGCGAATCACATGGATCCTGAGCTGGCTCCCACTCCTACAGAACTCCTTCTCTCTAGCATCCATCACCTCCTGCCTCCATACCCATAGCTGCTGGCTGCCTAGGCATGCTTCCTCCTCTTTCTCTGCAGATCTGGCCTCCAAGGGCCGCTCAAGACTCATCTGGTCTGTGGAGTGTTCCTCTGGAAGCTGAACCACACTGGTCCCTCTAGTTCTCTAATTCTTTTACACAGGATGCCTGTACCACACCATTAGAGTTTTTATATGCCCTCAAGGTCCCATAGAGATGACTCCTTAGTCTGTCTGGATGTCATAGACACACTAGCACACACATGCACTATTATGAGAACAGAATAGTCTTGCCTACCATGAGCCTGACACAGAGCTCTGTGCAGGAACCACTTGAAGAGAAGCAGTTTCAGCGCAACAACAGGTGCCAACATTGGCCTGAATCCTGGCAATGCTACCTTTTAGCTTTGTGGCCTTGGGCAACTAGGTTTGAGGATGATATGAAACAGTGTAGAAATTACTGAGCCCAGTACTAGGAATATAATACAATAATTATGGTTGTTATTGTTCACTAATTGGCAAACATTTGCTATATGTAGATTTGTTTCCTTGTCTAGGCTGTAAACCTCTTGTGAATCCGTGAGGCACAGTCAATATTCAGGGTACATTTATATAATAAGTAGAGTGGTCCATTTACACTGTTGTGGTTTCTCATAAATTGGCTCTTAGGTGTAGAAGTTTTTGCAAGCTTATATTAAACCTCAGTATACATACGTAATATATATCATGTGTGTGTTTGGTTCCCAATGGGTTAAGAATTGTTGAGCTTACCAAAACACAGCTCTTTATTGAGTACTTACTGTATACAGAAGAGAGGGAAGTGCATACCCCTGCTCTCTTCCTGATGAGAAGACTTCCATCTCTGACTGCCCCATCTCCTTTCTTCTCAGCCTGGATATGTACCTCTGCTCCCTTTCCCTACAGATCTTGGAGTTTTCAGCTCTTTCCAGCAGGTGCTAGGGCCAGGTCTAAGCAATAGAGGAGTGGGTGGCAGGGCTGTCGTGCTAAGCCCACGCTTCTTTATGCTTATTTCTACTGCAAGGAGCAAAAAATCCAAAGGAAACATCATCTTGATTTAGGCATTGGTTACACAGGTGATACAACTATAAAAATCCACTAAAATGTAAACTTAACATACGTATGTTTTACTATAGGTAAATTATATCTCCATTTTTAAAAAGGTGATCATAACACTGAGTTCACCAGCTTCAATTACACTGTGAGGGCCATGCAGATGGGGGACGTATTTGGACCCTTAAAAGTCAAGGATACACCCCAGGCAGCCTAGTTTTCCCTACTCAACTCTTAGGCACTGGCCATCTGTAAACCTTCTTCGTTCTTCACATTTGCACCCGGGAAGAGATGCCCCGGCACCCGCTTCAGGCCACAGCCCTTTCTTTGGCACAAACCTGCCTGCCGTTGTGACTCATAAGTGTTCAAGTCTTGTCTCTGCCACCTTGAGGTTTTTTACCCACTGTACAATGGTGATAAGACCTGATGTGGCTGTTAGGAGTATCAAATGAGATAATGGATGTGAACGTCTCACAGGACCGTAAAATATAAGCTGTCAACAAAGTGCACCTGCAAGTCCAGCTGAATTCCACAGTAGTCAAGAGCCACAAGGTTTGGAGGGGTAGTGAAGTCTAGAAGTTCAGCAGGTAGGCTCTGGAGGCAGACAGCCCGGGTTCATTGGTCTGGCCCTGCCTCTTATTGGCTGTGTGACCTTGGCCAAGTGCTTATCCCCTTGGTGCCTCAGTTTCTTCCATTGTCTAATGGGAATAATGATAGCACTTACCCCACAGGACTGTATGAAGGATTAGATTAGTTAATCCAGGTAAAGCACTTGGCTCAGGGCTCAGTTATGCAGCTAATATTGCTGAGAGCAAGGGTCTCTGCTAAGCCTTGAGAGAGGACATCTTTATTCGGCAGAAACAGACAAAAACCAAACAGATCTCATTTGAATATAATGCTTTATGTCCTGGATATATTTTCCATAATTTGGAACTCAAGATTAATTGTCTAGTAAGTTTTTTCATGCTGAAACCATTCACCTTTTGAGTTTTCCTAATAAATAAAGGACCCCTGTGACATGTCCTCGCCTTCAGAGTTTTGCTGCAGCATCTATTGTGAGCCCTCTGATTTACAATTCAGCAAAACAGTGACAGACTGGGCATTCTTGTTCAATCCAAGGCGATTGCTGCATAGTCATTTTTAGCAAGACACCAGATTTAGCTAAACGCTTGCAGTGAGGTAGTATGCATATTAAATTCAGGATGCTGGTTATACAGGCTGAGGCTCTGCATCTTTCTATTGTGAGTTGTGAGTTTAAAAATCACATAAAACTGACAGAGTGGGTTCTGTGCTGCCTAAGGGGACAAATGACCCTTGTTATTAGAGTCAAGTGTTGACTCATTCTCCATCTAGCGAATGAAGTAAGTGAAGTCTTGAATGAGTGGTTGTGAGGCCCTGGGTAAGGGGGTTACATTTGTTGAAGGTCTGCTGAGTGACAGGTGTTTTGGATGTAAGATTATTTAATCAGGCATTATACCATGAGTTAGGTATTATGACTCCCTGACTACAGATGAGAAAACTAAAACTAGAAAGGTTAAGTCAGGTGTCCAAGTTCACTTTCTTAGGACTGAGCCAGGATGTGATCCCGAGAGCTTTCCTAAGGCCCCATATTTCACTGTTTTAGGGTTACCATTACCAGTATGTTATGTATGAATGGCACCCCCAGGATCTTATTCCTGAGTAGCTTAAAAATCAAATAGGAGAGATAAAACATGTTAGCAAATCAGCAGTAACACATGGTAAAGTCCCATGAGGGACAGAGAACGTGTTGTGTGTGTTGCTAGAAGAAAGAGGCATTTGTTCCGATGGAGACAAGGAAGATGCCAAACAACTCATCATCTTAAATCCATTTTGTTGGGTCTTTCATTTTTATACAAATGTCCACATATGTATTTCTGATATTCTAAGAATTGTCAAAAATAATTATGAAGCTGTGCCTAGCCCCAGATGGGCGAGGAGATCCTCTCAAATGTTGCACAGCAGTATCCCTCTTTATTTCCTCCCTGCCCTTTACTGAAGATGAAAAATGTCCCATTGTACTGAGTAGAGCTTCTCTCCCCCTAAACTCGATGTGCATCTGGCTCACACCTTCCTGAACAAAGACTTGATTTGTATCGGGGCCTCCACTGCCACTCCAGTCTTTCGGTCTTGCAGGGATGTTGAGGTGACAGTATCAGTGGAGAAAACAAAAGTGGAGCATGCATGCTCTGCTGCAGCCTTGGCAAGAGAGAGTTTCAGAAGATTAAATGAGCGATGATGAGTCCTGGGGAACTTGGGGCCCAACTATACCATCCCCATGATACTTGGCTCAGTGGGCTGCCAGCTCTTGAGCAGGGCATGTACTCTGCCCCTGTGAGAGCTTGGCAGCGACGTGCTGCCCAGTGCTTCCTGCCTACTGTGTCCCTGCCTGCCCCGACTCCGCTTCTTCCCTTGCCCATGGCCTTGTCTCTCTCTATGCTGGAACCACACTGCCCTTCCTTCTGTGTTTGTAATATTTGGTGTGTGCTCTCTCACTCATCTCCAGACCTTTGTCCACGGCATGCACTATTTCTGGAGCCATCTTCACCCTGTTTTTACTTGGCCAAATCCTATTCACAGCCCAGGCCTCAGCATAGATGTCACCTCATGGAAGCCTTTGAACCCACAGACCGCTGGTGTTTCAATTGCACATTGAAGAGACCGCCCCTCACTTTACACTGCTCCTTCTATTATCTTTTCATTGTGGGCATGCACCCACACATTTTTTAAAATGTGAAAGACACCACTTTGGGGGAATATGCTCAGTTGGAGTTGTTCTTGCCCTCGCTTGCCCCCCAACCCAACTGCACTTCTGAGTTAGCCCATTGTAGAGAGAGGCTATTGCACCCTAGGAATATCATGAGACATGACCACTTAATGTCAAGGACACGTGCCAGTAGACATGTTGGTGCACCCCGGTGGTGTACTGGTGCCCAGTGACCATATATTTTCCATCCCACTGGGTCTTGTTTGAAACCACCACATTGGGTTTAGGTCTGCTATTGTTAGCCCTCCTATCCCCCTGCCTTCTTGGAGCTCCAGAGACCTTCTAGCAGTGAGTTCTCACCTAGCCCTCCCCTCTCTAGCAAGACCCTAGGTCAGGAAGGAAGCTCCTGTATGGTGAGAAGCCTGCCAGGCTTGGGAAGCCAAGGTGCCCCATTGCATATCTGCTCCTGCTACTGTTCTCACAGCAGAAGGCTTCTTGGGGGAGCCCTCAGTTTGTCAGCTCATCATGACTGTATGTCCTCCAGAAAACCAGGGTTTTTAAAAGACTTTTTTTTTGGTATCGGGTATTAGGAGGTCTGCCCTTCTCCTACTCTGTGCCCCTTCTCCCAGAAAAAGAGACTAATGCACAGAGTGGAACTTCGGCTTTTCTTAAGTTGTACAGGAAACCAGAGGTCAAAACTCCAGCCCACATCTTTTGACCCTTGATGCAGGTCCTGTCCATTGTCCCATACCACTTTTTGTGTGGCTCCTTCATGGCTCTGACCTCCCCCATTCTCAGGAAGAAGGCTGAAACCCCCAGCCTACAAAATAGCCCGTGAGAGAGAAGCATCTGGAAGTGTGTGCTAAAGCTCTCAGAGCAATGGGGGGATTCTCCCACATGGTTGCTGTCTGTAGGGTAAGGTTGTGAGCTCTCTAAGGTCTGAGAATTTGACTCCCTAGAACTAGAGAAGGCCCATGTCAGTTCAAAAGTCAGAGCAGAGGAAAATTAGGAATCTTGTTCCTAATGCAGAGGAACAAAAGAAGTGGAGCCACAGCCCCAGAACTGTCAACAGAAAGGGCAGAGGTAGGATGGTCACTGACAAAACTTGTCCATCCCTATTATTTTTATAAAATCTCCCCCACAGCTCCTTGGACAGCCATGTGAACGGATGTCTTTGGCCTCTTTTTGAAGGTGAAGAAACTGAGGTTGGAGGCAGGCTGGGATAAGGACCCAAGCCTCCTAAGTCCCAGCCTCGGGGTCTGCCATCATACCTCCCTGCTGGCAAAAAATCACCCCTACCTCCTACGTATGCTCTTTCCTCCTCTCTGTGAAAAAAATCACCTTGGAATGTGCTTTCAGAGATCATTTCAAAAATCATTCACTGGAGCCTACTATGGCCAGGTTCCCTGGTAAGCTCCAGGCGTCCAGTGCAAAATGACACAGGGACTTTCTCCTGCAAGCATTCACAGCCTTCTGGAGAAGTTTGCGGTACAAAACTGAGGTTCTTAATGTCTTTCTGGTGACAAACCCCTTTGAGAAACTGATGGAAACTATGAAGAATTTCCTTAGAAAAATGTTGCTGCATTTTTAAATTTAAAAAACAAATGTTTGCATATGGGGGTTGCTATGATTTGAATGTTTGTGTCCCCTAAAAAATTCATGTAGAAACTTAATCTCTAATGCAACAGTATTAAGAGGTGAGGCGCTTTAGGAGGTACTTAGGTCACAAGGGTTCCACTCTTGTGGATGGGATTAGCGGGGTTTGTTGTTGTTTTTTTTTTTTTTTTTTTTTAGACAGAGTCTCACTGTCACCCATGCTGGAATGCAGTGTGGCATGATCCTGGCACACTGCAACCTCTGCTGCCCAGGTTCAAGTGATTCTCCTGCGTCAGCTTCCCAAGTACCTGGGATTACAGGTGCCCGCCACTGTGCTTGGCTAATTTTTGTAGTTTTAGTAGAGACGGAGTTTCACCATCTTGGCCAGGCTGGTCTTGAACTCCTGACCTCGTGATCCACCTCCCCAGAGGGATCACCTCTCTCATGATGGCCTCCCAAAGTACTGGGACTACAGGCGAGAGCCACCGCAACTGGCCTGAGATTAGCGTTTAATAAAAGAGCTCAAGGGGGCAAGTTCACTCCTTCCATGCTCTCTTGCCCTTCTGCCTTCTGCCATGGGAGATATTACAGGAAGGCCCCGGCAGACACTGAATCTCAGTGCCTCGATATTGGACTCCCCAACCTCTACAACAGAGAAGGAAAGTCTCTGTTCTTTATAAATCCCCAGTCTCAGGTTTTTTTTTTTTGTTTTTTGTTTTTTATAGCAGCACAGACAGACTAAGACAGGGGTTAGCAGGTCTTGCAGAGGCAGTCTAAGGACCTGCCACACCCTGCCTCAAGTGTTCATGGATTTCAGATGAAGAAGCCATGGGGCCGGGCACAGCGGCTTACTCCTGTAATCCCAACACTTTGGGAGGCCAAGGCGAGTAGATCACTTGAGGTCAGAAGTTTGTGAACAGCCTGGCCAACATGGCGAAGCCCCCATCTCTACTAAAAATACAAAAATTAACTGGGCATGATGGTGCACACCTGTAATCCCAGCTACTTGGGAGGCTGAGGCAGAAGAACTGCTTGAACCCTGGAGGCAGAGATTGCAGTAAGTCAAGATCGCACCACCACACTCCACCCTGGGTGACAAGGGGAGACTCCATCTCAAAAAAAAAGAAGCCATGGGACCAGATGATACAGATGATGAGATTATAGTCTTATTCTTAAGAACACTTATTAATTCTCCAAAGGAAGCTTATACCACTGAACAGAGGATAAAACCATGGGTGTGGTTTTTCTGGTCATTGTCATCATTGTTTCTACAGTCAAAGTTGTACACGTTTCACTGTCCTGTGGTCTTTGATTTTTCATCCCAGGGTTGGAGGGGAAACCAAGGCATAGAGGGGGTAGCCAGCACCAGAGTCAGTAGTGGCATCTGGAGAGAATGTAGCCATGTAACTTCAGTGTTCTGCTTCTATGCAGGGATGGCAACAGGCTAGGTGAAATGTTGAAGAAAACTTAGGAAAAGAGAAGAGAAGTCAAGCACAGAAGTTCTGCAATGGGATTTATCAGAGTTTTTAAGATAACTCAACTTTGAGATGAACAGGAGATTGAGAAAGACTTTATAAGGTCTTCCTAAGTGATGCTGACAGCTAAGAGTGGCATGCCCCTGAGAGTCTATGATTATCTCACAGGAGAGATCTTTATGGGAGCCTTATTAAGAACAGAGCATGTCAGTGGGAGGGAGGGAGCAGCAGCGTGTTCACAGCTCTGGAGGGCAAGTGAGGCAGCCTCCTTGATTTGCAAAGTGCTCTGCAGTCCTTTTTCATTATTTCTGCAACAGACCCATGAGATTGGTAGAAAATCACCCTGCTCCCCACAAATTGTAGAACACTAGGAGGTAGTGGGCTGTCCATCTATAAGTGTCCTTATAATAACTGGATGGACCGTGGGTTTGCTCCTCTACAGCCAGCGTGATGTGATAACCTAGATTAGAATGTCTCACCGCTCCCCAGACCTTGGAGTCCTGTGCTCTCTTGTGTCAGTGGCCTCCTCAGAACAAAAGCATACAAGCTGGTCCCCCTATGAGATTGTAACCCCTCAAGCATGCTCACTAGGTAGAGGAAAGTCTGACATCCCCACTGCAGGCTTGAGGCTCGCCTGGGAGCCTGGTAACTTGAGCCTCCATATTAGGTGTGTGTGAGAAAGGAAATGCAGAAATGGAGTCGGCTGAGGAAAAACCCAGGAGAGACGGATCCTTGGAGAGCATTTCGTCCAGTCCTTTCCCTTGACGTGTCGGGGAGTAATGTGACACGGCTTTGCTGCTAGATGGTGAAGACTGGCTATGACGGTGATATTGATAGCACGTTTTCAGTGCTGCGTCCCAGGCGTGGTGCATGGTATCACCCATGCACCCTGCAAGATGAGCTTCACAGCGTGGTTGAGTATCCGTATTATATACAGAGACCCTGGAGCTAGAGCCCCAGCCCTCAGCGCCAGCACCTTCTGCGTATATAACTGGGTTTCTTATTATAGCTATTCCAAATGGCCACAGATTTTGTGGTTTAAAACAATAAGATTTGGCCAGGCGCGGTGGCTCAAGCCTGTAATCCCAGCACTTTGGGAGGCTGAGGCGGGTGGATCACGAGGTCAAGAGATCGAGACCATCCTGGCCAACATGGTGAAACTCCATCTCTACTAAAAATACAAAAAAAATTAGCTGGGTGTGGTGGCATGTGCCTGTAGTCCCAGCTACCCAGGAGGCCGAGGCAAGAGAATTGCTTGAACCTGGGAGGCAGAAGTTGTAGTGAACCGAACTCACGTCACTGCACTCCAGCCTGGCACCTGGTGACAAAGTGAGACTCTGTCTCAAAACAAAACAAAACAAAAAAAAATAAGTAATATTATTTTATAATTCTATCGGTCAGAAACCCCGTCCAAGTTCACCGGCCTAAAATCAAGGTGTCAGCAGGCTGTGTTCCCTTCTGGGGCTTCTAGGGGGATAATCCATTCCTTGTTCCTTGAGATCTTTGGCAAAATTCAGAGCCCCCCTTTTCATCCTGGGTGGAAACTGAGGGCTGTTCCTAGTTTCTAGAGGTGCTGCCACATATCTTGGCTGGAGGCCCCTGTTTTCTTCCATCTTAAAAGACAGGGGTGGCAAGTTGGGTTTTTGTCAGGCACACCTGACTCTTCGTCCATTGTTATATCTCTGTCTCCTTCTCTGATCCAGCCAGGAAAGGTTCTCTGCTTTTAAGGACTCATGTGATTAGATTGGGCCTACCCGGATAATCCAGGATAATCGCCACATCTCATAACCTTAATGGCATCTACAAAGTCCCTTCGGCCATGTAAAGTTCCAGGGATTACTATGTGGACCTCTCTGTGGAAGGAGGGGGCATTATTCTGCTCATCACAGTGATCTAGGGAAATTTGCTTGACTTCTTGGTTTAAGTGGGGAAGATGATGGTACCCACCTTGGGTTATGAGGATGGGACATAGAACCCCACAACATAATACCTGGAACGTTGGTAAATACTTAGTTGGTGTTAGCTGTGAGAGTTGTTATCAAACCTGTTTTACAGTTGAGGATGCTGAGATTTAAGACTTTGAGTAGCCTACCTGAAGAACAAGATTTAAACCCCTTGCCATAAAGGACAAACTGCATTGTATTCATCTCTTTCATCCTGCACAGTGCTGGCCCACAAAAGATGTTCAGTAAATGGGTGTTGAATGAATGAGGAGACCCAGAAAGAGTAAATGACTTGGTCTGAGTGTTGTTAGACTAGGAAAAGGTCAAAGATGAGGGGACTCTCAGAAGAGGTCAAGTTCGAGCCTCTCATTTTATACCTGGGAATCTGAGGCTCAGTGGGAAGGGGGCCTCCCTCAGGAAATGGGCAGGGTAGAGCCCCAGAATGTGGCCAGTGCCTGTCTGGCCAGTATGTCTTCCTCTGGACCGGGCCGTATTCACTTCTGTGAAGGTCTCTAGACCCCGTGGTCTAAGCAAAGCCAAAAGCTGGTCCAGCAGGATAGAAGTGTTGACTCTGGCCTGACCCCTAGTGCAGCATCAGGCAGAGGAGCTCAGTAGAAGAGTGAGAGCTCTGCCCTTTCTTCCTGTGGTGGCCTTTGGAGAGGCCCATCTGAAGCTTGTTCTCGGCTTCTCTAGACCTCCTAAGGCTGCTTCCCAGTAGGACAGCAGCCAGATGCCCCTGACTCACTCATGCCCATGTTAATCTCCTCTGCTGTGACCTAAGGCTGCATGGCATAGATTGGGGGACTTGGGTTTCCTTTTTTAGAGCAGAGTCTCACTCTGTCATCCAGGCTGGGGTGCAGCGGCATGATCTCGGCTCACTGCAACCTCCGCCTCCCGGGTTCAAGCAATTCTCCTGCGTTAGCCTCCTGAGTAGCTGGGACTACAGGCACCCGCCAGCATGCCCAGTTAATTTTTTGTATTTTTAGTAGAGATGGGGTTTCATCATGTTAGCCAGGATGGTCTCGATCTCCTGACCTCATGATCCACACACCTCGGCCTCCCAAAGTGCTGGGATTATAGGCATGAGCCACCACGCCTGGCCGGGACTTGAGTTTTAATTTTATTTATTTGTTTGTTTGTTTGCTTGCTTGTTTGTTTGTTTGAGACAGAGTTTCACTCTGTCACCCAGGCTGGAGTGCAGTGGTGTGATCTCCACTCACTGCAGCCTTCACCTCCCAGGTTCAAGCAATTCTCATGTCTCTGACAGCCTCCCAAGTAGCTGTGACTACAAATGCACACCACCACATCTGGCTAATTTTTTTGTATTTTTAGTAGAGACACACTATGTGGACCAGGCTGGTTTTGAACCCCTGACCTCAAGTGATCCGCCTGCCTCGGCCTCCCAAAGTGTTGGGATTACAGGCATGAGCCACCACACCCGGCCCAGAACTTCCATTTTAGTCTGCCCATTTACACTTATGGTTTTGTGGTTTTAGGGCCATTTGGCTTCTTGGGACTAATTTTCTTCATCTGTAGCCCATCTGAACACTTTTAAGGTCTCAAACAATCATGGTTACAGGTGCCCTTCAGAGGATGGTTCAAAAACTTTCACATCATCCTCAGGGACAGAGCTGTGCTATTATTCCAAGGGCTTCCAGCTCCACTGAGGCTGAGCACAAGTTGGCAGCCAGTGATATCTTTCTGGACAGCTGGTAGTGTCCCCCATCTCCATGGGAACCAGCTAAGGCAGGACAGGGTGCTGACCCATACCTCTGCTGTGCTAGGCCACCTCTGACATGAGGCAGCCACAGGAAATGCATTATATCTATACAGAGCAGGATGTGGCATTTATGCTGTCTTGTTGGAATCAGGGCTTCGCTGTCTGTTTGAGGAGGATTGAGTGAAATCTGAATTGGCTTTCCTAGATAAGAAATGCCAAGTGTCATGATGTCAGGGTTGCCAGGTAACTGAGTGGAGGAATGGAATATATGGGTTGTGCCTGGAAAGGGAGCTAGTGCATGTTCCTACTACGTACCAGCTCCAGGCTTGGCACTTTTGTACATTGCTTACCATGGTTTACTGCAGGTATGATTTGCCCAGTTTTACAGAAGAGGAAATGGAGGCTGGGAGGTGGTGACTCTCCCTGATCACCCAGAGGGAACTAGCAGAAATTGTTTGGGCGCTAGCTAGTTAAATATGAGCTTAGTTCAGTTGCCAAGTCAGCATCTGAGTTTGTGTACTCTGTTGAGATCTGATGGGGCTGGAGCCATCTTCTGTGCCTTCTAAGGGGAGGATGGAGTTCATTCTGGCAAATAGGGAATCAGTAAAACAGTGGCATAATAGTGATAGCTCCATCCATTAGTAAGACAGTAAGCATTTATTGAGTGTCTGCTGTGTGCTCTGTTCTAGTCACCGGGGGTATACCTCATTCAGTGAGCTGCCATTCTAGTTTCATGAAAATGGAGAAACACACACAGTTAACTAAATGAGATCATTGCCAGCACTGAGTGCCATGAAGAATGTGTTCATGGAGGATAGCTGGGGAGCTACTTTAGCTAAAGTAGGCAGGGAGAGCTTCCTGAAGGAATGAAATCTCAGACAGGATGCAAATGATGAGAATGGGGCAGCCATGGAAAGGCCTGGGGAAAGAGATTTCCAAGCAGAAGGAACAGGAGTACAAAGACAGAGTCAGTGGTGAGCCTAAATGTGCAGGGAAGCCATTGGAGGGAGTTAATTAGGAGAGAGATGATCTGACTTCTACTTTGAGTTTGCTGTGGCTTCTGTGTGGAGGACGGGCTGTGGAGGGACAGGAGAGGAAGCAGGGAAACCAAGGAGGGAGCATCATAGCCTTTCAGTTGGGTGAAAGATGGTGGTGACTGGAACCAGGGTTGCGGCAGTAGCTGGTGAGAAATTATTAGAATCAGGCAGTATTTTGGAGTTAGAGTCAATAGGGCCTACTTATGATTAGGGCAGTGTTGTTCTGGTAAACCAGCCAAGGGTGGGAGGGAGGCCCTTGCTGGTAGAGCTTGCCAGTTTCTGTGGTGTAATATTTCCACCACGGCTGGTTTCAGGCTACCCATCTAACCAGTGAGTGATGCACAGTTAGCTCTCATGAGCCAGTACAGCCCACTCCAGCACACCACTGTGTTAGGCCATGGAAGATAGAGGCAAGAGGAACCAGAGAGCATTCCATGGCTTTGAAGAGCATTCCATGGCTTTGGTGTGAGCACCTGGGTAGATGGGGATGCCGTCTACTAAGGTAGGAAAGACTAAAGGTGGAAAGAAACAGCCTCAGGTAGTGGTGAGAAAAAACGGTTTTGCTCTGGCCATGTTAATTTTTAAATGCACATTAGATATCTGTTTTATAAGTTTTGGGCACTTGCATTCTTTATGTCATTTAAATGTCAGTCCTTTCAATAACTGTGAGTTTGGTGGTTTCTTCTCCATTCACAGAACAATAAACCGAGGATTCAAGGGACCAAGAAACCCAACCAAGTTTGTACACTCATTAAATAACAGAGCTGGGTTTGAACTTAGTTGAACTGAGTTTGAACCCTGCCCCAAGAGCTTAATCATTGCCCAAACTGCCCTCCAGAAACCATCTCACTCTTAGCTTGGTGCTACGTTTTTGGGATTTAAAATGTGGGTCTTTAGGACGTTTTGGAATAGCCTTTATACTAGAGAAGTCATCACAGAATGGTTGCTCAGAGACCAGACTCTGCCCTTTCATGTGTTGTGTGGTTTTGTTTTTAGAGGCATGGTGGATAGGGAAAGAGGAAGGTGAGTATGGGAAACTGTTTCATTTTGGTTTATTGGCCCATGCAGTGTT